>NW_026705236.1:0-350000 GCF_029867415.1 Vicia villosa
AAGTTTAGTAGACATTGCTCTCCCTCTTACTTCAATCAATTCTTCTAACTTCTCTTTTGATACCTTGTATCCTGAAGCTAGTTGTGCCAAGTCATTCGCTTCTTTGTTGTTGGTCTTTGAGACGTGTTTTAATTCCATATATTCGAATTTCTTGAGCAACCTATTTGCTATGACAAAGTACATGATCAAATTTTCTTGATGCACTTGTATTCCTTTGTCAGTTGTTTAATGACCAATTCAGAGTCTCCTTTAATTTCGACTCTGGTTGCCCCCAATTCTAACAAAGCTTCAAGTCCAGCGATTAATGCTTCGTATTCAGCTTCGTTGTTGGAGCATAAAGGGCCTTCGATTTTATACTTAAGCTTTGTTGGAATTCCATCAGGAGAAATTATTAGTATTCCAACTCCGGTTCCCTCTCTATGAGTTGAACCATCGAAATATAACTTCCAAGGCTTTAGATCCACATACTGTTGATGACTCTCAACTACTGCATGGTCGACAATGAAATCCGACACAATTTGACCTTTCATCGCCTTGAGAGGCCTGAAATATCAGTGAATATTCAGTAAGGGCTAAAGCCCATTTACCAATTCGACTATGCAATATTGGCTTAGATAACATATGTTTAATAACATCACAATGAGAAGAAACATAAACATCAACTGGCTTTATATAATACTTAAGTTTGATACAAGAGAAATACAAGCAAAGGCAGAGTTTTTCTATCGCGGTATATCTAGTCTCTGCATCATTGAGTACTCTACTTAAGTAATAAATGGCTCTTTCGATGCCATTTTCATCTTCTTGTGCCAACATGCTGCCTATTGTTTTATCTGAAGCTGAAATGTATAGGCGCATGTGTTTCTTCCCATTTGGGGGAGATAGAATTGGTGGATGAATCAAGTATTGCTTGATTTTATCAAAAGCTTCTTGATGTTCAGCACACCATTCAAATTTTCCCTGCTTAAGTCGTAGTAAAGGTGAGAAAGCTTGCGTGCGTCCACTCAAATTAGAGATAAATCTCCTTAAGATGTTTATCTTTCCCAATAAAGATTGCAGTTCTTTCTTCGTGGATGGAGACTTGGTTTCCATTATAGCTTTCGTCTTATTTTGGTTGATTTCTATACCTTTCTTGTGGACTACGAAACCCAAGAAATCATTTGCCTGCACAAAGAAAGCACATTTGAGGGGATTCATCTTCAGGCCATGTTTCCTCATTCTTTCGAATGATTGGCCCAGATGATCGAGATGACTGATATCTGAGGTAGACTTTACTACAATGTCATCTATATATACTTGCATGAATGTTTCTATAAAGTCGTGGAATATAGAATTCATTGCTCTTTGATAGGTTGCCCCGGCATTTTTTAAACCAAAAGGCATTACGACCCATTCGTAAGTACCTATTGCCCCTGGGAAACGAAATGCCGTTTTGGATACATCATCTTCTGCAATAAAGATCTGATTGTATCCAGAATATCCATCCAACATGCTCAAATACTCGAAGCCTGCGGCTGAGTCTACTAGCATTTCTGCCACAAGCATGGGATATTCATCTTTAGGAGTGGCTGCATTAAGATCACGAAAATCTATGCATACTCTTAATGAACCATTCTTTTTAATTACAGGTACTATATTAGCAATCCATTCAACATACCTTGTAGTTTGGATGAACTTGCAACGTAGAAGCCTTTCGACTTTTGCTTTAATCTTTGAATGAATCTCCGGCGCGAACCTCCTGGGAGTCTGCTTTATAGGTTTCTTCCCTTCTTTTATTGGTAATTTTAGTTCGACCAAATATCTTCCTAGCCCAGGCATCTCATCGTAATCCCAAGCAAAACAATCTTTGTTTTCTTTTAACATTTTGATGACCGTTGCTTTTAGTGCTGGTTTTAGTTTCGCGCTGACGTACGTTATCCTCTTTTTACCTTCGTCTCCAAGATTTACTTCTTCGAGTGGATCTTGGGCTAACATCTTTATGTTTGATGCCATTGGGTCCTTTTCGAATCCCAGAGGCTCTTTATCGTAAATTGCGTCTAACCTCTGACTCGATTCCTCTCCTATGATCTCTTCGACTTGAACCGGATCTCCAAAGGATTTAGAACTCGTATGTATCTCTGGATCTGTCACTTCTTTTTTGGTTAGAACTGTGTTAATCATTACATTTGATAATTCGGCTTCGAGAGCCGCCCTTCTTTTGTTCTCGGCTACGTAAGCCGAAATCTTTTCGAAGAAGGAGGACTCAGACATTATTAATGTCATCGTCCCAACCTGTTGGCCGTAGTGGTGGATAATTCTCTAATGGTGCTGTATCTGTTGGGCCATCCATGATCTCTCTGTCCCACTGGAATCCATTTGGGTGTAGAGTTAAATAGTACAGCGCATTCTTATTTGGGGTATACATCTCCTCCGCAGCATGACAAGGACCTATGTTTGCCAAGTTTCTATCGAAGTTAGTTTTATTAACTTGGTTAACTTCAGCCATATAGTAACTCTGATCCCCTTCGATATTCTCTACTATACCATCATCTCTCCAAATGGTTACCCTCTGATGCATTGTTGAAGGCACAGCTGCAACTCCATGGATCCACTCTCTCCCAAGCAAAAGGTTATAGTTTGCTCTTGCTGGTATAACCATAAACATAGTTGGCCTCGTGACTGATCCCACGGTTAAATTCACCTGAACAACTCCTAGTGTTTGTCCTATCTTGCCTTCGTAGTTAGATAAAACCATGTTGTGTGGCCTTATATCAGTATCGAACATACCAATTCTTTTCAGCATGTATTGGGGCATTAGGTTCACTGCTGCCCCCCCATCGACTAGGACTTTATTAATGCCAACATTTTCAATTTTAGCCCTTATATAGAGTGGTTTCAAGTGATTTCGCATACCTTCATCGGGCCTCTCGAAGAAAGCGTTCTGCTCTTCAACTGCACCATTATTCAGCACATAGTAACACACAGGTCTGTGTTTCGCCATTTCTTTGATATCAGCCTCTTCGCAGTCTTCAACTTCAGTTTCCTGATTAAACTCATGAGGGAGCACAGATACAACGTTGCAGTTGAGGTTTATAGATGACACCCCATCAGAATCGAAATCATTTGTCATTCTATCTTCTTCTTTCCAAGAACTGGAACGCATCTTTTCTTCTTCATCCAAGATCTTTTCAGCTTCGAATAGCCTGCGTTCCACCAGAGGTTTGCTTGACTTTGCCCCCTGATGTGGGACTTGGTTGCTACTAGACTCTCCAGCTTCTCTTGGCCTATATTCCTGATCAGTGCATTTTAATGCACGTTCTTCCATGTTTGTACTCGAGTATTTCTTCGGTTTGTTTTATTTATTTTTATGTTTTAATATGTTTTTATATTTTATTTTATTTTTGCACTTATTTGTTTTTCGTATTAATTTTTCAGCAATAACAGTCTGCACGGAAACGATCATATCTGGAGTTCCAGGAGTCCGATTGAGGCGTTCTAATAATCGCCGGAAAGCTAAGAGAAAGAGCTACAATTCTTATGTTTGAGTCAAAGTCAGAATCGGACTGTAGAATGGCCAGAATATGCGTTGAAGTTGCTGCACTAGCTTTAGTTAAGTTTCGGGTTAATTGGTTTTGGGCCTGGGTCGTATGTTTGACCCAGTTAAATTGTAAAACGGGTCGTGGCTTTGACTTAGGTTAGGCAGCCGCGGTTACTGTTCATCTATCTTCCATTCACGAAAAAAATCAAGCTTGTACGAATTGATCCATGGCGAACTAATCCTTTCCTGTCGAATTGCTGTATTCAGGTTCCGACCTTGAGATTATTTTAATTTTAATCTAGTGTTTATTCCTTTCAATTTTGTTCTATGTTTTTGAATGCTTAATTCGAATTTCATAGAGTATTTTGATTCAATTCGATTGATTGTATGATCCTAACAAATAATCACGTTACCGTTTGCTTAATTCGTTACCGTGTATGATTTATCACGTTTGCTTAATTCGTGAGGCTTAACTCCGTTTGCTTAATTCGGATATTAGGATTATACATCGTACAATACTCTTTAGCGCTTGTCACTGAGTTTGTAGTCGAATAGGAATAGATTATCCGCTTAGGAGATTAATATTGCTTAATCGATGATAGATAGGAAACCGAATCAGTAATTCGACTTTTCAGCTTATTTGATAATCACTTTTTCATAATCACTTTTTTTTTGTTTAATCGAAACTTTAAACCCCCCCCAAATCGTATTTTAATTAGTTAATAATAATTCAAGAATCCTTGAGAGACGATACTCGAGTTACCGTACCGTCGTTACTACAGTTTTACAATTAACTCGTTTTTGACCCGCGTGCGACAGCGGATCAAATTGGCGCCGTTGCCGGGGATTCTTGTGAATATTAACTGATTTTAGAGTCTTAGATTTAGTGTTTGTGCGTTTAGGCCGTAGTTTCCTCACGGTTTTGGTCAGTCCGCGTTTAGAGTCGGAAAAAAAAAATCAGTTTTTGCAAAAAATTGTATTCGATTGTAAACTGTTTTTGCCTACTGGAAGTAGAAAAATCGTGCGATCAATACTCCGTTACTCTAGAAGAGTAAGGGAATTCGACCCCAAAATCGCCAAATTCATCGTTTTTCTATTTTTAATGATTTATTTTCTGTTTTCATAGAGTCGAAAAATTCCGAAAAAAATATCAAAATTCTATTTTTACGTCATTAGATTATTTTCGGTGTCAGTTTATTTTTTTGAATTATTTTTAATCGATTTGCTTCATTGTGTTTGTTTTAGGGACATAGTTGGCATTTTCACGATTGTTGCTACATTGCTGTGCACTAGTCCTGGCTACTAGGTCTTCCTGTCCTGAACTTGTCGCTTTTGATCCTGAGGTAGAGAGAACCTTGCACACACTTCGTAGAGCAGGCCAGGCTAGCAATAGTTCACCTTCACCGACCATAGCTGAGTCTGATTCTGAGTCTGACTATTTGCATAATTTGTTTGATTCTGATTCTGAATTTGCTTTTGAAATGGCTGAAAATAGAACTCTAAGGCAACTTGCAGCCCCTGATGTTAATTATAATGGCTTGTGTATTGAATATGATGTTGTTGCTGTTCCTTTTGAATTAAAATCGGGTTTAATACACTTGTTGCCAAAGTTTAATGGTCTTGCAGGTGAGGATCCACACAAACATTTGAAGGAATTCCAGGTGGTGTGCTCTACACCATTGAAGCCTGAAGGGATCACTGAAGATCATATCAAACTTCGTGCTTTTCCTTTTTCTTTGCAGGGTTGCAGCGAAGGACTGGATATATGATCTCGAACCAAATTCAATCACAAGCTGGAATGCTCTGAAGAGAGTGTTCTTGGAGCGATACTTTCCTGCCTCTAGAGCTGCTTCAATCCGAAAAGAAATATGTGGCATTAGACAAGATAACGAGTCATTGGCTGAATATTGGGATAGGTTCAAGAAGTTAGTTTCAAGCTGTCCTCAACACCAGATTACCGAGCAACTTCTTATTCAGTACTTTTATGAGGGGTTGTTGCCTATGGATAGAAACATTCTTGATGCTGCTAGTGGTGGAGCACTTGTTGACAAAACTCCAGCTGCTGCCAGGGCCCTCATTGAAAATATGTCCTTAAATTCCCAGCAGTTCACCACTCGAACCAATTCTGTCCAGACCAAGGGTGTACATCAAATTCAAGGTTCCTCGAACAGAGCTTTAGAAACCAGACTTGATGAGCTGACCGCTTTAGTTAAACAACTTGCAGTTGCGAAACCTCAAACAACAATTGTATGTGGCATTTGTACAGCTCATGATCACCCCACTGATACTTGTCCTCTTCTGAAAGATGATACTGTTACCGAGCTGCCTCAAGCTTATGCAGCCAACCTTTACAACCAGAACAGGTACAACAACACCCCTGACTTGTCTACCAACAAATATCACCCTAATTGGAGGAATCATCCCAACCTCCGATATGGAAATCAGCAGCCTTCCCAACAACAGCTCACCGTTCCATTACCCCAGCCACATCACACCCCTCCAGCTACTACTTCCGGACCATCCTTGGAAGATCTTGTTAAGCAAATGGCCGTGAACAACCTTCAGTTTCAACAAAGAACCGACACTAGCATTCAGACCTTGACCACACAGATGAGACAACTTGCTACTCAAATAAATAATATGCAAGCTCAAGGTTCGAACCAACTTCCAGCACAAACTGTTGTCAATCCGAATGGTAATGCTAATGTGAGCGCTATTTCTTTGAGATCCGGAAAGGTTACAGAACCAGCCCCTGAAAAAAATAAAAAAATCATTGAGGTAACTTCTGAACTTTCTTCTTCTGAACCTCCTCCAGCTGAGCTTTCTTCTCCTTCTTCTGTTGTGGTCGGAACTGAAAAAAATAAAGAAAGGGAGTATGTGCCACCAGTTCCTTTCCCGCATAGAGTTCTGAAAAATAAAAGAATTGAGGAAGGAGACAAAGAAAAAGAAATTCTGGATATGTTCAGAAAAGTAGCGGTAAATATTCCGCTTCTTGATGTGATTAAGCAAGTTCCAAGGTATGCAAAGTTTCTGAAGGATTTGTGTACAAACAAGAGAAAAGTAAAAGGAAGTGACAGAGTCAACTTGGGAAGAAGCATCTCTGCTTTCATTCAGCCGAACAAAGTGTTTCGGCCATCTCTCAGGTCTTGCCACAAAAGTGCAAGGACCCGGGAACTTTTACTATTCCTTGTACCATCGGGGATAAGAAATTTGATAACTGTTTGCTTGATTTAGGAGCAGGCATTAATGTTATGCCTACTTCTATTTATAATAACCTTTTGCCTTGGTCCCATGCAGCATACAGGTTTAATCGTTCAACTGGCGAACAGGAGCAATGCACGTCCCACCGGCATAGTGGAAGACGTCCTCGTGCAAGTTAACGATTTAATTTTTCCTGCAGATTTTTACATTCTGGACATGGAAGGAGAAACTAAGTCAAGCAGAGCTCCCATCATCTTAGGCAGACCGTTCATGAAAACGGCGAAGACAAAAGTTGATGTTGATGATGGAACCATGTCCATGGAATTTGGTGACATCGTCGCAAAATTTAATATCTTCGATGCCATGAAACACCCTGTGGAGGAGCATTCGGTTTTTAACATTGAGTTGATTTCTGAACTAGTTGATGAGAGTTATTCTGAATTATTTGCATTTGATTTTCCATCTCTCTCTGATTTTGATGATGATTATTCATGTCCTGACTGCACTGACACTAACGTTTGTGTCCTTTGTGCTGACATTGATGCTTCCTTGCAGCCTGATACATTTCCTACAGGTGAAGTTGTTACCGATGAGGTTGTTTTTGCTGTCGATGCTCTTGACATCCCGGCTGCCCCAAGCCTTCCATCCATCATTCAGCCCCCTGACTGGACACTTCCTTTTGAGCTTATGTGTGATGCTTCGAATTATGCTGTTGGGGCTGTCCTTGCACAAAGGGTTGACAAGGCTGCCCATGTTATTTACTATGCTTCTAGGACTTTAGATTCTGCACAGTCTAATTACACTACCACTGAAAAAGAACTGCTAGCTATTGTTTTTGCTCTTGACAAATTCAGATCTTATTTGCTAGGTTCCAAGGTTGTTGTTTTTACTGACCATGCAGCTTTAAAGTACTTGCTGAAGAAGCCGGATGCAAAACCGAGATTGATTCGGTGGATGTTGCTGCTCCAAGAGTTTAATGTTGAGATTAAAAACAAAAGTGGAGCTGAGAACTTAGTGGCTGACCACTTGAGCAGGATAGAGAGAGATGAAGATCCTTTTCCTATTAAGGATGATTTTCCTGATAAGCAGTTGTTTCTTTTGCATGGGATTACGCCTTGGTTTGCTGACATTGTTAATTTTCTTGTTGCTGGTGTTTTTCCTACAGGTGCATCTAGATCACAGGTTCACAAACTCAAAAGTGATGCCAAATATTATGTTTGGGATGATCCATATCTATGGAAGTTTGGTAGTGATCAGGTAATCAGGAGATGTGTCCCCGACAATGAGATTGAATCTATTTTAAAATTTTCTCATGCATCTCAAGTCGGCGGACATTTCGGTCCTCAAAGGACTGCAAGAAAAGTCCTTGATTCAGGCTTCTATTGGCCAAGGCACTCATTTCTGTAACCGCACCATGGAAGCCTTACTCCGAAAGTATGGAGTTGTGCACAGAGTCTCTACTGCATATCACCCACAGACTAATGGGTAAGCTGAGATCTCAAACAGGGAGATCAAACAGGTTTTAGAGAAAATGGTGCAGCCAAACAGGAAAGACTGGAGCCGTCGTCTAGAAGACGCACTTTGGGCTCAAAGGACAGCTTTCAAGACACCCATTGGGATGTCTCCTTATCGACTTGTTTTTGGTAAGGCGTGTCACCTTCCTGTTGAGATAGAACACCGTGCTTTTTGGGCGGTGAAGAGTTGTAATTTGGAGATGCAACAAGCAGGTATTGAAAGAAAACTCCAATTGCAACAGTTGGAAGAGCTTAGATTAGAGGCTTATGAGAGCTCTAGGATTTATAAAGAAAAAACTAAGCACTTCCATGATAAAATGATTTCTAGGAAGGAATTTTCTGTGGGCCAACAGGTTTTACTGTTTAACTCCCGCCTTAAGCTAATGGCTGGGAAACTTCGATCCAAATGGATTGGCCCCTTTGTTGTTACTAATGTTTTTCCCTCATGGTGCAGTAGAAATAAAAAGTGCAGGTACTGACAAAGTCTTCAAGGTTAACGGGCAGCGGCTGAAGTTATTCCATGAAAGTTCGGTGCCTGAAAATGTCAGCATAGAGGAGCTTTCTTTAGAAGCACCTGACTACACTGCAACTTGATCAGGGAGTCCTTCTTTCCTTCTCTCTACTTTGTTAGTAATGTCTTTTCATTGAGGACAATGCTTAGTTTAAGTGTGGGGGAGGAAATTGTGTGTTTTATTTGTTTTTTGTGTGTTAGTATTTTGTTTAATTTCAATAAAAAAATGCATCTTCTTGAAAGTTTTAGGCTACACACTGATTTGAGTCGGGTTTGCGGAGACTTGGGAAAAGTTCACAAGATCGGTATCGTTCTAACACCGTAAGTCTCCTGCATACGGAAATTGATTTGAATTTGTTATTATGTTTTAGCCTTAATTTCTCATTCTTTGACAACTCTTGAGTAGTTTATTTCAGCAGTCGGCACCATCTCTCACACACTTTACGCAGGAAGCCGATGAATATAAGTGAATGTTCCGAAAAGAAAAGAAAAAAAAAAAGAGAAAAGAAAAAGGTAATACACCTTCTAAGTTTGGTGATCCTCACCCGGTCACTTAACCCAACGGTTGTGTAATCTTCAAAAAAAAAGTTTTCAAAACTCTTTGTTAGTTGGTTCAGCGGTTTCTGGTGCTGAACTTGGTAGGGAGGATTACGGTCCGATCCCCCGCAACTACATCTGAGTAAGCAAAGGGTTATGCCACGCAAGTACCGGAACCCCGTGCAAAAGGATCGGAGTCACTAACCGGTTGTCCTGCTATAAGTGTGTGGAGATAACGGGCTTAATGTGATTGCGCCTGAATGAAAAAGAGCAAAAAGGATGAGTAAGTTAGGCTATGGTATAATAATATGATTTGAATTGGTTTGTGTATTTAGGAGCCTTATGTCTGCATATCTGTGGTTAGTGTTCTTACGATGTCCTTAGTGTGCAAGATTAGTACCTGTCAATGCAAACTTACCCGAAGAAGATTTGTAGCCTAGGATGAGTAACTGTTGATGTATTTCTGCTTTCTTTTCATTTTGCTCGGAGTGCAAAAGTTCAAGTGTGGGGGAATTTGATCAGTGCATTTTAATGCACGTTCTTCCATGTTTGTAATCGAGTATTTCTTCGGTTTGTTTTATTTATTTTTATGTTTTAATATGTTTTTATATTTTATTTTATTTTTGCACTTATTTGTTTTTCGTATTAATTTTTCAGCAATAACAGTCTGCACGGAAACGATCATATCTGGAGTTCCAGGAGTCCGATTGAGGCGTTCTAATAATCGCCGGAAAGCTAAGAGAAAGAGCTACAATTCTTATGTTTGAGTCAAAGTCAGAATCGGACTGTAGAAGGGCCAGAATATGCGTTGAAGTTGCTGCACTAGCTTTAGTTAAGTTTCGGGTTAATTGGTTTTGGGCCTGGGTCGAATTGCTGTATTCAGGTTCCGACCTTGAGATTATTTTAATTTTAATCTAGTGTTTATTCCTTTCAATTTTGTTCTATGTTTTTGAATGCTTAATTCGAATTTCATAGAGTATTTTGATTCAATTCGATTGATTGTATGATCCTAACAAATAATCACGTTACCGTTTGCTTAATTCGTTACCGTGTATGATTTATCACGTTTGCTTAATTCGTGAGGCTTAACTCCGTTTGCTTAATTCGGATATTAGGATTATACATCGTACAATACTCTTTAGCGCTTGTCACTGAGTTTGTAGTCGAATAGGAATAGATTATCCGCTTAGGAGATTAATATTGCTTAATCGATGATAGATAGGAACCGAATCAGTAATTCGACTTTTCAGCTTATTTGATAATCACTTTTTCATAATCACTTTTTTTTTATTTAATCGAAACTTAAACCCCCCCAAATCGTATTTTAATTAGTTAATAATAATTCAAGAATCCTTGAGAGACGATACTCGAGTTACCGTACCGTCGTTACTACAGTTTTACAATTAACTCGTTTTTGACCCGCGTGCGACAGCGGATCAATTCCCTTTGAGCTTTTTTCATTCTCTGGTGCCTTCTCCACTGGGATCGGGACATAGGATTTTTTCCTTTGTAATTCTCCAATCGATACACATCTCGATTTGGTTTTTGGAATTGCTTCCTATATGCCATTGCAGTCCTTCCTCCTTGGTCCCAACTTCGCCATTTGTTGGTTCTTGCACCAGCTTGCACCCATCTGTCCCTGGGTACATCCGCAGGAACTTTTAATGTTACCCTTCGAGCTCTAGGATATGGGCTATCAGGTCTTTTCGTTGGGGTCCATATGTCGAAACCGTATAGGTTAGGACGCAATCCCTGAGTTTCTCGACCCATGTAGCAGTACACACGTTCGAATGATCGTGCCAGCATTTCATCATAGACTGCCCCACATCTGGGACAGAGTGCAACTTCAGTGTTTTCCCTGTGACATCTGACCAAAAATCCCACTAAGCTTTCCTCCATCTTTGGGTACACTTGTAGCAGAGGGTTTGGTTCTCTCCCAGGGTGTTCCCATCTTTCGCGTCGAGCCCTTTCGAAGTTAGCTTCGACCCTTCGATTCAGCATGATCGAACATCTTGAACACATCCATTGTTTTGCGCCATTCCTTTCATGGCAATTCCAGAGGTAGTCCTTGAGGCTTTCTCTTTTTGGAGAAATTTCAATGCCCCCCTTTTACCTTGACAACCATGTCTCCAATTCGCCGAATTCAGACACCGGACGTCTGGCGCTGACCATGTTAACAACTGCTGGAGGAACTTCAGAGATCTGGATTTTCTGGAGCTTCATCCTGAGGTCTTCAGTGGCCTCGCTGTTTTCTCCCCTCGAACCTTCAGTTATCTCTGTCTTGGAATATTCTTCAACATCAGTATTGAAGATTGCGTCATCATTTAGGCTTTCAGTAGCCTGCTCTCCATAGAACACCGTTTTAGTTTCCGTAACTTCGACCTCAGATGCCTCCACCATGTTGATATCCAATGGCTCACAGAGGCTAGCGTCAACAATGTTCAAAGGATTTGTGTCGACCCTCATGTGGCTCTTGGTCTTGTCAGCAAATTTCAACCTCCCATCTTTGATAGCATTTTGAATTAGATTCCTGAAAAGAAAACATTGTGAGGTTTTATGGCCCAAAAAACACTGATATTTACAAAAACCTCTCTTCTTCCATTGTTCTAACGGAGGAATTTTGGAATTTGGAGGCAGTATCATTTGGCCATCTTTTACTAGTAAATCAAATATTTCATCACACTTGGTGACGTCGAATGTGTAAGTTTTCTTAGGGAATCTATCGTTCTTATCGCTTTCTACTGGGTTTTTTCCATTTGCAGGGTTGAGTAGTTTGCAGGCATAAGGTGGTGCTTCCTTCAGTTCATCCAAATCTATTTCGACTTCTTCAGCGTTGTATGAGTCGTTAAAAGACTCGTCATCAGCGTCCTCCGCTTCGACGTACGTTACCCTTTCCTTTTTATAGTTTTTATTTGCCTTAGCCTTTTCTGCCTTCAAGCGTTCGACTTGTCGAACCCTATCTGCCAACTGGGCCATATCCCTAAGGTATTGAGTATCTAGTTTCTTCCTAATTGAATAATCTAGACCACCCGCAGCCATTTCGACTAGTTCATGCTCTGGGACTGTTGTGAAACACCTTGATTTCAACAGTCGGAACCTATTTAAGTAATCATTAATTGGTTCTGTAAACTTCCTTTTAATACTGGCCAATTCTTTCAGGCTTATCTTGGTTTGACCCATGTAGAATTGTTCATGGAACAACCTTTCTAAGTGTGCCCAAGCATCTATCGAATTTGGTGGCAAAGTTGTGAACCAAATGAAAGCATTCTTTGTTAGCGAACTAGGGAAATATTTGATCCTTAAATCCTCGTTCCCCGCTAAGTCTCCTGCCTCTGTCAGGTATCTGGCAATATGTTCCACAGTCGACTCGCTAGTTTCGCCTGAAAACTTTGTAAACTTGGGTACTTTAGTGCCTCTAGGCAACTCTGTTTGCATGATATAATCTGATATAGGGGATGTATAATTTGGACGTCGAAGTCCAGTACTAAGGCCATTATTGGCCATAACCCTTTCTATCATGGCAGTTAGGTTATTTTCTGTAGCCAGATTTTCTCTTCTGACTCTCTGGACGATTTCATCTGGGTGTTCGTTCCTACCCACTATCCTTAATCTGGGTCGATCTTCCTCCATCTCTTGTTGAACAGGAACAACTCTTTGATTCAAAGCTTCCAAATCTATTACTTGGTTCCCTTTGATTGCCGCTGTTCTTTGTGGGGCAACTACATTATTAGTAGTTGTCCTAGACGGAGGGACCATAACTTGAATACGTTCCATAATGGGTCCTTCTTCTCGATACAAGGGCTGCTTGTCTCTTCGTCTAGGTGGTGGAACTCCCATGAAATCTGCCATTCGATTCATTTGAGATGATATCTTTTGGAAAATCTCCACATTTTCTCGATTTGTACTAGTAATATTTGTTGCTAGCGGATTCAAAATTGAAGCCAATTCCTTGGCCAAGACCCCTAACATATCATGGTTGCTTGCATCCATTTCTTGTCGGAATGCTGCTTGATTACTTGTGGTGAAATTGGGTATTTGGGCAGAGAAGCCAGTATTTTGCGCACTTCGACCCACTGAACCGACATTTGGCGAAAACGTCACATTGTTAGTTGTAGTATATGTAGGTCCTGCTCCTCGTACGCCTGTTCCATATGGATATGGCATTCCGTATGGGTAGCTTGGCCTCCATTCGAACGCAGAGTTCGACCCTGGGTTGAATAAGTTATTTGCAGCATTTGTCGAGAAAAGTGGTATCTCGTTTGCGCTTGTAGATGCAGGTGCGGTAGTCGATACTGAAACTGGAATAGTCCCTGATGGTTCTGTATTATTCTCAGGTATAGCCTGGGAACTATCCGTGGGTCTCGATCCATTTGGACCCGGTGTATCCCGCGCTCCTTGAGTTGAAGTCGAAACGTGCGCAGAATTTGCCGCTCCTGATCCTGAGCCTTGTGGGGGATCTTGATTTCCCCCTGCATTGGTCGTGACGACCATTTTCCTGTTGTACCTTCGTTTGGGAATCGGTTGTGCACTGTTTGTTAATTTACCGTTCCTAAGGTTCATACAAGGTCTTAATATTGTCTAGACAAAAATAAAACAATTGATTAAAAACAATCTGCTTGACACTGTCCCACTGGGCGTGCCAATTTGTTTACGGTGATTTCCGGTAAACAACCGCTAGTCTTCCAAACTATAATAAATATGATTTGGTTACTCGCAGGATCGACTAGATTGATCCTAGGACATAGTCAAAAAGGTTGTTTTTGATGGTCATTCGAACCATATCTACGATTCATCTTATCAATAAGAATTACTTCGATCGAAACAAACAAAATTAGCAATCACTTCGTTATACACGTGAGTATAACTTCAGCGAAAGGTAAGTCAAGATAAAATATGAGACAAAACTGTAAAAGTGCAGAAATCTTAAAGTGCAGAAATGTTAAAGTGCAGAAATCTTAAATACTTCAAAGATAAATGACATGAAAATAATGAGTACGAAAACGTAAATGGCAAGAAGTAAATGGAATGCAATAATATTGAAAGGTACTTGAAAATAAAGGGAAAATACACATGTATTAAAATGGTGGTGTCATACGTACATTTCTCAGCGAACTCTTTCTCTTTAACACTTGATACTTGAGTAATATGTGAGTGATTTGTACAAAATGAACACACCGAATCCTAACATTAGAACCCTTATTTATACTAGTTTCGACCTTAACGGTCCTACGCTAATCTAATGCCATGTTTCTCATGAGAATCCTCGGAAAGCCATCTGTCTCTGGGCAGTTATGAAAACTTCTTCGAATTTCAAATCCTCCCGCCTGAATCCTCCTTCGACGCGTGGCAATATAACTTAACATTAAAATTCCATGGAAATACACTAAGCATCAGTACTTAACATATTTCGTAAAATTTGTCTAAGTCTCGAAGATATACACTCCTACTAGCTTTAGCATTCATTATCTTCGTTATAACTTAGAAATCTTCGTTCTCGAAGCATGGCCATCAGGAGCCATTTTTATCTTCAAAGATGGTCATCAGTAACCATCCTTCCTTCGATTTTTTATCCTTCGAAGGACCATGTTTGCAAAACGAAATCTTCAGCTAACAAACATGCATAGCAAGGATAAAGTAAAGCTAACATACCTGTTATTCAGGTCAAACATGTGATACCAAAAGAAAGCAATGCATACATGTTATTCAGGTCAAACATGCATAGCAAGAATAAAGCAAAGCTAACATACATGTTATTCAGGTCAAACATGTGATACCAAAAGAAAGTAATGCATACATGTTATTCAGGTCAAATAACATACATGTTATTCAGGTCAAACATGCATAGGTATCAAGCAAACAAGTAATGCTAATACGTTATTCAGGTCAAACATGTGATACCAAAAGAAAGCAATGCATACATATATGTTATTCAAGTCAAACATGCATAAGGATAACATGCAAAAGCGAGTACATCAAAATAGCACCAAATAGCACACAGTCGAGTGTCGCTCGCAAGGAAAAAAACTACGGAAGTAATGACCTGGCGACTGGGGGATTTGCTTTGGCCAATGGGGAAAGTCCTTAGAGGCAACTAAGGAAAAAATAAAAGAAAAGCTGTAGCCCAAGGGGAAAGTCCTCCAAGGCAAACAAGCGGACAAAATGAGCTTTAGCCAACAGGGAAAGTCCTCAAAGGCCAACAAGCTATCAAGGGGAGATTTAGTCAACGGGGAAGGTCCTCCGAGACAAACAAGCTATCAAGGGAAGTGTCGCGCCCTCGGTTTTTTGCCATACCTCTCGCGGAGAGATACGCGAACTGACTCTTTTTTGTTTCTGCTTTTGTATTTGAAAATTAGAGAGTCGCCACCGACCTTTTATTTTATCCAATTAAGGAAAGGTTTATAAAAGAAACAGAAAAAAGACCTTTAAGAAATTCTGGGTAAGGGGGTAGGTTATACAAAGGGAAGGTGTTAGCATCCTTTGTATCCATGGTTATCCATGGGCTCTTTAATTTGCTTAGCTCACTTGTTTTCAATTACTTTTCTATTGCCTTGAAATGCTCGTATATGGTTTCAAATACCTTTGTAACTTGACTTTGTAATGATCCTTGTGCGGATGTATACAAAGTGTTTTTATCTTTCAAAAGATGTTTTGAAAAAAGAACGTTAACTTCGTAATGATCCTTGTTTGGATATATACAAAGTATTGTCTTTTTGAAAGTTTTATTTTGATAAACAATGATATATGAGAGATTTGTTTGTTTTGATTTGAGCAAGCAAATTAGGAGGTCTACCTTGAGTTATAAGGTCTTTATCTTATTTCCTTTAAAAATCTATCCTTTCACCGGATATAAACAAAAGTTCGATTTTGTACTCGAAACAGTAGAATTTGATTTTTTTGATTTTGAAAAGAATGAGAAAAGGGATTACCTTAAGAGGTGCAAGTGTGATTGTGTTTAGATTCAGATATTTTATCTTTGAAGTTAGTGATCTAACGATTCAATTTTTATATTTGACATACACGCAGTTTATATGTGCTGGAATTTAAAATGCGGAAATGTAAAATGCGGAAAGTAAATCTACGCTATTACATCGATTGTGCAGGAAATGTAAACTACGCTATTTACATGGATTTGACAACCTATAAATTTATCTAGGAATTTAAATTGCAAGAAAATAAAGAAATGTTTTTGGATTTTTTATGATTGATTTTAATTATAATTAATGCATGATTAATTAAATTAAAATGAGGAAAAAAGATGAAAATAAATTTAAACCTAAAAATTAAGTTCAAAATATGTTCAAAATGCTTTTCAATTAATTTTAAAACAAAACTAATTTTTTGGGAATTTTTGAAATTGATTTGAAATTTATTAAGTTAATTAATACATAATTATACAAATAATTACACAAATAATTAAAACTTAAAGAGAAAATTATCCTAAATATGTACAAAATTAGCCTATAATATATAAACTATATTTAATATAAAGAACAATTTTTTTTATGATTTTTTAATTGGTTGAAAATAATTAAAAGATAAATATATGCATATTATCTAATTAATTATACAAAATATTTAAATTATGAAGAAAAATAAAATATTTTTATTTCAGAAAATAAAATATTATTTTAGCAACTTAAAAATATTTTTTATGTATTTTTTGGATTTTTAAAACTATTTTTAATTAATTTTGCAAAGAAATTAAAATAAAAATAGAAAATAAAATCAGGCATGACCATGTGTGATTGATCTGAGAGTCTATGATATGGGGAGTGGGTTTTGGTGCGTTGGATGGAGAATTAGTGGAGATCTATGGCCCAGATGCGTGGATACATGGTACACGTGGTTAGAGGTGCAACATGTGATCATGCTGGATTTAAGAGTCCAACATGGGGCCCACTAAAGCTGACTGGCGAATAGAAAGAGGAGAATATGCCACGCGAGCGGTCAAATGGTCAACCTCACTATTCATCATCTTCTTCCTTTTACCTGCGGAATTTCTTGCAGACTTACCTGCGGATTTTCCTGCGGATTTTGCTTTCAATTCTTTAACCTTTTGAATGACCTACAAAATGAAAATGGAAAAGAACAAGGGCCACCCAGATCACCTAAATGGACCCTTCTGAACATGATAACGTCGTTAGTTTTTTCATTTGGAGCCTGTATCATGGAGAACGAAAGCTTCACATGTTTGAAGCTCAAAAATGGTGGAGCTTCAAAACCACGTTAAAGCTTGCATGTGATCACTCAAACCTACTCTATATCATGCCATGAGTCCATGCAAATGGTTAGATTTCATTTTAGTTAAGCATTTATACGAAAACGAAAGCTATGTGTGTATGTTCATGTAAAACATCATACGCATATTATGACTCTCATGGGACCAAACAAAAAGCTTATTCTTACTCTATATTACTTTAGGAGATGATTGGAAGTGTTTATTTGTATTGATAATGATTGGAATATGGAAAACGAAAATTTACAAAGTTATGGAATTTTTGAGAATTTTGTGAAGTTTCATTGCTATCTCCCTTGCTATTTTCGTGTGTCTCTCGTGTCTCCCTATTTGATGGAGTATGCAGCTTCATTTATAAGCCAAGAGGTGCTTAGAAACTAAGCCAAGAAGAATTCATTGCTTTGTTGAAACTTTGATTTTTAAATATTAAAAATCTTTGAATATTTGACCAAGTCTTGCTCTTCTTCACTTCTCTTGCCTTGTACTTCAATTTTCTGCAGAAAATTAAAGATTCTTTGATGAGTCATGCTTAAGATTTAAGCCATGCATTATCCTTCCATTTTCCTTTTTCAATTTAATCTTAAATGGGATAAAATTAAACCAAAAATGGAATAAAAATGATGTGGGCTTTGTCTTGGTCGTGGGAGGCCCATTATATCATGGCAAATATGTTTGAACTATGAAAACTTGGCCCCATTTGGAAAAATACATTTTTGATCAATGTTGGTTTTATGCATTTTCCCAAAATTTAGCCAACTTCAACAAGGTGTAAATCCCTCAATTTTTGTCATATGAAGGAGATCTTGCACTTTTTGGAAACCTCAAAGAGTCCTCTAACCAAGGTCTTTGGTCTCATGTCAAAATGATTTTTGATGCTCCTTGTGTGTCCTTTTGAAAAAAGTGACTTTTTGTTGACTTTGAAAATGACCTGTAATGTCTTGGTTCATATTTTTCAAATGGTGAACCTAATAACCATGGGACCAATTGCATTTGAAAGATAATTGAATTTCCTTCAAAATGAGCTTTGGTTTGAATTTTTGGATGAAGGATGAGAGAGTTATGACCAGTCAAAGTTCAGTTGACTTTTTAGGAGAAAACCCTAATTTTGAATATTAGGGTTTTGTTGATTTTTGATCTTTCCTTGATGAATTATGATCATCCAATGATCAAATGATGAATCCTTTGAAAAAATATGTATGTTGACAAAAAATTTCATTTTTGACTGTCTGTTAACTTTTTGGTCAACCGGGTCGTCTGTTGACTGTTTGAGCTGCTGACGGCGCGTCTGAGTGAATTGAAGTTTGAAAATTTGTATGATGGTACTTTGAGATATATGGAGATCCATGAAATCCATTTGAGGTCTCAAAAACTTGTTTCTCCTGAAAAAACAAGAAACCCTAGTTAGAGACTGTTTGTGTAAGAGACAGTTAAGCGTACCTGATTTTTGTGCAGTGCTGAGTCTCTGCTAATCATGTGATATTCAGAAGACTTCTAGGACAAAAATCTTGGAATTTTGAAATGCAAAAGTTTGATTTGATTGATGGTACAAGACACGGAGAATTGTATTGTCAGCAGTTTTGACTGTCAACTGACTGTTCAGGTATTAATGTAGCAGTTAGAGTGAAAAATCAACAGTCAAAGTTAATTTTCTTTTTGTTGTTTTTGTTTTATGTGGAAGACAAAAGTTTATCTACATGACTTGTTAAAAAACACAGACATAATAAATAACTAATATTTACTGTACGCGAGCAAAATTACCGATAACCCTGAAAATCATTTAATGCACAGAAAAATAAATATTTAACTGGCAGAAAACACACAAAATATTATCTGAATAATTAAGCAACAGTATGACAAATAGTACAACATTTAATACTCACAGTACAAATATTACATACTATAATGAACAGTACGACGAGTAAACGGTACATTTAAGAAAATAAGAGATACGACAAACTTTAAGAATGACGATTAATAACCCATGCTACAAACAATAACATGTAGATGATTGGGAGTGTCAACATCCCAGGTCCACATTTTTCCGGGCTATGTAGACAGAAGAAAGACATGATTACCACCACGATGGTGATGATCATAAGAAAACACGTTTCCATCCGCTTCGCCATTTTGCCGGGGAGGAAGAGAGAATGAATATGAAGTAGAAATTTGAGAGATGAGTTAGAATTTGATGTGAGATTTTATGGAAAAAATGAGAGGTATTTATAGAATGAAAAGAAGGATAGAGACGTTGGGGAATGAAGTGATTCCGTACAAAAGGAAAATTTGAGTGGAAGTAAGATTTGAAAGAAATTGTATGATAATGTTGGGAAAAAGAGAGATGTATAGAATAAAGTTAGGATTTGATTTTTGAAAAAGAGATTTGAAAAGAGATTTTGAAAATAATGGAATATAGTACAAAAGTTAGTGAGAAACAAAAAAATTAGTAATAATTTACTTGTTACCAGTACAGTCTGAATCCCGGACTTTGCGCCTGCAAAAGATTTATCTCTGTACCAATTGTGTCAGTACTATTTATCTGTAAATAAATATCAAATAAATAGCGTGTGTGAAGTAATAAACAGTAACTGGCGTTTGCGTAAGAATAAATTCAACAGCGAGCCAAAATACTATATAAGAAAAATTCTAAAAACTATGTATTTCATATGTCAGGATATTTATGAAATAAAAATCCATGATTATATGAAACTCCTAATTTTTAAATTGGAGTTTTCCTGAAAAAAGATGCGGGCAAATTTTGGGGTATAACAGGAAGAAAATGGGAATAGTATCATGTGCGTTCGTGCACAAAGCATCAACGTCGGGCAACACGAGCTAGACAAAGCATGGGGATCCAATTGCAAGATCCTTGTCCACTTGACATACTCGATAACAAGAACAAGGGCTAGTTCAAAATCAACGGCGCGTGATGCGTGTTAACTGAATAGACTTAATGAGATATGGTGGGGTTGATTGCGAACCCCTACACTAGCCTACCATGAGAACTTAACGGTGTTGCCTTTGACGAGGTCTTATGGCACCGTGACACCCTGCCGCAAAGCACAAATATAAACACACACAAACATGGCCTCCTAGAGAGGACTCCCAGCTAAAAGATGAATGTCTATCCTACTTCTCATGGCAATAGATGATGCGGAAAGAGAATAAAAGGAAACGCGAATGGTTACCGAATGGATAGCAAATCTGCAATGAGCTAGAAAACGAAAGCGAGAAACCCGAAAAACTTTGCGTAAGCTGTCATCAATAGCAAAGCAAGTCAGAAAGTCTAATTTTTCGACATAAGCGTCAAAGCATCGTCGTGAAAATAAATCACGAGTCGGAATATGCATCCGTACACATCCAAACAAATGCACGTGCAAGAAAATCACAATCCTGACAAGCAATAAACAGTGTATAATTGCAATCAAAATATGTCGTGTCCCGCAAATAAAGCGGAACAAGAAGCAAACGCGTCCCTCAAATTCGCCTCTGAAGCCTTGCACATGCTAGCGAACTTATTAGAAATAACAAGGAGGTATGGACAATGATTAATTACGAGCAACAAAAAAGCATAGGAAGTGTAGAACGTATGTACAAGCATTAAGCAAAAAAACAAAAAATCACACAATGGTAACCAGTTACATCATGGGGTAACCAGTTAACTCTCACTTGCAGCGCCACTGTTTGGAGAAAAAAGTTATGGTAACCAGTTACTTCAAATGTGGTAACAACTAACCACTGAATGTTTTGCGCAAAAATGTGAAGGAAAAGGCTGGTAATAGATTATGCCACATATGGTAATCGATTACCACTGAACCAGAGGCAAAAATAGTAACACTAACATTAACCAGCAACACTCAAACTCATACATCAATCAAGGAAATTGCCAAGTATAAATTTGCACCAATTTGCAAAGCATTCTGAACATCAAATAGCTACAATCAAGCAACAATTTCCATAGATATCATGTCATTAACATCAATTACCATGCAACAATCTTCAAGCAAGCATTATCACTAACACCTAAGGCACATATTTGCAATAACAACTAGATCTAGCAGTCGAATTCATGTTATCATCAACAACTCATAGATCTAACAATTTGAATCAACATTTAATCATCATCATCATCAATCAACAACAACAATTGGATCTAGTAATTTAATTCACGTTATCATCAACAATTAAGCACTTAAATCAAGATTCGAGCATTAACCGAAATCGAAGATCAAACCGAAGTGCGAATACGGAGAAGTATCGAACATGATATCACAAATATGATAGCGAAGTGAGAGAGGGAGGGAGGCGCAACACTCTAAGGTGGAGGAGGACGAAGATTCGAACCAAAATCTAGAAAGTTGATCTTCGTATTCTTGATGAAGCTATTGAAGAATATGAGAGGAGACGTGTGTTTGATCTTTGAGAGAAAGAGAGAGATTTTTGTTTTCTATTTTTGGTGAGAATGAAATTGTGTGGGTCCCCCCTTTGAAAATGAGAGAGAAAAGAATATATAGTGGTTCAAAAATGCGAATTTCCCAAATTGCCCTCTAAAGCGCATTTTAAGCTCAATTTTCAATGAAATGCATTTTGGTGCGAAATTCGGAATCAGGAACAACGTCAAATCGAAGATGATGAAATTTGTGAACCATAGCCACCAGAATCAGCTCAATCGCATAAGCGGTGAAAAAGTTATGCATGTCTGAATGGCGAGAAATTCATCTTGTCATCTATGGCGAAAAACTGAATTGTGCAGAATTTTCGTGCACACCTTTCAAAGAACATGATGAAAATCGGTCTTTTAATCAAATTCGAATTCGAGGTCTAAAAATAAATCGAAGCCAACAAAATTTCGAAAGGAATGCCGCCGGAATGGGCTCAATCGGATAAAAATTGAAGAAGTTATGCCATTTTGAATCTTGTCAGACAATGCCCGAAAATGCATTTCGGCAAATAAATCTCGACGCTCTTGAACTTTTATGGGATCGTTGGTGCAGAATTAGTCTTCGAGCCGAACATACGAAATGTCGGGGACATCAAGATGGAACTCATGTCATATTTCATCCAAATCCGCTAAACGGTGCGAGAGTTATGAATTTTTTAGCTTCCGGAAAACAGCAGTTCGGCATAATTTCTCACCGTATTTCTTCAGGTAATTTGCATATTCGGATATCTTCCTCATAGAATTAATTCTTGGCTCAAACACGTGAAATGTAATAGACATCAAGACGAAACTTTTGGCATATGGCTCGCCTCAAACTGATTTAACGGACAGAAGTTATGAATTTTTGAACCTCCGGAAGACAGTGGAACGGTAAAACCAAAATATCATAAACAATTAATTTCCACCACTTTCCTTAATGAATTGGCTTCCGGGACAAACACAACAAATGTAGAGAATGGCAAAATAGTCTCGGTTTTGCGGGAACTAAGCTCATACAACCTTCCAGTCAAGAGTTGTGAATTTTTCCCTTGCGCTGTGAACATTGACTTCTGCACCAAATTGGTCTCAAAACCATGGAAAATCTCGATCCAAAGCACACCGGAGTGCGAGGATACTTGTTATGACAGGGATTTGATTGGTCCCTGATGAGAGAACTTGAGAAAATTCGCGGGCCGCACCGCACTTCAAGAAACCTGAATTCTTTATTCGGTGTATCAATTGACAGAACATCGTTTCTGATGTAGCTTTTGAAAGAGTGGAACCTTGATCCTGTAATCAGAGAGCCAATGAGAGGTATGCATGCATATGGTCAAATGCAAAGCCTAAGCCAATTAAAAAAGATAGGAGGTAAAATTTTGGAATATAACATATTTAACATTTTTTTATATAAATTAAATGATCCAACTCCATTTAATAATTTCTTTATATAAACTAAATGATCCAACTTTATTATTTTTTAATACTAAAATGAGCGCCCCTGAAATTATTAAAACGAAAATCATACCATTTATGTTAACATATTTATTAAGAATCAATCTAAAGTCATCAACATTTTTTAAATTAACTATATTTTTAATTTTTTTTGGTTAATATGTTTTTATACTATTTCAATCTTTTATTATTTAAATTTGGATCATAAATATATTTTTCATTATATGAAAATATTTGAATGAAGGGTATATTTTCTAGTTTGTAATATTATATTAATTTTGAGATTATTTATAAAAATGTTTTGTATAAAAAACGCGTTTTCATTTAAATTAAAATTAAGATTCACTACCAATCGTTAGTTGGTTCAGTGGTGATTGACGCTGAACTTGGTAGGAAGGACCACTGTTCGATCCCCCGCAACTGCGATCGGGAGGGGGCTGGAACCACTTGATGACAGAACTGACCCCCGAACAAGACTATTTAATATCAGAACTGACCCCCAAATCGGACTATGGAACCACTTGATGCCAGAACTGACCCCCAAACAAAACTACTTAATGCAAGAACTGACCCCCGAACAGGACTATACCGGTGATGATAAATTAAAAAAAATTAAGATTCACTCTTTATCTTAAATTAATTTATAAGAAACATGTATTTTTTCAGTATTATTGTAAAAAAAAAATTTATCAACATAGATTAGACTGACTCTCTATGTTTATGAAATATTTTAACTCACAAAATAAAATTTAACATAATAAATTAAAATTTAAAATTTCTAAATAATATAATTGATTAGAATTTATTAAATTATTTAATGTTATTTATATTTTTAAATAGAAGGAAATATTATTAAGGTAATTGATTTAATTAATGATATTTAATATTTTTGTTCGTTTTAGTTATTTTCTCCGTAAGATCAGTAAAATAGAGTAACTCTCTGGGTTAATGAAATATTTTTTTATAGTTGAACCAAATAATATTTTGTATTGTTTCGTTTACTCAAAAATGAAAATATTCAGATGTATGTGTATGTTGATCCACTCAAAAATTGAAAATATTTTTATTAACTAAGCTATGAACGGTAACGGCTAGTTCTTCGCTGATAACGGCTATCTCCGTCTGAGCTTCCTCCCCCAACCTTCCTTCCTCCTCTACTCCTTGTTCTCTATCCCTGCTGTAATGGATGTTGCTTTGCTTTTTCCAGAGGGGCTTCCCTCAGTCAATAACTCTTCAACACCGGTTACAAAAAAGGTTCCTATTGTCCCCAAAACCTTTGCTAACATTGTCTCTAATAACGTGTGTGATATACCCCTCAGTTAATTTCCTCAAGCATGTGCTAAGGGTGACAGGATGGCTATCACGATTCCGGAGGAGGAATATAAGTTGGGTGTTGAAGCCTGTAAACATCATCTTAACTGTAGTCAATTAGAAGTCGAAGCTAATGACTTTGTGGCCTTCAATTGGAAAATGGGGAATAGCTTCTTTGGGAAAAGGTTTTTTCAAATTTTCCTTCTCTTCTCTTGCAGATGTGCAGCGGGTTCGATCGGTTAGTACTTGGAGCTTACCACAAGGCATACTCAAATTGTTCCCTTGGACAAAGAATTTCACACCAACAACTCTGAAGCAAACATCATCCCAGGTTTGGATTTGAATACATGGGCTTTCACAAGAATACTGGAGACCCAGAATCCTATTTGTTATTGCAAGTAGTATTGGTACACCAATATGTATAGACTCAGCCTCTAACAAATCAGCATTTGAGAGGCTATTTGGTCACTTTGTTCGAGTGCTTGTGGACTTGGATATGACAAAAGAACTCAGCTATAAAATTCTAGTGAAGAGAATTGGCTTTGCCTTCTTTGTCGATATAGAGTATGAAAAATTGCCAGAATTTTGTAACTATTGTTCTTGCATTGGACATTCCATCAACAACTGCAAAAGAAAGGAGGTGAAAAAAGACTTAGGCAAAGAAACAGAAAAAAGGAACTTCAAATAAACTTTAGTTCCAGTGGTCACAAAGTCTCCAGAAGCTGATAAGAAAGTGGAATCAAATATCAACAATGCTGTTGGGACAAGTCCTTTGCTTAACGGCCAGACAGAAGGTGAGCCCTCAAGTTCCCACCAGGTGGTGAATAAATGGACAGTCAATATAGAGGAAGGGATAATTGTGGTTAGTTCTAAGAGTGACACGTCCAATGAAGAAGACAGCAAATAAGATAGTGAATATGTTGATGCTACTCAAGTGGTTGAATTTGTCCCGGAAACACAAATTGATTCGGCCCATAAAGCACATGTAACAAACTTTTTCCTTGATTCTTGGGCAAACATGGCAGAAAATGAGAAAGATAATGATAATGGTGTATACCTCTTTCCTGACAAAGACTTTCAACTAGTTTTAACAAAAAAAAAGAAGAAACAAGAAAGCACTTTCTTTAACCAACACTAGGTTCAGGTCTAGTCCCAACAAATTATCATCATGAATTGCCTCTTTTGGAATATAAGAGGGATAGCTAACAATGCCTCTAGGCTGGCCCTTAAAAATCTGATTTCAAAGAACTCTCTAGATTTTGTCTTCATAGCTGAGCCTTGGATGAACCTGGCCAATTTCCCTCAAAGATGGCTTGCCAGGTTTGATTTAAAGCTTTTTGCTGTCAATAATAGAGATACTCTCCTCCCTAATCTTTGATGTTTATGTAAGTCTTCTTTCAGTCTTGATTTTGCTCATTGATGATCAACACATTGACTTTACTATAAATCTTCATAATGTAACCTATGGTTTCTCTGTGATTTATGCTTCCACTAATTATATCCAAAGAAGAAATCTTTGGAATTCTCTTAATAATATTCCTGCTAATACCCCTTGGACTTTCCTTGGGGATTTTAATGCCATAGTTAGTGCTTCTGAATATAGAGGTAGTCACATTCCTGCTAAAACTCCCATGCAAGATTTTCTTAATTGGACTGATGTGAGCCATCTCTTTCTTATCCCTACTTTAGGCAGTGCGTTCACTTGGTGTAATGGTAGAAGAGGTAGAAGCAGAACTGAAAAGATGTTGGATAGAGTAATATGTAATTTAGACATGATTGATAAATGTCATTCTGTTGGCTGTAATACCCTGAATAAATCTAAATCTGATCGTTTCCCAATTCTGTTGACCATTAAGCTTGACAATGTTACCTTTAGAAGCCAGTTTAAGTTTCAGAAAATGTGGACTTTAGATGAGGATTGCAATAGGCTAGTTAAAGATACTTGGAGTGTGAAAATTCATGGATGCCCTATGTTTGTGCTAGACCAAAAACTTAAGATTCTTAAAAATAGGCTTAAAGTTTGGAATAAAAGAAATTTTGGTAATGTTCATGAGAAAACCATTTTGGCTGAGCATTATTTGAAAGAGGTTCAAAAGGATATTGAGGATTATGGTTACAATGATGTTTTGTAAGATAAGGAGATCAAGGCTCAACATGATTTGGATATGGCCCTTAATATGGAAGAGGAGTTGTGGAAAGAAAAGTCTAGAATTAACTGGCATTTACAAGGGGATAAAAACACTAGGTTCTTTCAGACCTATGCCAAAATTAAGAGAAAAACTAGACTGATTTCCTCTTTACTTGTTGATGGTAAAATTGAGACAAATTTAAACAAGCTTGAGATACACATTGAATCTCACTTTTCTAAGGTTTTCAACTCTGATTTTGTGAGACAGGATACTGGCCTTATTCAAAATGTTATTCCCAATCTTGTTAATGAGCATGCTAATGAATTGCTTACTAGGATTCTTAATGCTAATGAAATTCATAATGTTGTATTTAACTTTAACATTGAATCTGCCCCTGGTCCTGATGGATTTGGAGCCATCTTCTATGTCCATTATTGGGATATTGTGAAAATAGATGTCATAAATGTTGTTATTCAGTTTTTCTTGCAGGATTGGATTTTACCAAACTATAATGCCAGTACAATTGTTCTTATTCCTAAGACTATAGAAGCTAATAATATTGATCAATTTAGACCAATTACCATGGCCAATTTCAAATTTAAAATCATCTTCAAAATTCTGGCAGACAGGTTAAGTACAATTTTTTCCTCTCTTATATCTTGTGAGCAAAAAGGTTTCATAAAAGGTAGGAACATAAGGATGGTATCTGCCTCACTTCTGAGGATATTAACATTCTAGGAAACAAAAGTTATAATGGTAATGTGACCCTTAAAATTGATATTACTAAGGCTTTTGATACTCTTAACTGAGAGTTCATAATAAAAACTATAGAAGGCTTTGGTTTCAATAGTAAGTTCTGTAGCTGGATACAAACTATCCTGAATTCTGCTACCCTCTCAATTGGTGTGAATGGTAAAATGGTAGGGTATTTTAAGTGTTCTGATGGGATGAGACAAGGTGATCCTCTCTCACCCCTGCTTTTTTTTCTGGCTGAGGAGGCACTCAACAAAGGTATCCTTCATTTAGTTTCAAACAACCAGATAAATATCCCTAGGGCTAATAAAACTTGCATTGTGCCATCCCACACTTTATTTGCGGATGATGTAATGATTTTCTGCAGAGGGGATAGCAAGTCCCTTAAATCCATTTCCAATCTTTTAAAAGAATATGCTATCAATTCTAGCCATATCTGCAATGGTTCTAAATCCCTCATCTATGATGGAGGATTGTCCAGAGATAGACACAACAATCTTGCAGAGATTATAGGCTTCTCCATAGCATCTCCTCCTTTTGTTCATCTAGGTGTTCCCATTTTTGTAGGTAAACCTAAGGCTGTTCATTTTCTATCTCTTGCAGGAAAAATCAAGCTAAAGCTTGCTAGATGGAAGGCTAATATTTTACCAATGGCAGGAAGGGTCCTCTTAGTTAAAACTGTTATTGAAAGTATGATGGTGCGTAACATCACCATCTATGACTGACCTTCAAGCATTATCAAGAGTATTGATACTTGGAAAAAAAACTTCATATGGAGTGGAAATATTGAGAAAAGAAAGTTGGTGACTGTTGCTTGGAAAAAGTGTTGTGCTAAAACAGCTGAGGGTGGTCTTGGTTTAATCTCTCTAAGTCATTACAACAAAGCTACTAATTTGTACATGTGTTGGCAGCTCCTCAACAAAATCCAGCCTTGGGCAACTCTCTTGGTTGTAAGGGTTTTTAGGAATGGAAGAATCATCAATTACTCAATAAAATTTTCTCTTTGGAAAGGGCTGAAACAGTGGCATGACACTGTTATTGATAATAGTGTTTGGATCTTAGGGAATGGCAAGAAGATTAACTTTTAGCTTGACAATTGGACAGGGGAAGTTTGGCTTTCAAATACAATATTCCATAATTTTTCCATGCCAAGCTCATTACAAAAGTGGCAGACTGTTGGAGTTCCAATGCTTGGTCCATACATGATAACATTCTCACAGCATTGCCTTCTCTTATGGACATTATCAGTTCTTTCTTCATTACTGATATGGAGCTTGAAGATACTCTCGCGTGGAGAAATGTGGAAAATGGTACGATATCCATTAAGATTGCTTACAACTTGATAAAAAAACTGATAGTTCGAAGAATTGGGCAGCTTTCCCTTGGGACTCTGATTCAGCCCCGGCTCATTCAATGTTGGTTTGGAGGCTAATGAACAACAAAATCCCTACTGATGAAAATCTAACTCTGAGAGGATTCTCCTATCCCTCGAAGTGTACGCTCCGTGGTTGTAAAGAGGAAAACTCTAAGCATCTTTTTTTCGACTGTTCTTTTGCAGCAAGCATTTGGAATTGGTTTAGTAGTCTGCTGCAGATTCCTCTGACTTTCAGCTCCTTGTCTGACTATATTCAATTGTTTAAAGGTGATTGGAATCCCCAAGCCTTGGCAGTCCTCAAGGCCAATATTGTTTGCATTTGCTATCAGATATGGCATGCTCGGAATTCATCCAGGTTTGAAGACAAGCATGTGCATTGGAAGAGTTGCATCTCTATGGTAATGGCTAGAGAAAAATTAGTGGGAAAGCTAACTTCAAAAAAAGTTGATAACTCAGTCAACAGCTTCTCTTTTCTGAAGAAATTTGATATCAATATTCATCCTCGTAAGCCTATGGTGTCAATTGATATCATATGGTGCCCTCCTATTAATGATTGGATTAGGTGTAACATAGACGGAACGGCTGCCGGTTCTCTCTTACTCACAGTCGGTGGGGGAATTTTCCGTGATAATCAAGCAAACCATATCATCAGTTTTTGTATTTTTCTGGGTGAGGGATCTCCTGTGTTGGCGGAATTCATGGCGGCAGTTTTGGCAAATGAAAAAGCTAAGGATATGCATTGGTCTAAGTTGTGGCTGGAAACAGACTGTATATTGGTTGTTAAGGCCTTTTCTGATCCTACCTTGGTGCCGTAGAAAATTAAATCTCGTTGGCTTAAGTGTTGGGCGTATATGATTTCCATTGATTTCAGAGTCACTCATATCTTTTGCGAAGCCAATTTTTATGTGGACATATTAGCTAACATCAGCTTAAAGAGCAAATCTTTCTCCTGGTTTAATGTTGTGCATATGGACATTTTATCGGATTACTTATTAGATAAAGCGCGAACCCCTAGACTTAGGCTTTGTTCTTGAGAGATTTTGTCTTGGTCCCCCTCTTGTGTCTCTTGTAATCCTTTTATTTTGATTATATATATATATATATATATATATATATATATATATATATATATATATATATATATATATATATAATCCTTATCAATATTTTTTTATTAAGTAATTAGACTGTTAATATTATGACAATTTGAAATAGGTCTATATCAAGCACCAGAGCATGAAGCTCATAAATCATATTAACATCGTACAAACAATTCTAAATCATCCTACAAACAATTCAGAATCGTTCCAAAATTAAACTTTTTAATGAGCATTACCAAATTGAAAAATAAATAATTCTCAATCTTTATCCTACAACAATTCTGAATCATTCCAAAATTAAACTTATTACTGGTCATTACAAAATTGAAAAATAAATAATTAATATGAAATATAACATGAATTTCAAATTGAAAGCCAAATAAACTAATTTTTTTTAATGAAAATTGACTAAACAATTGAATTCTTCATCTTTTTTTGATTGATAACACTTGTTATATATTTCTTTACCAATTTGAAAAAGTATACCTAATTAAAAATTAATAGGAGTTATATGAGTTTCAGGTTCCAAAGTAGATACCACATTGCTTGGACTATTATTACTAAGAAATCAAGAGTTTCTATCACAATAAATCAAAAATTAGAAGTTACAATCACGTTAAATCATAAATCAAAAGTTGTAATGCTAAACCCTATTATTGAGGGAGCAAGTTCATTCTTTTCTCTTGGACGCCCTTTGAAAAGAAAAACCAATCCATATACAGGCCTGCAATTGAGTATGGAATCCCCATATAAAGGGCAGACAAATATTCACTAATTAAATATCACAATTATAACCATTATTAAAGTTCAAGAAAGATTGAGAAGTACACTTTACCTAAAGCTATTGGGTTAACGGGTTTAGCGCATACCAAACCAATTCAATATCATAAAGAGGAAACAAAAATAAAACACTCCATCACACAAGCTAAAAACTATGATGAAATTTTTTTTAAAAAAATGTCAAATATTCAGCAAAATTATTACTTGTACTCGTTTCACTTGTATTTGCCGAATAAGTTAATTATACAGAATCAGACTCAATGGTGTTGGTGCACAATTAATAAAGATGATGACAAAGAGAATAACTGCGCAAAGATTAATGAGAGAGAATAATATTGTATATTCTACTTGCGTTTATAATAAATGATAGCTACTACAAGGCTATTTATACAAAAGAAAATTTTGCCACCTAAGCCCTAACAGACTAAACTTAGTGATCAAGTTTAGGTACAAACAGTACAGTACTACCAAATACTAAAGTACCCTTACTAACTAAACAGCTACGCTATCAGGACCCAGAAGGTAGAACTTCTGCTCAACACTATCTTCTGAGTAACCATCAGAAGATCAGCCCACATCAGAAGTTCTGATGTTCATCTTCTGAATATTGAATTACTCTTCAATACCATCCCTTAATTCATATTCTTCAATCAAAGCTGACAACGCCAATTCCATCCCTTAAGAGAAAAAATTGATCCGTCTTGATCGCCTTCGTCAGAATATCTGCCATTTGCTTCTGGGTGCTACAGTGCACAACTTCTAATGTTCCATTCTGGACTTGGCTTCTCAAGAAATGATACTTAGTCTCAATATGCTTGCTTCTTCCGTGTAACACCGGATTCTTAGCAAGATTGATTGCAGACTTGTTATCAATCATCAGCTTCAGAGGCTTCTTCACTTTAATCTTCAGATCTTCTAATAAGTTCAGAAGCCACACAGCTTGACATGCAGCTACAGCGCCTGCGATGAACTCAGCTTCACAGGTTGATAGAGCAACAACAACTTGCTTCTTGGAACTCCAAGAAATGGGACCTCCCAGAAACATAAACAAATATCCAGAAGTACTCCTTCTATCAACTCTGTCTCCACACCAATCAGAGTCAGAGTAACTCAATAACTCCGATTCTTCCTTTCTCCCAGAAGGAAACAATATGCCAAACTTCAGAGTTCCCTTGATATACCTCAAGATTCTGACAGCAGCTTGGTAATGGGACCAGTTAGGTTTACTCATGAACCTACTAACCAATCCAAGCATAGCATATATCAGGCCTGGTATTACACAAATACCTCAGAGAACCCACCAGGTGTTTGAAGATCGTAGCATCAACATCTTCACCGTCAGAGTCAGAGTCCAACTTCTGATTCATTTATGACGGTGTAACAGCAGCTTTGCAATTCTCCAGCTTGAATTTCTTCAAAAGTTCTAACTCATACTTCAGCTGATGCAGAATGATACCATCTTCTAAGTACAGAATCTCCATCCCTAGAAAATATGACATTTCCCCAAGGTCTGTAATCTCAAACTCATCCATCAGCACCTTCTTGAACTTCATCAGATCTTCTGGACAACTCCATGTAAGCAATATGTCATCAACATACAGACACAACAGAATCATATTGCTTCCAGAATGTTGCACATAAACTCCATATTCCATCTCACACTTCTGAAACCCTTGCTTCTTAAAAAATGAATCAATTTTCAAATCTAAGCTCTGGGTGCTTGCTTCAATTCATACAGAGCTTTGTGTAATTTGTACACCATTTCGTCCTGATTCTTTTTCACAAAGCCAGGGGGTTGTGATACGTATACCTCCTCTTGTAATGGACCATTCAGAAATGCAGACTTTACATCCAGATGCATCAAGGACCAACCTCTGTTTGCAGCTAACGCAATCACCAGTATGATTGTTTCATGTCTAGCTACAGGAGCAAACACCTCAAAGTAATCTAGCCCAGGTTTCTGAAGAAAACCTCTTGCCACTAGCCTCGCTTTGTGTTTACCAACTGATCCATCTGGCTTCAGCTTTACCTTCAAAACCCATCTGACGCTGATGGCTTTCTTCTTCTTTGGAAGTTCTGTCAGCTTCCAAGTCTTGTTTCTTTCTATAGCCTCAAGTTCTTCTTTCATGGCATTCAGCCAGACTTTCTTCTTGAGTGCCTCTTCAATGCCCACTGGTTCAGAATCTACTAACATGGCACACTGAATGACCTCTCCTTCTGAGTCAACTTCTGTGTCTTGCAACATGTCAAAATCTACAAACCTTCTTGGTATAGTTCTGACTCTTTGTGGCCTTTGAGCTACTTCAGAGTCAGCTACTCCAGAGTCACTACCTTCATGATCATCTCCAGAAGCTTGTCCTCCAGACTCTACGTCTTCAGAGTTTTCCCTTCCAGAATCATGACTACCACCAGACTCTGGATCATCATCAGAATCTGGATCAGAATCAGATTCACCATTTGACTCATCTTTAGAAGATTCTTCATCTTCTGACTCTAACTCTTCTTCAAAAGTTATCTCTACATCAGAAGTTGGTTGAGACTCTCTCCAATCCCAAACTTCTGATTCTTTCACAATGACGTCTCTACTGACTTCAACTTTGTTAGTCTCTGGACAATAGAGCTTGTATGCACCTGTAATGTGGTACCCCACCAATAACATCACTTTGCTCCTATCATCCAGCTTCTTCCTTCTAGCTTCTGGAACGTGTTTGTAACACACAAAACCAAAAACCTTCAGATGACTAACACTTTGCTTCTCCTTAGTCCACTTCTCTAAAGGAACAATTTCCTTCAGCCTCTTCGTTGGACACCTGTTGAGCACATATGTTGCAGTAACAACAACTTCTCCCCATAGATTATGAGGAATCTTCTTCTCTTTTAGCATACTTCTCGTCATATCAAGCAAAGTACGGTTTCTACATTCAGCAAGACCATTGTGTTGAGGAGTATAAGGAGCAGTAACCTCGTGCTCAAATACATTATCATCACATAACTTCTGGAATTCTGTAGAGTTATACTCGCCTCCACCATCCGTTCTGAGAATCTTTATCTTCTGACCACTCTGCTTCTCAGCCTTCACCTTGAACTTCTGGAATTCTGTGAACACCTCAGTCTTAAACTTGATAAGTGTTACCCACGTCATTCTTGTGAACTCATCCACAAAAGACACAAAATACCTATTTCCTCCAAGTGAAGGTTCTGGAAATGGTCCACATACATCAGAGTGCACTACTCCCAGAGCATGCTTTGCTCTTGGAGCAACTTCTGATACAAATGTCAATCTGGGTTGTTTGCCTTTCATGCATACCTCACATGACTTCTCAGGCTTTACAATCTTAGGAATGCCACATACGAGCTTCTTAGAACTTAGATGTCCCAGACTTCTATAGTTCAAATGTCCCAACCTCTTGTGCCACAGCTTACTGTCACCTTCTGAGCCTTCAGCACTCAGACACTCTGTTTCAGCTGTTTCTACATTAACCTTGAATGTTCTGTTGCTTCCCTGTTCAGATTGCATAATCAACTTCTGATTGGAATCATACAACTTCAAGAGATTGTTCTTCATAACAACTGAGAAACCTTTTTCAATGAGCTGATCCATACTCATCAGATTGCTTTTGATTCTAGGAACATACCAAACATCTTTGACAGAACATTCTTCCCATTCTTCACTCTGACTTTGACATTTCCCATACCTTCTGCATAAAGGTACTTGTCATCAGCACATCTGATTTTTGTCCTCCTTTCAGAGTCAAAATCTATCAGCCATTGTTTGTTTCCATTCAAGTGATTTGAACACCCAGTGTCCATATACCACCACTCTGACGAACATCTTTCGTCAGACTCTGAAGCCATTAATAGCACAGGTTCAACATCTGAACCTCCTCTCGCTATATTTTCTTCTTCTAATCTCCTTCCTTTGTTTGCCAAACAGTCTCTAGCAAAATGGCCAAACTGTTTGCAACAGTAACATTGAACTTTCTTCTTATCCTTTCCCTTCTGATATCTCTTCTCATCAAAAGTTGAGGCTTCCTTCTGGAATCTATCACCACGTCTATGCTTCTGGTCCTTCTTGACAAAAGAAGCCTTCAGAGCTTGCTCAACTTCTCTCTCAGAAGTTCTTTCAGTCAGACGCAACTCTTGTGCTTCTAAACTGCTTTGCAACTCTTCTATTCTCATGGTTTCCAGATCTTTAGAATGTTCAATAGATACAACAATATAATCAAATTGAGGAGTAAGTGACCTCAATATCTTCTCTATGATTACTTGTTCAGAAAGGGTTTCTCCACAAGCCTTCATCTCATTAGTGATCAAAATCACTCTAGAGATATACTCAGAGATGTTCTCATTGTTCTTCATGTTGAGATTCTCATATTTCTTTCTCAGGGATTGAAGCTTCACCTTCTTCATTGATACGTCACCACCGTAACACCTGACCAGTATATCCCACGCCTCCTTTGACGTCATAGAATCAGCAATCTTCTCAAACACATTCACATCCACACACTGATGGATGAAGAACAACGCCTTTTGATCTCTCTTCTTCGTCTCTCTCTGTGCTTCTCTTTGTTCTTCTGTTGCATCCGCTGTAACCGGAACATATCCTCCAGTGACAAGATCTAGAACATCTTGAGCACCAAATAATACACGCATTTGAATCATCTATCTATTTCAGTTTTTACCATCAAGAACTGGAAGTTTGTTATTCAAGTTGCTTCCACTCATCTTTAAACTTGTGCAGACAAAAACAGATTTCACTCACACTCACACAGTGTTTCCCAACCCACAAACAGCCAAGAGAAAATATGATTCAACACAACTTTGTTTCCCAGAAACAAATCAATCACACAGTCACACAAACTCACGTTCACTCGTGTTTCCCTGTGTTTGGAACCGGAGCTCTAGATACCAATTGTTGGTGTACAATTAATAAAGATGATGACAAAGAGAATAACGGTGCAAAGATTAATGAGAGAGAATAATATTGTATATTCTACTTGCGTTTATAATAAATGATAGCTACTACAAGGCTATTTATACAAAAGAAAATTTTGCCACCTAAGCCCTAACAGACTAAACTTAGTGAACAAGTTTAGGTACAAACAGTACAGTACTACAAAATACTAAAGTACCCTTACTAACTAAACAGCTACGCTATCAGGACCCAGAAGGTAGAACTTCTGGTCAACACTATCTTCTGAGTAACCATCAGAAGATTAGCCCACATCAGAACTTCTTATGTGCATCGTCTGAATATTGAATTACTCTTCAATAAATGGTACACCAGGACATGATTCTCATTTGTACAAATTAAGCTGCAAAAAAAAAGAACACAAGGGTAAGCAATTATTTGTTTATGTTGCTGAAACCGTTAAAAAAACAAAACATTGTTAGAAGGTTATTGAATTTTCTTCCCTTGAGATCTCACTTATTTTGTTGACCTTTGTGGGAAGGTGCGGGGAAGGATTTTAATTACATATATGTTTGGTTCAAAATATGAAGGGGGAGGGGGAGAAATTTTATTTACAAATATGTTTGGTTCACAAGGGGAGGGGAGGTATTTTAAAACTAATTTACATTTTTAACCTTGTAATTTTACTATAAGATCCACGATATTTACTATTTATAAGTATTCAATTGGATAACATCAAAAAAAATTATAAAAACGTAATAGTTATAATATATAGTTTAAAAAAATTATTGAATACAATAAAATTTAACAAAAATATTTGAAACAAAAATATTGCAATAGTTAAAAAGTAACATAAAAATATATAAAATAAAATAAAAAATATAATTATAATTATAACAAGGGTAAATATGTAAATATAATTATAATTAATATGAATCACCACCCCTCCCCTCTGAATCCCTCAAATCGGGGGAAAGCAAAAAGTGGCTCAAGAGGGAATTTGGTCCCCTCCATCTACCTCTCCTCCCCTTTTAAAATTTGAAGCAAACACATAAACTATTAAAAATACCCTCCCCTCCCCTCCACTCCATTTACCTCCAACCAAACAGACCCTTAGACTTTAAGCACATAACATCCATTTTTGTTTAATCAGATTCATTATATACAAACACCTATATTAAAAAACCAGATGAATCTACGACAACACAAATAAAAAAAATCTAAAATCTCGAACTCAGCAAGTTGAGAAAAGAAAACAAAATTTACAAAAAATCTTACCAACTTATTCAATTCTTATACATTATATTATCATAGAAAAAAATAATATTTGATTTGGTGGTGAATGGTGATATGTATGAAACAACAGAATCTTTAGATTGATAGAGAGAAGAAGGAAGAATAATAAATAAAAGGAAGAAGAGAATACGAAAGAGAGAGAGGAAGAAGGAAGATGTAGAGGAAGAAAAAAAAGCAAATCCATTTCTATAGAGAAGAAAGAGAGAAAAAATGAGAGTTAGGTCAATACTGCTTAGGAAATCAATCCATTTATCTTGGAAACAAATAACACAATTAATAGTTGTACAAAATAATGATTATTAGGACTTTTCTAGAAAAGGGTGTTTTGGACTTTTTCAAAACATATTATTTTCTTATATGGTTGGGAGAGAAAAATATTACAAATAAAAAGTCATTACCACTGCGACATAATCTTGTTACGGGGTGAAACATTGTTACGCTTCCAAAACGTTGTTATAAATTTTATTTTGCAATGATGTGATTAATTTATACTACCGGCAACCACAATTTATAACACAACACATGTACTAGTCAAAATCCCGAAAGTGTTTACGTGACCAAGATCGTTATTTAAAATCTTTGTACTAATATTTAGATAATAGTTATAAAACGTGTAATTAAAGTATGAAAAAAAGGACATGCACTGACAGTGTAAAATAGTTTTACACTGTCAACCAATGACGATCATGAATCAGGACAAGCCAGACTGAAAATTTAAAAAAACTTGTATGACATGGCAGAACGTTATATTCTAATTGAATGACAGTGTAAAACTTTTTTACACTGTCAGTGCATAACCATTAAACTCTTAAAATATTAAAAATGATTTAAATACCGAAAAGAGCATGATATGTTTTACATTTTATTTTAATTTGGGTACCCATGATTAGTAAAAACAATGTTAAAGAGGGAGTGATCTATGTTGTTGCTCCTGCACTTGCATCTATATATCTATAAATCTATATACCCCATCACTACGATTGGATTGCAACTATTGTAACTTTTAAGCCCTTCGATTCTTTTGCTTTAAATGTAGGCATCTATTTGTCCCTTTTAAGCCGCACGATACACACCCATACGAAGCCATAACATCACCATCACCTAAAACACTTGAATTGTTTGAACGTGTGGCCTTTTCCAATTTTAGTTCTGCTAGTTCGTATAATGTTGTGATCAGTTCTTCCATGTCAGCAAGATTACTTGTACAAAGTAATTTCTGGAGTTTTTGTTGTGAAATTTGATTGTATGTGTTGATGCGTCTTTCTAATACCCCACTTGTTAGAAACTCCAACTTTGGTAATATATCCATTGCAATTTGCTCTACTAGTTCAGCCTCGTTCCTATTTAATATATGAAATAAAATCATGTTATTCATTAATAGTTATACTATAATTAATTTACACATAGGGTTGTAAAAGAATAAATAACATAAAAAATTCTTTAGAATTGGTAAGCATAAAAGAAAATGAGGGTTCAATGTCAATGGTCTCTATCTAATTAATTTGACCTTTCTTAAAAAATTTGTTGTGAATGTTAATCTTAGGCGTCACTAGCTTGTGGAAAGGCACTCGTTCAGCGAGATATGAGATTGAGGTCACACCTTTCTTTAGTGAGGAAATATCTACTAATTTTAGGTCATCTTCTATTGCGTGGAAAGGGATTTCCTTCTCATCTCATACCTAATTTTCATATATAATTGGTTTGTGAAAGGAGTGTCTAGGAAGGTGAGTAATGGTTATCTCACTTCTTTATAAAACGATTCTGAGAGAGGGTTAATCTTGAAGAGATGGGCATAATTGAGGGTGCGGGTCTAAACCCTTAGTCTAATCTCGCAAAAAATTGAAGGCGGGTGAGGAGGACCCACATGCACTGTACCTTCAAAGTTAAAAAATTTCAAAAATTTATGTTAATGTCTACACTCACAAAAGTCCACAACAAAATAAATGAGGCAGGGGGCATATTAGAGGGTGCATGCCTAAAACCTTATCTCACACCGCAAAAAAGTTTGAGCAAAAAAGACATGCCCAACAGGCCGAGCCTACTTTGCCACCCATAATCCAAGGAACCACCCTTTCTTATACGAAGATTGTTGGCGTGGTTCCAAGATGAGGATGATACTTACTCGATTAAATCTGGTTATGTTTCCTTTCTTGAGTTTACACTTCAAGCAAAAATCTAGAAAATTTATGTTGGAACTTATACTGGTCAAAAAGTATAGGTGTGTGTGTGTGTGTGTGTGTGTTGCCCATCTGAAGGGCATGAACATTCAGAGGCCTTAGTAGGTAAATTGCATTATATGGTGGTTAGGGCATGCCCACAGCAGGGAGAAGTCGCGTATAATGGTGTTTTGTGGTGGTTTTGAGGACCTGATCATACGAGGTGAGAGACTCTGTATCATGTGATATGTATGAGTTAAGATTTGTCCTCCTCCCATTGGAGGAGAGATATTTATAAAGTACTTTTTTGGCCTAGGGTATGGGTAACCTTATGGGTAGCAACTACCCCTACATGATTTGGAGAAGTTGTTGACCCCCAGATGTTAAGGGGGTAGTGGTGGACTCCCTCTCCTTTGACTAACAATATTATACATGTTGTCAGTGCCAAGGGCGAGACCTAAGGATATCACCTAGGTGTCACCATTCTTGGGCGAGGGCACCCTTGTTTAGAAAACTTAAATGTAACACGATATATTCCCAAAATCACGACGGATTTGTTAAGGGATAATTATTTTTAAGACCTTTTTCATTTGTGAGGTACACTCCTCGTTCTTTTGGTGAGTCCCTTAGTGATGGCGACTATTTATTAAGGGTCAAGTACCTTAGCTGAATACGACTATTTATTAAAGGATGAGTCCCTCAGCTAAAGACAAATATTAATTAAAGGGCGAGTCCCTCAGTCTGGGCAAGTTCCTCAACTAAAGGAGGCTATTTATTAAAGGGAGAATCCTTCATATTGGGGCGAGTCCCTCAGTTGAATGCGACTATTTATTCTTATGTGAACGCCTCTTAGATAACTAGAAGATAGTGGGATTTGTCCTATTTCTTTTTGTTATACTTTGAGATGTCAAAACGTCAATCACTATTGAAAATTTGAGTGTTTTAGTGGGAAAAAGAGTGGTGGCATTTAATGCACCTCATGATGGTGTTCTTTGGGAAAATCAGTTTATCCTCTTTTACACACGCGTCTTCCAAGTGGAGAGAGTTTCCCGCTTCACGTGGTAGGTACCTCATTAGGTGAATGTAATGCTTGTGCCATTGGGTTTCCCATATATTGTTCCTGGAAAACCCTTTCTTTTCTTCTCCTTTCTCCTATCTTGTTTTCAAGAAAAATAAACTAGTCTAGGATACCGGTGGGGATGGTGAAATCAATTGTCACTTGTTTCTCTACCTTAAGCGGCCATGGGAAAGAAAGCTAAACTTGTTCATGTTTGAGACATTGTGTCCTTGTATTCTACTCTGGATACGATCAAAAAGTTTCGTCATGGCATTAAATTTTCCAACACAGGTTATGAGGAGGATGTGATCAAAAGAGGAGAGAGCCGACATGGACACCAACGACGATTCCCATTATTCATGAGTTGAGGGTTTTGATTCCATTCACTTCTTTCAAAGTAGATTTCTTTATTGGTATAAACTTTGGCCCTTCTCATATTACTCCAAATGTGTAGGGCATACTTAGAGATTTTCAGATACTTTGTTGTATCCTGGGTGTGTCTCACGTTGTGGGGGTGTTCCTTTATTTATTTAGACTGAAGATTCTCCCTAATAACAACTTGTTGACGTTGCATCCTTTGCTAGTAGGTTGTTTGCTAATGCTCCTCGCAAACCCTTATGAGGACTAGATACACAATTTTGCGAGCGAGGGGTGACCAATTTTCCCTCTATCCTTGACTTTGTATCCACAGATGACCCAAATGACAGAACCAAGTGTTCTTTCTCCCTTTGATCGTGAAGTAATCCTGATTTTGAGATGTTTTTGTTCTCTAGAATACAATATCTTATTTTGAGATGTTTTTGAACCAATATTGTATTTATTATTTTTGCATCCTAACAGTGTTTCTCTCTGCATGGGACATGTCGAAGGCCCCCTTGATGAGAGAAGAGAGTGCTTGGTGAATATTCAGATGGCTGAGCAACGGGGAAGACTTCCTCCAAATTTCCCCCAAGACATGGAAGGTGACAGATGGGTGTAAGGTAGTGTAAAAATTCAGGATCTTCCTAGGCCTGCTCTGCCAAGGCTCTACAGAGAAAGGAGGGGCCCTCTAGGCCATCTAGGAGGCGTGAGGAAGGACAAGAAGAGGAGAAATTAGAAGTGAAATATCCATCTTGAACCCTATTTGTGGAACAACCATGCCTTTAATGCAGTGGACTTTTTATCACCACTTTTCCTTCCTGGAGAATTTTCCAAGTGACTATCATTCGCTCCTTGACATGTATTCTACCAGGCTGTCTGATCTGCTGGAAGTCCATCTTTTGAGATGACTTTTAGTGGAGAAAGTGTAGACGGAGACATATTCTTGCACCATTTGATGACTACACTTCAAGGTTATCCGTGTAAATAGGAGTATTCATGAATGTGGGACAACGATAAGGTTGCCGAGGGAGAAGCAAGACATTGTGAAGTCGGTTACCTAAGAAATGGAAATTGAGGCTCTCGCACAGTTTGAAAAGGTGGGGCATCAGAAGAAATCACTTAAGAGGGCTCCCAACACCTTATATAGTTTGGAGGAGAGAATCTCTCTACTCAAGGATGAAGTTGTGGTGACCTCTATCTATCACTTTGAGAGGGCTAGAAGACATGCCACATTCCTTTATCCTAATACAGATTTAAGTCCGATGGATCTCTTTTAGGAGGTTCGGGACGGTTGTCTAGTGGATGATGAATAGTTCCTCTTGTTTTAACCTTTTTGTTGTATTTACTTTCCTCTTTGAGGGCTTTTTTTAATTGTATCAAATAGTGGCGCCCCTTGAGGGTGCCTTTTATTTTAATTGCTTTTATTGTTATCCTCTTCCGTAGTTATCTTTGGGCGATTAACCCTTTAGCGTCTGGCGGAGGGCATCAATTATCATCTTTCCCCTTGCAATAATTTGATAGCTTGCAAGAGGACTTAATAAGGATCGTGTTTTAGGGATTTGGAATTTTGGTTTCCTTTAGGGGTAGCATTGATCCCACTTAAGGATCCAACGATTTTGGTCACCTCTATGGGAGGAAAGGATACCACATAAGAATCTAGCGATTTTGATAGCCTCTATGGGCGGTAAGGATCTAACAATTTTGATCGCCTCTATGGGAGGAAAGGATCCCACTTAAGGAGCCAGTGAATTCGGTCGCCTCTATGGGCGCCAAGGATCCCACATAAGAATCCCATGATTTAGGTCGCTCTATGGGCGGAAAGGATCCCACAAAAGGATCCAACGATGTTGATTTCCTCTACGGGCAACAAGGATCTCACATAAGGATCTATGGATTTTGATCGCCTCTATGAGCGGTAAGAATCCCACATATGGATCTAACAGTTTTGATCACCTCTATGGGCGGCAAGGATACCACGTAAGGATCCGACTATTTTGATCGCCACTACGGGCGATCTACTCTTGAGCTTTCAGGTTTCCTACAAAGAAAGGAAGAGAAAACAAATATGAATTATTCAAATAAAGAGGTGCCTCATTAAAAAACCTCGCCCTATAAATCAACGCAAAGAGAAAAGGATGCACCCTATGGAGTAACTTATCCTTTACAATCGGAAGAGATGCAATACTCGCCTATAAAAATTGATAACAACAAACAGTAATAAAGGAAAATAAATAAACGGCAACTATGCAGCTAACTCCAAAGGGTATCCCTTTTGGACCTTTAATATTCAATCTCCTCAACAGTTGGAGGGGAAACCCCCCCTCCATCATAAGTTTCTTCAGGTGGTTTTACTTTTGAGCCCATTCTCCTTGCTCTCTCGCCTATAACATGGACACTTTTCAACTTGAGGCTCTCTACATAACATTTCACGGAAATCTCCTTATCTCCTTGGATAACTCCCACACGCCCATTCGAGAGTGGGTACTTGATGCGTAAATACATAGTGGACAATGGGGCGTGTAACACCCGAGGACGAAGAGGGCGAGGAACATGCAACACCTGTGGCCGAAGAGGGTGATGAGCATGTAACACCTGAGGACGAAGGGGGCGAGGAGTGTCCACCGAATTCACATTGAAATGAGAGGGATCCTGAGGCTGTGTGGGGATAAGAATGCATGGTTGAAGGAAGTATTATAAGGATTGAATGGTATTACCTATAAAAACAAGATGCATATTCTTTTCGGAAGCCTAACAGATAAAAAATCCATAGTTAAGCATGCTTGACTTGGAGTAATATTTGGATGGGTGACCTTTCTAGGAAGTTTCCCAAAAAGCGTGTAAGTAAAGAAAAAGTATGCTGAAAAGATCCGTATTGGTTTGTGAGGCTAGTTGGTCGGTAATCCTGAAAGCAGTTTGGGGCATTACACGATTCCCAGGTGGTTAAAAGGTGATTGCCATATAATCAAATTATAGGAAGAGGTGGCATTAATAACCTAATATCTAACCTTTATTTCTTTTTCTTGATCCTTTTCTCCAAAGGTGATCTTTAAGGTGATGTATCCCTTTACTTGTACATATTCTCTAGAGAATATAACCAATGATCCTTTGAAAGGCTTCAAGTCTTTTAGGTCGATATGAAGTGTTTCAAACACTGCATATTACAGGATGTCTGTAGAACTCCCTTGGTCAACAAGAACTCTTCTAATCTCCTATTTGTTGCATTTGACAGTGATGACCATAGGGTCATCATTATGAGGCTGAATCTTTCTTGGAGAAGGCGATCGTGAATTTTGACGCTTGGGATTCACCTCTAGTCTGAACTTCAAGGAGGTCTTCTATACTCAAGATCTAGGAGGTGTACCTTTTATGGGCAGATCTAATTTCCCCGCCCCCAGCTAAACCTCTTACTATGGTGTTGAGATGTGGCGTACAAATTTACTACCATAACCTTACGATACTTCTTTTGTTTTGTTGGACTTGGGGCTTGCTACATCATCTCTCTATCACAAGTTATATTTTTATGAAGCATGGGATGAGTCTCCCTTCACATATTTCTTGAGGTGTCCTTCCTGTATTAGTCTCTTGATTCCTTTTTTGAGATGGTAGCAATTTTCAGTGTGGTGTCCCTTGATTCTATAGAACTTGCACCATCTTCCTGGTTTAGGACCAATTACATCCTCCTTTGGTGAGGATGATGTAGGGCTGTTGTGCAGGTGAAGAACCTCGTGCCAGACCTGCTCATAGTGTTTGTTCAGAGGCATGAAGTTCTTCGTCGCCTTGCCTACCCTCTTAATCATGGTCTTGTCCTTTATGGAAGAGGTATAATTTATCTTCCTCTACTAATGTGAACCCTTAACATTGGGAACACGCTCTTTGACATCGTGCGCCTTCTTTTCAGTGTTGCTTTCCTCACCATTTATGTAGAGTTATACTCTGGTGAACACTTTCGCCAACGAGAGCGCTGACTTCTGGGCGAGAGACTCATTAAAGTGTCCCACCTTGAGTCAGTTTTGGATCTCTCCACAAACATCTCTTAGTTTTGTGGAATGACCCTGTTGGTGGCTTCATTAAATTGGGCAGGACAGTTCCTCAACGACTCTGATGGACCCTGGTTAGGAGTGGAAAAATGGATCCGACCCATTGAGATTACCCATTTTGCCTCCACTTTAATACGGAGGGCGCCAAGGTCTTAAGCCCGCACTCTCTGATATTTCCATTCTGCCCGCCCCCGTTTTTTTGTAGGCTTTTGCAGGCACATGCACTTACATAAATTTTTGTATTTTTAGGCCTAAAAAGAGTAGCTCCTAAAAGTTTGCCCCGCCTCGTCCTCACTTTTAGTGCGAGGCGAGCCAAGGTTTTAGGCTCGCATCCTCAATTATGCCCCCTCCCCTGTTTTTTGCGGGCTTTTGTGGGACAAGTCTATATTGGGCAAGCATGCTAGTTTTCCACCTCTAAGTCTAACATATGTTAAACAAGTTATTGGTGGACATTTTCCTATGACAGCTTGTAGCAAACTGGTGCACAAGCTTCTTTACCAGCTCTTGATAGTTGGAGATTGAGGCACGAAGTAAACCTATATACCATCGAAGGGAGGTGCCTTGAAAGTGCCAAATAGCATCTTGCACTTCAGGAAGTCAGACACTCCTAAGATTTCCATCGGTGTATTGATGGAGGCGACGTGCTTGTAGGGATCGTACCCCCAACAGACTTGGCCAATGAGGGAGGCTTGATTCTCTCGGGGATAGGCGCCCCTATATCTTGTCTGAGAGTGGCTCGGGATCCAACAATTACATATCCTTCAAGGGATGGGACTCCTCTTAGCATTGTCTAGTGTTGTGGATATTGTCTTCCAGTGTCTGGTTATGGAGACTTAATTTGTCTTTGGTGACACGCATCTCCGCTAGGGTGTCGATATCACTATTATCAATGGTACCTTCTAGAATAGGGGTTGGAGCTCTCATTTTAACCATGGCTGAAAGTGGCTAGGTGTAGCAATGAAAGGTAACAGCAAGTAGGTTGATGGTAATGAAGAAGGTGTGACAAAAGTTAGTTTTACTAGAGTCCCATAATGAGCGCCATTGTAATGGTAAAAAAGTTCATGTGTGTATGTGTGTTGCCCCTGCAAAGGGCATGGACACTCAAAGGCCTTAGTTGGTATTTCACGTTGTATTACGGTTATGACTTACCCAGGATAGCCAAAAGCCCTGTATGATGGTGTTTTATGGTGGTTTAGAGGAACTTCTCAAGTGAGGTGAGAAGCTCTAAATGAGAATGGTGTGCTTAGGTATAAGTGTATGTAGGGTGTGATATGTATGAGTTGAGATATGTTCTTCTCCCCTTTTGGGATTGGTATTTATATAGCCCTTTTTGGGTCAAGGGTTTTGGTAACCCTTAGGGGCAACAACCTCTCCCTCATGATCAATAAAAGTTGTAGAACGCCTGATCTTCAAGGGATAATGATGGGCTCCCTCTCCTTTGAATAATGACATTATACACGTCATTAGTGCCAAGGGCGGGCCTTGATGATATCTACTAGGTGACACCATTATTGGGTGAGGGAACCCTTGTTTAGGACACTTAAATATAACACTACAGAACTATTGGAGCAAACCCTAATTGGAAATCTATATTGGATGTATTTTTTACATCATGAGCATGATATGTAAACAGGAGAAAAATGTAAGGGGTTACTCATTACACTAAATGTCTTTCTTACAGACTCTAACAAAATTTTAAAATTTACTTTAGAATTCGGATTTCAATCCTTGGACACACCAAATACAAAACAAACACCACCCTAAATCAAGCCAAGTCAAATTTTTAAAAAAAAAAATTGACTTTTGAAATTTGAAAGAACCTCAACACACCACCCAAAACCATCTCAGAACCAACGGGTAACAAAATTTTAAAAAAGTTCGGATTTCAAATTTTGATTTGACCTTACGGAGATTGAAATTTAAACGTCTTCATTTAAGTATTTGTGCTCATACCTTTACCTCTTCCTTCTCTTTCATTTTATCAAATCTGAATGAATGAAACACAACTCACCAATGTTTATTCTTGTTCTAAGATTTTTCAATCTTTCTCACAACTTCTACTCTATTACAATGTGTGGGGTTTATCCAAAGATAGAAATCAAAATTTTAATATGGGTATATTCGTAGATTGAAATCTAGTTTGTTTTTTTGGCAAAGATGGAGTGTTTGTCTATTGTAGTAATTTTGTTTTAAAATGAGTGCATTTAGATTTCAATCTCCATATACTACGAAGGGAATTTTTGAGTTTCGATAAGGTCTGTGAGCACTACATAGGATATATTGTTCACACCTTAAAATGTATTGCCATTTAGAAACTTCAATTAAACTCTAATTTATATTATATTATATTATATTATATTATGTCACTATCTCGCTCCTCAATCACAATTTATCTATTACACCTGAAATATTCAAAGTTAAAAATATTATCAACTTAATATAATATTCTACGTTTAAATAATTTTTTAGGTTGGCCAAAATAATTTTACATTACTTGGTAATCGAGACGAAGAGTAGTTTATATACAACATTCACACTCCTCAATCCTATACGGTGCCTTTTCCAAAGGACAAAATTGTAGCTGCATATCCTTTGGGGAGATGTTGTTGCACATCCTTATCATATGCAGGGGGAAAATCCCGACACAGTTATGTTTTAATTGCTTGTTTTATCACTTTTGTATTTTATGTTTGTTGAGTCTCCCTCATAGATTGCTTACACATTATTTATATCTTTTAGCATGCATAAACCTTTTGGTTATGTTCGAACTTGATCAAAATGTTATTATTCAAGTGTATGAGTTTGTGGAATAAAAGCCCTGCGTACTCTTTTCAAAATACGTGCAAAGAAAAGCTTTAAAACATGGAAAAATCAGATTTTGAAGTCTTTGATTCAAATCATTCATTTGCACATGTGTTTTGATTCAAATCAATTCAAACAAAGACTTCCAAAATATTTTGAAAACCATCTGAGTCGAATCAGGGTTTACACATAATTCGAATCGTGCAAGTTTTCTAATTTTTCAAAAGTTTCTAGAGTCAATGATTCGAATCATGCCTTGCACATGATTCGAATCACGCTTTGCACATGATTCGAATCATGCAACTTTTTTGGTTTTTCAAAAGTCTCTAGAGCAATTGATTCGAATCAAATATTGCACATGATTTGAATCACCTTGCCTATGATTTGAATCACATATTGCACTTGATTCGAACCAACTACAAATGGGTCAAAAAAATTATGAATTTCTTTTATTCCATTCACTTGCTCATTTGACTCATTATAGGCCTTGACCTTGATTCGAATCTAACAAACATTTTTTCAATATTTTGAGTGCTTCATCTCAAGCACATATATAAGCATTTAGTAAACCTTTTCATGAAAAGTAGTCATAATCATTTGTGAAAATGTTCATATATGTTTGTGAATTTTCTGTAAAAATCAAACCACCTTTTTGAAACTCTTGCATCATAAATCTCTCATCTTCAACCTCATTTATTTTTCACATCATAATCATGAGTGGATGTTAATTGATTTGGAGAGATGTTGTCTTGAAAATAATCGTTCTTGGAGATTTGTTAACTATTTCTAGGTTCTTGCAAGATTGGGCTTGTTTTCACAAGTGCTAACAAATTCCAGTAAAAAGAAGAAGGTATTCTCTCCAGATCTACCTTAGTGGTGACTATGTGGAAGGCTATAGATAAGGTAGAGTTCTTTTTACATCTTCGAACAATTTCACCGCTCAAGGAATTGGTAGGATCAAGGGGTTGATTGCTACATACGAAGGCTTGGAGCAAGATTTGTGATATTGGAAGATTGGAAGCGTTAATCAAGTGAAGATTTCGCAGAAAGGTTTGACAGTTGGCCATATATACAAGTGAAGATCCGTAGTCAAAGTTTTACTGTCTTCAGCATTATTTCGGAACTCTTTGTATGTTTCTCAAAACTAATGGAATTACGCAAGTACTTTCAACAGTGCATGTAGACTAGCGTGAGGAAGAAAGAGTCGAAACACTTTAAATCACCGTGTCATCGCTCTCTCTTACTCTTAAATTTTCATTTCGTAGAACATGCACGCTTAGGTTTATATTTTGGTAATAACAATTTAATTTGAAAAGCTTAGGTTTTGTTGGAATTGGAAAACTATTAAGGGTTTTAGTGGTGATTAAAATCTGAGAAACGTCGTGCTTTTAGAATTTGACTTATTGATAAATTGCGTAACTACATCTCATGACTTATTCAATTGATTCAAATGCATATGTTGTGTTTCCTTATCTAATCATTACACTGTTTGTAAAGTGATTTGGGTTGCTACCTAATAATTGTCCATTGTGTATAATTTCACATTTTCACTCTACAAACTTCTGCGTGCAAACACTAAAAAACTTCTTGTTGTTTTTATTTGAAGAACCGGTTGAATTTTGTTTTTAAGTCTATTCAACCCTCTCTAGACTATTTTCTATTGCCATATTCACACCTAACAAAAATTGTAAAAGTTTTCACGCCAAATGTGGACAATACCTCGTAACCACAATGACATTGACTTAAGGCCAACCAAAACATTGTCAACGGTTCTGAACTGACCAAAATAATCCCATATTACTTGGGAATTAAGCTTACGGATAGTTTATATGCAACACTCATACTCCTCAATCTTATTTTTTTTATTCTTGTATTCATTTTAGCCTTTTATTTTTGTAAATGTTTCAACATTAGTTCTTCTATATATTTAAAACCTAAAACTTAAGACTTTGATATCTACATTTAGATAATAGAAGGATTTAGTGTTAAACATTTAAGAAAAATTTAAATGAAAAAGAAAATTTAGTAAAAGATAAATAATGAAAAGCATATTTAAGCCTATATATTCTATCACTATCAGATGTTGTTTATCATATTCACTCTCAATAAGGGCTTATCTTTTGCAAATGAGACGTAGGGTCTGTTTGGTAAGACCCAAAAAAGAGATTTTCGCTTTTAGCTTTTAGCTTTCAGCTTTTTCAGCTCACATTAATGAAAAAGCTCTGTTTGATAACGTTGTTTTAGCTTTTAGCTTATAATTTTTTTTACTAGTTTTTAGCTTTTTTTTCAAAAGCTATTTGAAGTAGATTTTGAGCTTGTAGCTTTTAGCTTGTGATTTTTTTTCATTTATACATTTATTATTTAAACAAAATATTATTATCCTTATTAATTAAAATGATCTTTTATATCATTTTGTAACTATCACCTAATGAAACAGATAATTTACCAAACATCCATGTTAGCTTATCAGCTATGAGTCATCAGCTATAAACTATCATCTACCAACTACCAGTTATAAGCTACCACCCATTAGCTGCCTGCTAATTTTACCAAACAAAGCGTAACCTTAGTTAAACCACTTTTTTCTTTCTTTCAACAAATCGGTATATTTTTATATTTATCTATTTTCATAATATATTTAGGTTAGTCTAAACATATGTTAGGCTATTTTTTGAATATTTTAGAATGAACATAAAAATAGAATGCGTGAAATAGGATGAAATTGAATAAATATTCTACTTTATTGTTTATATATTTTATGATAGAATATAACAAAATCGTTATTATGTCTTGAATTTGGTCTATAATATTAAAATTGTCGTTAAAACTATCACTAATTTAGTAACAATAATAAAATGTCATTAAAAATGTTGTTAATTCTTTGGCTAAGTTGTAAAAATCGTCGCTAAGTTGTAGGAGGAACCAAAAGTGTGGATGAAAAATTTTAGAAGGATCATTTTTTGAAGAAAATATTTTGAGAAACTAAAAACAAAATTTGAGATATTTAGGAGCACCACAAGATTTTTATGGCTGTAGTTTTTGGAATCGTTTTAGGGGTGTTGATGTCTTGTTGTGAAGATAAAGGTGCGGCAGAACAAATTCATGGTATCTTAAAAGGCTTCATAGTCAACTCTTAGCTTAAGCAGTTCAATTGATGAAAAAAATGAACAATGTTAGATCTCCCATTGAATAAGGAATGCTTCACATTTTTTTTTGAATAAGATAATATATATTAAAAATAAAATTAGTATAAAATAAAGATGAGACTATACCAAAATCCTCTAGAAGAAACGAACCTAAAGAAAGGCAAATCAAGCCTATTCTTTACAAAATCTGCCCTCAAGAATATAGATATCGAATTAATATAAATAGATTTTTTCGCCGTAAGACCTATGATAGCAAGAGAATCAACGCAACTATTCCCTTCTCTTTAGATGTTAGAAGCTACAAAAGAAATATTAGAAATGATATTTACACAATTAACCCATTTGGATTGAATCTGCCAAGACACTTTGAAAGGAGGCTTGAAAGTTTGAATCACAACTATAGAATTTGTTTCAAACCAAAGATTATACCAACCCTTCTCATAAGCAAACTCAATTGCTGACATAGCACCAGAGAATTCAACAATGAGAGAATTCGAGACGCCCAAAAAATGACCAAAAGCTCTAAGAAATCGACCATCATAATCTCTGGAAATACCTCTGTAATTAGAAGGACCCAGATTACCTAAAGACGCTCCATCACAGTTGAATTTGATCCAGTTACATGTTGGCAGATTCTAAATAACTTCCAAAATTTGGGGAGTACAAGGAGGCTGAATGCTTACTTTGAAGAATTTCAATATCTCAAATTCTTGAATACTGATAAAACATGAAGCTTTGTAATTGTTCCCAGCTAGAGAACAAGTCGAGACAATAACAGAAATAAAAGAAGTGGTGATAATTTTCTCTTTGAATCTGATATTATTTCGAGCAATCCAAATAACATTGAACAAGTGAATAACAACAACATTAATAATTAACTTACAATGATCAGAGAAGGATCTATTTGCAAATTCTCCATACATCTTCCTAATCCTTGATCTGAGTGTTAATGTTCAAAGCTTGGGTTAACCATCTCCAAAGATGAGCAGCAAAGTTACAATCAAAGAAAAGGTGAGAAAAAGTTTCTTAAGCAACAAAACATAAGCTGCATTTGGAAGGAAAAGAAACATTCATCTTTTTTAATTGGTCGTCTGTCGGTAATTTATTGAGAATCAACCTCTAAACTACAAAGGATTTTGAAGGCGGAATGGTTTTCAACCAAACCCAACGCCACCTATCTTTCCGGACTCCCGGAGTCTGCTTAAAGTAGTAGACAGATTTGAGAGATATCTCCCGCAAATTAGAATGCTTCCAAATCCTTTTATCCAGACGAAGGTCAAAAGGAATATGACAATTACAAATTCTGATTTTAAGAGAAACCAGAATGTTACAATTACAACTCGAGAAATTCCAGTTTCGATCAATGATGAAGGAGCTTACTAGCAAATCATCAGCCATGGACTGGTTCCCCATATCCAGGATCCGAGGGTCACCACACTATTGATTATACCAAAATCTAATAAAATTTCCATTACCTAGGATCCAAGTAAAGTTGTCACGAAATAATTGAATCTCATTCTAGACGCTAGACCAAATCGAAGAGAAAATGTGATGCTTAATGGAATTGTTTTTTCTCAAAACTTGAAGCCTAAGAAAATTAGCCCCAGGTTCTTCGGAATTGAGAAGGTCCCATCCAAGCTTACGATTTATGGCCTCCTTAAGAGCAACCAAAGACCTGATCCTTAAACCACATTCCGAAAAAGGTCTACATTTTTCCAAGCCACTGTAACACACTTACTTTTAGACAAGTCACCACTCCAAGTAAAGTTCATGCAACACGCTCTAAATCTCTTAGAAGAGAAACCGACCACACATAGATTGACATGGAATGGATAAGCATGCCTTGAATAATAGATTTAACCAACTCGACTCTTCCTCCAAAAGATAAAAGACAGTCTTTCCAAGATGCAAGCTTGAGATTGACTTTATCAACTATCACTTGAAGAAATTTAGCCTTCGGGTTATCTTTGAAGATAGGAACCCCAAGATAATTAAAAGGAGTGACACCTGTGTTGAACTTTGAAAGAGCCGACAAAATATTAAGGCGAGACGACGACATGGCCTTTCCATAGAAGACTTCAAATAATTAGTTACTTATCCAGAAGTTAAAGAATAATATTTGAAAATAGAAACAAGAGCCTTGATATTAGAAATACTGCCTTTGTAGAAAATAAAAACATTGTCCGCATAGAGAATGTGAGATGGCACTCTAACCTTCCTTGGGCCCGTGATCAAATCGAGAGAGCCAAAATTCACCAAATTTAAAATCTTTCTGCTAAGCACTTCTTCGGCAAGGCAGAAAAGAAGAGGAGAAAGAGGATTTCCTTCACATTGAATAACCAATTAAGTATACTAATTGATTAAAATTTTGTTTTTAATATATGAATCATACAAAATAATGTAATTTTTTTCTGAAATACAATGAACAAACTAATTACAGTAATTGGTTGAAAATTTGATTTTTTTTCAATATATAAAGCCTAAAAAAATTTTAATTTAATTAATATACTTAATTGTATTTTAGAGAAAAATAGATTTTTGAAAATGCTTTATATATTATAAAAATAAAATTTTAATTAATAAGTATTGTTCATTATCTTTTACACATACAGAAAGATTAAGGAAAGAAAGAAGGAAGCGATGAAAGTTTGTTGAATTTTGTGCTTCCTTAGTTTGGATGCCTTATGAATAGTGAAGGAAAGAATAATTTTTGTGGACCCATGTCAAAAAGTGATTCCCCTCAAAATAGAGAGAAAAACTAGAGAAGGGGTGTGGATTCTCTAACTTTGTGGAGGGAAATGCACCCTAACTTTCTTTCTATCTCTCTCTAACAACACAATCTCTCTCGTCTTATTTCCCTCCCTTTTTTAATCCATTTCTCACTTCTCTCTTATAAAAATTGACTAAAGTTAAGGAAAGTTAGAAGCTAGGAAGTTAGGGGATCTGCTCCCCTAGAGAAGCACCTCATTTGTTAGGAAAAATCAAAATAACTCTTTATTTATAATAATATAAAAATGCTTGTATTTTTAAATAACTAATAATAAAATATTGTCAAATAATAGAATTGAAGTAATAGAGTGATAGATTCGAGCATACAACCAAAAATTATCCATCAACAATTAATATACAAAAATATAGTGAGTACGTCATAGTACTAAATATAAAATATAGTTTTTATTAATGGACTATTCATGTAATTTACTAAATATAAGAAAATTTCTTTACCCACCTCCCTATAGGGGTCACCCCAGCAAAAACCCCACTTTACCCCTGCTTCGAAAATGCATTTCCGAAATATTTTTTTTTCTAAATTTTTCCAGATTTCGGAAGTGCATTTCCGAAAAAATCCCAAAAATTGGGATTTTGATTAATTCGGAGATGCATCTCCGAAAAAACAAAAAAAAAATCTAAAAATCCCAAAAATTAATTTTAGGATATTAATTAATTCATATATCATAAATTTGATATAATTTATGAGTAATAAATAATAATAATTATATATTTTGATATAATTTATGAGTTATGAATAATAATTATTATATATTTCTATTCTGATTCATATTTTAAAATTTAAAATAATTTTAATTAAAAAAACTAAAATAATTTCACTTACAAAATGAGTTATAATTTTTATTTATATATTTATAATAATTATTATGTATTTACAAAAAAAATTAAAAAATGAGTGTTTTAATTTATATATTTATATATTTATATAATAATTATAATAATTATTATATATTTATAAAAATTATTATATATTTATATATTTATATAATAATTATTATATATTAATTATAAATATATTTATATATTTATATAATAATTATAAAAATTATAAAAATGAGTGTTTTAATTTATAATAATTATTATATATTTATATATTAATTATTATATATTTATATATTATATATTTATATATTTCACTTACAAAATTAATAATTATTATTATATATTTATATATTTCTATTCTGATTCATAATTAAAAATGAGTTATAATTTTTTATTTAGTTTAAAAAAATTAAAAAAAGATTTTTTTTTAATTTTATTTAATGAATAAATTTTATATTTAATTCTATATAATTCAAAATTTACTTATGGAATTAAAATGTTTTTGATTTATATAAGTTAATAAAATAATTTTTAACTTTAAAATTGTTTAGGAAATTTTGATTCACCTTGATTTTATTGATTCACCTTCATTTTATTGATTCACCTTGATTTTATACCTATTAATTGTATTGATTCACCTTGATTTTAATTTTTTAATAATTATTGAATTCTTTCGGAAGTGTATATCCGAAATATTCCAAGACCAATTTGGTCTTGGAATATTTCGGATACGCATCTCCGAAGACACCCCTCCCAAAAAAAAGGTGTTTTTGGAAATGCATCTCCGAAAACTCAAAAAAGGGGTGTTTTCGAAAATGCATCTCCGAAAACACCTTTTTTCGTGTTTTTGGAAGTGCATTTCTGAAATAAGACAAATTTTGAAAAAAAAAAAAAGCGTTTCGGAAGTGCATTTCCTAAGTGAGGGTATTTTGGGTTTTTCAACAGAGGTGACCAAGAAGATAGGGAGGTGGGTAAAGAAATTCTCAAATATAATTGATAGTCCAAAAAAATTCTCTTTCTTTCCATCACTTTCATTCCAACCAAACAATCAAACAATCATCTCACTTTCTTTTCACTTTCCATTTACTTTCATTCCTTTAACATTCTTTCCTCTTATTTTCTTTTCTTCTTCTTTCTTTTATCATCCAAACCAGTGTTTTAAAAACCGGACCGGTCATCGAACCGGTGAGGGTACTGGGTCACTGGTTTATCGGTCTTACCACTGGGTCACTGGTCAAACCGCACGACCAAACCGGATTAAACCGGATAACTCGGTTGAATAGACCTGTCATTATATAAGTATAAAACCGGTCGAACCGGATGATTCAGTCTCTAAAAAAATATAACTAGCTTTTAAATTTTTTAAAAATATCATATTATAAATTCACAATTTCATAACTTAAATTCAAATTTTAAACAAAGGTATCACACATAACAAAATAGTAAAAAATTACAAAGTATAATTGCAAACAAAGTCTAATTACAACATAATCTAAACAAAGTCTAATTACAACATAATCTAATTGAATAGTTTATAACAAAATAACTCCAATATATACCAAATTTAATTCAAAATAGGATCCTCCTAAAAAGAAAATCAAATAAAATTCAATATGTTTATGCTATTTAAGAAAATTTATTAGCAAAGATAACAAATAGACAATAAAGTTTTTAATTTGTCACTAACGAAAAAAACTATGTGAGAATGCTATTTAAGTAATACACTACTAAATATATTAAAAAAAAAGTTAAAAAAAAGTTTAAAAGAAATGTTAAAAAAAAAAGTTTAAAAAAAATAAAAAAAAAAGTTTTAAAAAAAGTTTTAAAAAAAAGTTTAAAAAAAAGTTTAAAAAAAAATAAAAAAAAAAAGCAATTAAACCACTGGTTTTCCCGGTTTTCACCGGTTCCCACCGGTTTGATGACATACCCGATCTGACTATTGAACCAGACCGGTTACCTGGCCGGTTCCCGGTTCGACCGGTCCGACCGGCCGGTCCGGTCCGGTTTTTAAAACACTGATCCAAACAAACCATTAAAGAACAATAATATTATTTTGTATTTTTAGATATTGAAACGAAATCAATTTTTTGTCAATTAATATACTTAATTATTGATAGTATTAAACGGAAAAATAAATAAATTATTTTGTATGTTTTATTAATTGAAAAAAAAACTAATTTTTTTAATCAATTATTTTGTATATAAAGATTTTTTTTTTAAAAAAATATTTTATTTCAATATACTTTTCTTATCATGGTTAAAATTTAAGATTGTGGAAGATTGAGAGAAATATAGATAAAATGGATCCATATCCTTTTTTGACTTCTAAAGTTTTCTCTATTTTGAACTAAACACTGTCCCACCACCTTAAATTTTCCCTCAATTTTTTATCTTCATACTCTAACTCATGAACTTTATTATTATTAAAACAATTCAAATAAGTATTTGGTGTTAGTGCAAAATTTATTATTAATTACCTTGTGCCCAAGCAATCCCAGCCAGAAACATTGGCTGCTTCTGTCAAAGCTAGCCGCCATGTTTGAACCTTCTCCACATCCAAACGTTTTTCATGCTCTGCCAAAGCAACTCCATAGCTACCCCTCTGATTCCTCACATGTGCCGGGTGTATATGGTAGAAAATAGGCACTATAATTTGACCACCATTTTTCTTACATTCCAAGATTTTCACAAGCTCTTCCAAACACCATCTAGAAGAAGCATAGTTTTCAGAGAAGACAATTATTGATAATTTTGCATTGACAAGTGAGGGTGATATTTCATCACCTCTTTCAATCTCTTTGTCAATGTAAGTTCTGATTTTATGTCGGGTTAAGGCGGCATATAGATGGCTCGTGAAATTATTACGAGTATCCTCGCCTCTAAAGCTGAGGAAGACGTCGTGGATTTGTTGAGGAGATTTGGGTTTTAAAGAAAATGGATGAACAATGGATGCCATGAATGTTTTGAAGCTAGCTAGTTACTGAATGAAAGTATAGTATATATATATATATATATATATATATATATATATATATATATATATATATATATATATATATATATATATATATATATATATATATATATATATATATATATATATATATATATATATATATATATATATATATGTTGTTTCAAACTTTTAATGTTCTTAAAAGAGCTATGTCATGTTGACATTCAATTTCTACACCATATAAATTTACATAGGCTAAAAATTTAGCTTGGCACAGATTTTAAATTGAGATAAAATTTTATTAAAAAAATTAAATTGACACTTATTTTTTATACTTACACCGTATTTTATATTATAAATACATACACTTTATTTTTTTAATAATATTTTATCTCAATTTAATAATATTTTTTTAATACATACACTTTATTTTTTTATAAATACATACACCGTATTTTATATTATAAATACATACACCGGCCATTGATTTGGTCAAATTATAAAGAATTAGTAAAATTATAAAATTATTGAATTATTGGTCTTTTATGAATGTTAACCCAATTTGTAATGTATACAAATTTATGATAAAAATATTTATTAAATTAAATTTTTCACATAAATTTATACTATAAAATATTTTTTTTATAAAATTATTCAAACAAATGAATTAAATAAAAATCTTACATAAAATATAACGCAATTATAAAATAACTTTAAAATAAGAAACAAGAACACTAACTCAAAATAAATTATAATAATTCAATGGGATTTCAAAAAAAAAAATTATAAATAAGAGAGAGAGACTGAGTGAAAAGAAATTTATTTATTTATTTTTAATTTATGTTAATGACTAGTTAAAAAATAAATATGTCAATTAAAAAATTTATTAATATCTATTTTAATCGATAAATTGGCTGAATTACACTTATTTTTATGGAACCAATACAACTATGATTCTTATTAGGGGTGGGAATAGGCCAGGCCGCGACTAACAGGGGCCTACGGCCCAGCCTACATAGGCCAAGGCCAGGCCAGGCTTTTTACATAAATAGAAAAGGCCTAGGCTTTTTTATAAGCCTATTTAGCTAAAAAGGCTAGGCCACAGGTGTAACACCCTTCTAAACCCCGCGGCAATTTTTAATAATTAATCAGAGTAAAAACATATGCACAAGGGTGCCACAATTATTCAAAATAAATAAACCAATCATGGTCAAAGTCATGCTTCATTAGGAAACGGTTCACCAAAACATAATCATGTTTATCACAGCGGAATACTAAACATCATCAAATACAACCAAATGCAATCATAATTCAACACCAAATAAAATGGATAGTTTCATAAAAACTCTATAACTATCGTTCCCCAGTGTTACAGATCAGAGCATGACCGACACGACCCAACATAAACGGATAAACTCTACGAGTCATCCTCACCAAGCACTAATGCCGCTACTCCTCAATCTGAAAATGACAACATGTAAGGGTGAGTCTCATTCTCAATTAGTAAATATTATGCAATTCATAAGCAACAAGCATCATAATATACCGTTCACCCAATTATACATATTCAGATTCACATCCATTATTAATTCACACAATAATAGATTACAACACACACTACAGAAATCCATACAATCATATTATGACAGAATGCATATGACACAACTGACACTATGCATGTGGTACCAATAAACCGTGGAATCAATCCACCTAACCGATCTACGCCTCATCGAGATACGGCCCACCGACACAATTTCCACACAATGGGAAATATGTCCACCAACGATCCAAACATCACCGGGATCCAACATCAATGCATATGAATGAATGAAACACATATAACATACTTAAAACACACCGAATCACGATGAACAACTCATATCATCACCACATCACCGAATAAGTATGTACATGTTTTCAACATCATTCAAATAGTCATGCTGTGGACCGTCCTTTCGGGCCATACCCCTCCGTGGGTGGGATACGTGAACTGACTCTTTTTTGTCGATCGGACGCTTTCGCGTCACTTTTGAAAAAGTTTACAGAGTCGCCACCGACCTTTTATTTTATCCAATGAAGGAAAGGTTTATAAAAGAAACAGAAAAAAGACCTTTGAGAGATTTTGGGTAAGGGGGTAGGTTATACAAAGGGAAGGTGTTAGCACCCTTTGTATCCATGGTTATCCATGGGCTCTTTAGTTTGCTTAGCTCATTTGCTTTACTTTTCAATTGATTCGGAATGCTTTACCTGTGTTTTTGAAATACCTTTGCAAATAGAATTTGTAATGATCCTTGTGCGGATATATACAAATGCTTGTTTATCTTTCGAAAGATGTTTTGAAAAGATCGTTAATTTTGTAATGATCCGTGTTTGGATGTATACAAAATATTGTCTTTTGGAAAATTCGTTTTAAAAAAAAAACAACAGTGTATGAGAATTTTGTTTGTTTTGATTTTGAGCAAGCAACCTAGGAGGTCTACCCTGAGTTAGGAGGTCTTTATCCTTGTTCCCTTTAAAAATCTATCCATTCGTCGGATATAAACAAAAGGTTCGATTTTGTACTCGAAACAGTAGAAATGTAACTTTGATTTTGAAAAGAGTGAAAAGGGGTTACCCTAGGAGGTGCAAATGTGATTGTGATTGAATTCAGATATTTATCTTTGAAGTTAGTGATCTGACGGTTCAGTTTTATCTTTGACATACACGCAGTTTATATGGGTGCTGGAAATTAAAATGCGGAAATGTAAAGTGCAGAAAGTAAATCTACGCTATTACATCGATTGTGCGGGAAATGTAAACTAGCCTATTTACATGAATTTGACATCCTATACATTTACCTAGGAATTTTAAATTGCAAGAAATAAAAGGCATATTTTTGTATTTTTGTGATTTATTTTAAATATAATTAATGCATTATTAATTAATTTAAAATAAAGAAAAGATGGAAATATGATTAAACCTAGCAAATAAGTTTAAAAATATGTACAAAATGTTTGTTAATTAATTTTAAAGCAAAACTAATTTTTTTGGAATTTTTGAAATTGTTTTTGGATTTTTTAAGTTAATTAAAACATAATTATTTAAATAATTACACAAATAATTAAAACTTAAAGAGAAAACTATCCTAAATATGTACAAAATTAGTTTATGATATATAAACAATATTTAACACAAAGAACAATTTTTTTTATGATTTTTTGATTGGTTAGAATAATTAAAAAGTAAATATATAAATATAAACTAATTAATTATGTAAAATATTGGAATTATGAAGAAAAATAAAATATTTTTATTTCAGAAAATAATATATATTTTTAGAAGTCTAAAATATTTTTGTGGAATTTTTTGATTTTTTAAACTATTTTTAAATAATTTTGCAATAAAAATAAAATAAAAATAGAAAATATGAAAGGATACTGATCCTGTGTGGTAAGATTGAGGGTCCATGGTATAGGCTGTGTGTTATGATCATTGGATGAGCTGGCTTGATTGATCATGTGGTTCAGATTTGGAGGCGCATGATATGAGTGTGGGGAGCATGTACTGAATTCAAGGAGAATTCAGATTCTCTGACTGGGACCCATGCTGGTTGACCAGCGAATGAGAAACGTGGAAAGGGCCACGCAGGCACGCTGAAAAGTCAAAGCTGGGGCTGACGAACCACGCTGGGACGCGTGGTCGTCTTCAACCTCCAGAAGTGTGGTTTTTGGACTCAAATAGCGGGGGTTTTTAACCTCCCTTATTTGAACGATAAAATATGCAGTTTTTGATAACTTCTGAACCTGCAAAAAACAAGCGTTAGCAATGAATGAAAGTGACCCAGATCCCTTAAAATCACCTCCTGAACACGATGGTGGTATTAGTTTTGCAATTTGAGGTCTGTAGCCATGGATTCGAAGAGATTCAAGTATGAACACTCATGAGCTCGTGTTAATGGTATGGGGTGATTCTCACGTGGGAACTCTCATGTTAAAGCCCAGATCACTCATATAGGACCTCATGAACATATTAAGATGGTTAGTTTACATGGAAATTGATTGCATATAAGAAAACGAAAGTAAAGGGCATATGTACATGAAGAACTTTATGTGCACTATACGACTCTCATGGGACTATATTATGAGTTCAATCTTACTCTATGTTGTTTGAGAAGATGATTGGAAAGCTTTGTTTGTATTAATATTGATTGAAATATAGAATTGGAAAATTACAAAGTGTATGTATTTTTTGGAGAATTTTATGATAAAGATGGCTATGCTCTTGTTCTAATTCGTGTGTCCTTTTTTGCTGAAGTATGATGCTTCTTTTATAGCCCAAAGTTGCTTGGAACTCAAGCTAAGAAGCTTTGTTGTCTTTGTTGAAAGTTTGGTTTTTAAAATATTAAAAACCTTGAATTTTTGACCAATCCTTGACTCCATTCAATGCTCTTGCCTTGGGCATCAATTTTCTGCAGAAAAATGAAGACTTTGGAGGTGTGTCATACTTGGAGATCAAGCCATCAATTATCCATGCAATTTCCTTTAATTTTAATCTTAAAATAAGATAAAATTATGTCAAAAATGGATAATATAGATGTGGGCTTTGTCTTGGTCGTGGGAGGCCCATAGTAACATGGCAAAGATGTTTGGACCACAAAAACTTGGCATCTTTTGGAAAAAAAACATTTTTGAGCAATGTTGATTTCATGCATTTTCCCAAAATTTAGCCAACTTCAACAAGGTGTAAATCCTTCAATTTTTGTCATATGAAGGAGATCTTGCACTTTTTGGAAACCTCAAAGAGTCCTCTAACCAATGTCTTTGGTTTCATGTCAAAATGATTTTTGGTTCTCCTTGTGTATCCTTTTGAAAAAAGTGTCTTTTTGTTGACTTTGAAAATGACCTGTAATGTCTTTGGCCATATTTTTCAAATGGTGAATGCAATGACCATGGGATCAATTGCATTTGAAAGATAATTGAATTTCCTTCAAAATGAGCTTTGGTTGACATTTTTTGGATGAAGGATGAGAGAGTTATGATCAGTCAAAGTTGAGTTGACTTTTCAGGCAAAAACCCTAATTTTGAATCTTAGGGTTTTGTTGATTTTTGATCTTTCCTTGATGAATTGTGATCATCCAATGATCAAATGTTGAATCCTTTGACAAAATATGGATTTTGACAAAAAATTTCATTTTTGACTGTCAGTTGACTTTTTTGGTCAAACGGGTCGTCTGTTGACTGTTTGAGCTGCTGACGGTGCGTCTGAGTGAATTGAAGTTTGAAAATTTGTATGATGGTACTTTGAGATGTATGGATGTATATGAAATCCATTTGAGCTCTCAAAACTTGTTGCTCCTGTTAAAACAAGAAAAACCCTGATTAGGGACTGTCTGTATAGGAGGCAGTTAAGCGTACCTGATTTTTGTGCAGTGTTGAGTCTCTGCTAATCGCGTGATATTCAGAAGACTTCTAAAACAAAAATCTTGGAATTTTGAATTGTGAAAGATTGATTTGATTGATGGTACAAAACACTGAGAATTGTACTGCCAGCAGTTTGGCTGTCAACTGACTGTCCAGGTATTGATGCAGCAGTTAGAGTGAAAAATCAACAGTCAAAGTTAATTTTCTTTTTTTTGTTGTTTTTTGTTTTTGTTTTATGTGAAAAATGAAAGTTTATTTACATGACTTGTTAGAAAAACACAGACATAATAAATAACTAATATTTACGGTATGCGGGCAAAATTACCGATAATAACCCTGAAAATCATTTAATGCACAGAAATAGGAATATTTGACTGGCAGAAAACACACAAAATATTATCTTAGTAACTAAGCAATATTATGACAAATAGTACAACATTTAATACTGACAGTACAAATATCACATACTATATTGAACAGTACGACGAATAAACGGTACATTTAAGAAATAAGAAATACGGCAAATTTTAAGAATGACGATTAATGACCCATGCTATGAACAATAACATGTAGATGATTGGGAGCATAACCATTGCAGGTCCACACTCCTCAGGACTATGCAGGCAGAAGAAAGTTGTGATCACCGTAGCAATGGTGACGACTGTAAGAAGCAGTGTTTCTATCCATTTTGCTATTTTTGCTAGGGAAGAAGAAATGATGGATTATGAGGTAGGAATTTGAAAGATGATTTAGAATTTGATGTGAGATTTGTGGGAAGAATGAGAGGTATTTATAGAATGGAAAGATGATAGAGACGTTGGGGAATGATGTGATTCCGTACAAAAGGAAATTTGAGTGGTAGTGAGATTTGAAAGAAAGTGTAAGGTATTGTTGGGAAAAGAGAGATGGATAGAATAAAGTTGAGATTTGAATTTGAAAGGATAGATTTGAAAAGATTTTGAAAATAATGGAATATAGCACAAAAGTTAGTGGGAAAACAAAAACAATTGTTACCAGTACAGTGTGAGTTTCCTGCTTTTGCGCCTGCAAAAAGATTTAACCCTGCATGAACTGTGTTAGTACTATTTATCTGTAAAATAAATAAATAGTATTTGTGAAGTAAAGAACAGTATTTGGCGTTTGCGTAAGAATAAATTCCACTGTAAGCCAAGTTACTGTGTAAGAAAAATTCTGAAAACCAAGTTCTTCATATGTCAGGATATTTTGAAAAAATCCATGTTTATATGAGACTCTTAATTTTCATATTGAAACTTTCCTGAAAAAAGAAGTGGGCAAATTTTGGGGTATAACAAGCACGATGGCAAATGATCTTAACAGAATATGACATCCAGTACACTTCGCAAAAAGCAATCAAAGGAAGTGTGGTAGCTGATCATCTGGCTCATCAAGCAGTGGATGATTATCAAGCATTAAACTTTGACTTCCCAGATGAAGACATTATGCTAGTCACTGACTACAAACAACCAGGACCGGAAGAAGGACCCGAGCCAGGATCCCGATGGACTATGGTTTTTGATGGAGCTTCTAATGCACTTGGCAATGGCATCGGAGCTGTGATCATTTCCCCTGCAGGAAGTTATACACCATTCACTGCCAGATTATGTTTCAACCGCACTAACAATATAGCCGAGTACGAAGCATGTATTCTGGGTCTCAAAGCTGCAATTGATCTAAGAATCAAGTTCCTGGAGGTCTACGGAGACTCGGCGCTTGTGATTTATCAAGTCAAAGAGGAATGGGACACGAAGCACCCGAACCTAATTCCATACAAAGAATATGTGCTGAGTTTGATTCCTTACTTTGAAGAGATCACTTTTGAACACATCCCGCGCGAAGAAAATCAACTAGCTGATGCCTTAGCTACCATGTCATCCATGTTCAAAGTCAGGTGGGACAACGAGGCGCCAATGATCACCATTTACAGACAAGACGAACCAGCCTATTGCAATAAGATCAATGCCGAAGGAACGGAAGACAAACCATGGTTCCATGAAATAAAAAGGTATCTCGAAGCTCAGGAGTACCCTGAAGGGGCATCCATTAACGATAGAAAGTTTCTAAGAAGATTTGCTGCCAAATTCTTCCTAAGTAATGGAACCCTATACAAACGCAACCATGACTCGACTTTACTTTGTTGTGTAAACCAGAAGGAAGCAGAACAGATTATGGAAGACATACACGATGGTGCCTTTGGTACTCATTCAAGTGGACATACAATGGCTAAAAAGATCCTAAGAGCAGGTTATTACTGGTCTACTATGGAGACAGACTGCCATCGTCACTCCAGAACCTGTCACAAATGCCAGATATATGCTGACAAAGTACATGTACCTCCAGTCCCGCTAAACGTCCTGACGGCTCCTTGGCCTTTTGCAATGTGGGGTATTGATATGATTGGAGAAATCAAGCCTACTGCCTCCAACGGACATCGCTTTATCCTGGTCGCTATTGATTACTTCACAAAGTGGGTAGAAGCAGCTTCATTTGCTTCTGTCACCAAGAATGTTGTGGCCCGGTTTATCAAGCACAATCTCATTTTTCGGTATGGCATCCCTGAAAGGATCATCACAGACAATGGCACAAATTTAAACAACAGAATGATTACTGAACTCTGCACACAGTTCCAGATCAAACATCATAATTCCTCTCCATATCGACCAAAGATGAATGGTGCGGTGGAAGCTGCCAATAAGAACATCAAGAAAATCATACAAAAGATGACAGTAACCTACAAAGACTGGCATGAGATGTTACCTTTTGCTCTTCATGGTTATCGCACATCTGCGCGTACTTCAACAGGGGCAACTCCATTCTCCTTAGTCTACGGTATGGAGGCAGTTCTTCCAATTGAAATTCAGATTCCTTCCCTAAGGATTATGAAAGAAGCCGATCTAGACGAAGACGATTGGATTCAGACTCGATTGGACCAGATAAACTTAATTGATGAGAAGAGGCTCGCAGCTATTTGTCATGGCCAGTTGTACCAAAAGCGTATGATCAAAGCCTTCAACAAGAAAGTCAAAAGTCAGGCATACCAAACTGGTGGCTTGGTTGTCAAACGCATCATCCTACCACAAGGTGACCCCAGGGGCAAGTGGACTCCCACTTATGAGGGACCGTTTGTAATCAAGAAAATATTCTCCGGCGGAGCCATGTTGCTTACCACCATGGATGGCGAGGATTTCCCACACCCTGTGAATGCGGACATAGTCAAAAAGTACTTCGCTTAAAGAAAAGCTCGCTAAGTTGAAAACCTGAAAGGGCAACTTAGGCAAAAAATGAGCGTCTCGGTGGATTGAAAACCCGAAAGGGCGGTCCAGGCAAAAATTAGAGGCTAAATAAAATTATCCTGGTAGGCTGAAAACCTGAAAGGGCAGCCTAGGCAAAAGTTAGGGAATAAAGCGTACAACTATGTTCCGTTTATTTACCTACTCACCTTCAAGATTCAATACGTCAAAGACACCGATCAGTCCAATTACTTTCTTCCAACAAGTGAGGGATGAGATGCTCGAAGACAGATTGGCAATAGCAGAATTGAAACTCGACTGGATTGTTTTCACATAGCTATTTCTCTTTATAAATACTTTTCAAAACTTTATGACAATTTCCTACTACTAGGATTTTTGTCTCCTTGTACTAATCAGCCTATCTTGGCTCTTTTTCAAAAAATCAATACATCTTATGCTCAAAATCAACATTTTCACTTTTTCTGTTTTGAATACGTAAACGTCCCAATGATAATTTTGAATGAACATGTGCATTTGAATATGATTGATGTTTACCAGGAAAAACAGGAATAGCATTCAAGTAATGTCCCAATCATTTGGACATCATCCTGAAACCAGCATCAGAAGAGAAATCCCCAACAGAAATGCATTTCTCAACAAATTCCTCAATGAGATTTTTCTCTCCAACAAAGTGATTCGAGAAATCTTATTCCCCAGCAGGGCTGTTCCAGATTGCTATCCCCAGAAGGTGTGATCTCCACACCAGGACTTGGTCAAATAGTGCATCGGAGGATTATGCATCTTCCTCATTCCCACTTTAAAGGGCATCAAAATCAGAACTTTCAAATTACTTTTCATCCCCGAGCGGTAATCAAAAATTCTTCAACAGAGCACCATGGTTCTCAAAAAAGGTTCCCAGCCGAGGGTACTCAAACAAGACGACAAAAATCATCAACAATCACAATGCCTTCATTTCCAGATGGCTAGCAGGGATTTATTTTCCCAATCAGAAGCTTGATATGCTCAATACATCACACATCATACATCATACATCATACATCATACATCATACATATTCATACACAACATAACATGCATATTTCTCCTTTAGTTCGAGAATCTCATACATTACATACATCATAAACATTGCATATCACTAACTTGATTTTTTCAGGCCGACGGATGTCTTCAGCAAAGATGTTCTCAATCACATGCAATGTTCCCCTTGAACTCTATTCAGATAAGCAGTCCTCTCAGATATAATCAAGCCGAAGATTCATTCTGAAGAGATCTCTCTTTACAAATCACCTATCAACTCAAAACATACCAACACAGATCTAAGCTGATACCTCAGACGGTTCCAGAACGATCTACCATCGAAGATCTAAAGCTGATACCTCAGACGGTTCCAGAACGATCTACCATTAAAGATCTAAAGTTGATACCTCAGACGGTTCTAGAACGATCTACCATCGAAGATATAAAGCTGATACCTCAGACGGTTCCACAACGATCAATTTTCAAAATCTAAAGCGGAAAAACTTTGGACAGTTCCGTAACGATCATCCTCCAAGACTTAAAGCGGTAACCTTGGACGGTTCCGAAACAGTCAACGCAGAGGTTTTCAAATCCTTCATCAAGATATAATCAATGGATTCATTCTGGTGAACAAACCATCAAATACATCTCCCAGATGGCATCTGAAAGCCCATCTCAGGTAATGTTTCAATCTGCCAATAACATTTCTCAGACAACATTCAAAGACAAATTCCAACATCACTTCCGGGCAAGGTAAGTGCAAATTTTCAGGGCATATATAATATTCAATCATCTTCTACCTTCAGATTTCAAACAATTTCTTCAGGTTTAAGAAGATTGAATAGGGGCAACTGCTATACCCCAAAATTTGCCCGCATCTTTTTTCAAGAAAACTTCAATCTAAAAATTAAGAGTTTCATATAATCTTGGATTTTCATATCCTGATTTATGAATACTTGGTTTTTAGAATTTTTCTTATACGGTATTTTCTCGCTGTTGAATTTATTCTTACGCAAACGCCAATTACTGTTTATTACTTCACACACGCTATTTATTTGATATTTATTTACAGATAAATAGTACTGACGCAATTGGTACAGAGTTAAATCTTTTGCAGGCGCATAGTCCGGGGATTCAGACTGTACTGGTAACAAGTAAATTATTTGTTTCCCACTAATTTTTGTACTATATTCCATTATTTTCAAAATCTTTTCCTTTCTTTTCAAATCTCTTCTTTCAAAATCAAATCCTAACTTTATTCTATACATCTCTCTTTTTTCAACACTATCATACACTTTCTTTCAAATCTCACTTCCACTCAAATTTTCCTTTTGTACGGAATCACTTCATTCCCCAACGTCTCTATCCTTCTTTTCATTCTATAAATACCTCTCATTTTTTCCATAAAATCTCACATCAAATTCTAACTCATCTCTCAAATTTCTACTTCATATTCATTCTCTCTTCTTCCCCCGGCAAAAATGGCAAAGCGGATAGAGACGTGTTTTCTTATGATCATCACCGTCGTGGTGGTAATCATGTCTTTCTTCTGTCTGCATAGCCCTGAAAAATGTGGACCTGGGATGTTGACACTCCCAATCATCTACATGTTACTGTTTGTAGCATGGGTTATTAATCGTCATTCTTAAAAGTTTGCCGTATCTCTTATTTCTTAATGTACCGTTTACTCGTTGTACTGTTCGTTGTAGTATGTAATATTTATACTGTCAGTATTAAATGTCGTATTATTTGTCATATTGTTGCTTAATTATCCAGATAATATTTTGTGTGTTTTCTGCCAGTTAAATATTTATTTTTCTGTGCATTAAATGATTTTCAGGGTCATTATCGGTAATTTTGCTCGCATGCAGTATTTATTATTTATTTACTACGTCTGTGTTTTACTAACCACTCATGTAAATAAATTTTCACCATTAACACAAAAAAAAAAAAAACAAAACAAAAACAAAAAAAACAAAACAAAACAAAAACAAAAAAAAATATTAACTTTGACTGTTGAATTTTCACTCTAAACAGTCAGTTGACAGTCAAACCGCTGACAGTGCAATTCTCCGTGTTTTGTACCATCAATCAAATCAAACTTTTGCATTTCAAAATTCCAAGATTTTTGTTCTAGAAGTCTTCTGAATATCACATGATTAGCAGAGACTCAACACTGCACAAAAATCAGGTACGCTTAATTGTCTCCTACACAACAGTCCCTAACTAGGGTTTCTTGTTTTTTTCAGGAGAACAAGTTTTTGAGACCTCAAATGGATTTCATGGACCTCCATATATCTCAAAGTACCATCATACAAACTTTCAAACTTCAATTCGCTCAGACGCACCGTCAGCAGCTCAAACAGTCAACAAACGACCCGTTTGACCAAAAAAGTCAACAGACAGTCAAAAATGATTTTTTTGTCAAAGTCCATATTTTGTCAAAGGATTCATCATTTGATCATTGGATGATCATAATTCATCAAGGAAAGATCAAAAATCAACAAAACCCTAAGTTTCAAAATTAGGGTTTTCTCCTAAAAAGTCAACTGAACTTTGACTGGTCATAACTCTCTCATCCTTCATCCAAAAAATTCAAACCAAAGCTTTTTTTGAAGGAAATTCAATTATCTTTCAAATGCAATTGGTCCCATGGTCATTAGATTCACCATTTGAAAAATATGAATCAAGACATTACAGGTCATTTTCAAAGTCAACAAAAAGTCACTTTTTTCAAAAGGACACACAAGGAGCATGGAAAATCATTTTGACATGAGACCAAAGACATTGGTTATAGGACTCTTTGAGGTTTCCAAAAAGTGAAAGAACTCCTTCATATGACAAAAATTGAGGGATTTACACCTTGTTGAAGTTGGCTAAATTTTGGGAAAATGCATGAAACCAACATTGATAAAAAATGTATTTTTTCCAAATGGGGCCAAGTTTTCATAATCCAAACATGTTTACCATGATGTAAAGGGCCTCCCACGACCAAGACAAAGCCCACATCATTTTTGTTCCATTTTTGGTTTAATTTTATCACATTTAAGATTAAATTGAAAAAGGAAAATGGAAGGATAATGCATAGCTTTGTTTCTAAGCATGACTCATCAAAGAATCTTCAATTTTCTGCAGCAAAAGGAAGTACAAGGCAAGAGAAGTGAAGAAGAGCAAGACTTAGTCAAAGTTTCAAAGATTTTTAATATTTAAAAATCAAAGTTTCAACAAAGCTCATCAATGCTTCTAGCTTAGATTTTAAGCACCTCTTGGCTTATAAATGAAGCAGCATTCTCTACAAATAGGACACACGAAAATAGCAAGGGGGGCATAGCAAGAAACTTCACAAAATTCTCAAAAATTCCATAACTTTGTAAATTTTCGTTTTCCATATTCCAATCATTATCAATACAAATAAACACTTCCAATCATCTCCTAAAGTAATATATAGTAAGAATAAACTCTTTATTTGGTCCCATGAGAGTCATAACATACGTATGATGTTTTCCATGAACATACACATGTAGCTTTCGTTTTCGTATGCATGCTTGACTAAAATGAAAACTAACCACTTGCATGGACTCATGGCATGATATAGAGTAGGTTTGAGTGATCACATGCAAGCTTTAACGTGGTTTTGAAGCTCTACCATTTTTGAGCTTCAAACATGTGAAGCTTTCGTTCTCCATGATACAAGCTCCAAATGAAAAAACTAACGACGCCATCATGCTCAGAAGGGTCCATTTAGGTGATCTGGGTGGCCCTTGTTCTTTTTCATTTTCATTTTGTAGGTCATTCAAAAGGTTAAAGAATTGAAAGCAAAATCCGCTGGTAAGTTTGCAGGAAATTCCGCACGTACCAAGGAAGAAGATGATGAATAGTGAGGTGGAAATTTTGACCGCACGCGTGGCCATTTCGCTCCACCCCATTCGCTAGTCAACTGCACGTGGGTCCCACGTTGGACTCTCAAAGTCTGCATGATCACATGTTATGTCTTTATCCACGTGCACCATGCAATCATAATCTGAGCCCTTGGATCCTCTCAACTTTTCATCCAACGCATCAAAATTTGCAGCCACACCATAATCCATCATAATCAACCACACATGCTCATATCTTTTTATATTTTCTATTTTATTTTAATTTAACTTCTAAAATTAATTTAAATAGTTTTAAAAATACAAAAAATACACAAAATATTTTTAAGCTGATAAAATAATATTTTATTTTCTGATATAAAAATATTTTATTTTTCTTAATAATTTAAATATTTTGCATAATTAATTAGTATATATTTATATATTTGCTTTTTAATTATTTTAACCAATAAAAAAAAATCATAAAAATTTTTGTTCTTTATATTAAATATAGTTTATATATTATAGGCTAACTTTGTTCATATTTAGAATAATTTTCTCATTTAATTTTTAATTATTTGTAATTATTTGTATAATTATGTATTAATTAACTTAATAATTTCAAAACAAATTTCAAAAATTCCAAAAAAAAAAATAGTTTTATCTTAAAATTAATTGACAAACATTTTGAACATATTTTAAACTTAATTTTTAGGTTTAAATTTTATTTCCATCTTTTTCCTCATTTTAATTAAATTAATCATGCATTAATTATAATTAAAATCAATCATCAAAAATTCAAAAATATTTCTTTTATTTTCTTGCAATTTAAATTCATAGATCAAGTGTATAGGTTGTCAAATTCATGTAAATAGCGTAGTTTACATTTCCTGCACAATCGATGTAATAGCGTAGATTTACTTTCCGCATTTTACATTTCCGCATTTTAAATTCCAGCATATATAAAACTGCGTGTATGTCAAAGATAAAAATTGAATCGTTAGATCACTAACTTCAAAGATAAAATATCTGAATCAAAACACAACCACATTTGCACCTCTTAGGGTAATCCCTCTTTCACTCTCTTCAAAATCAAAATCAAGTTCTACTGTTTCAAGTACAAAATCGAACTTTTGTTTATATTTGATAAAAGGAGAATTTTCTAAAGGAAATAGGAAAAAGACCTTATAACTTAGGGTAGGCCTCCTAATTTGCTTGCTCAAATCAAAACAAACAAATTTCTCATATATCATTGTTTTTCAAAATAAAACTTTCAAAAAGACAATACTTTGTATATATCCAAACGAGGATCATTATGAAGTTAACGTTCTTTTTTCAAAAACATATTTTGAAAGATAAAAACACTTTGTATACATCCGCACAAGGATCATTACAAAGTCAATTTAAAAAGGTATTTGAAACCACATACAAGCATTTCAAGGCAATAGAAAAGTGATTGAAAACAAGTGAGCTAAGCAAATTAAAGAGCCCATGGATAACCATGGATACAAAGGGTGCTAACACCTTCCCTTTGTATAACCTACCCCCTTACCCAGAATTTCTTAAAGGTCTTTTTCTGTTTCTTTTATAAACCTTTCCTTAATTGGATAAAATAAAAGTCGGTGGCGACTCTCTGATTTTCAAAAACACAAAAGCAGAAAGAATAGAGTCAGTTCGCGTATCTCTCTGCGAGAGGTATGGTAAAAAATCGAGGGCGACACATTACATGAGGCAAGTCGAGAATGCGTTTGGTTGAGATTCTTAATTCAACACATCCAAAATACTTGTGGTTTCTCTTTTGAAAAATTTAATACAACGACCATATACGAAGATAATACTGCATGCATCGCTCAATTAAAATATGGTTACATTAAAGGAGATCAGACAAAACACATTTCCCCAAAGTTCTTTTTTACTCATGATCTTCAAAAGAATGGTGATATAAGCATCCAACAAATATGTTCATGTGATAACCTTGCAGACTTTTCATAAAGTCACTCCCAAGTAGAATTTTTAATTAACTAGTACAAAAGATTCGTCTTCATCGAAGAAATGACTGTTCAACTAAGGAGGAGAAATGAAAGGATATTGTACTCTTTTTCCTTCACTAAATTTTTTTCCACTGGGTTTTTTCTAGTAAGGTTTTAACGAGACATATCCTCAATGGACATCCAAAGGGAAGTGTTATGAATATTTATAATAGTGAATGTCCATCCTTCTTCTTGTTTTTCATCTTCCTATTCCCCATTAATAGACATTGTGGTGCGCGAAAAGTGAACCCCTCACGCTGAAAAAGCTTTACAGGAGAAACAGGGGTTTGTCCATCTAATTGGGGAAGGGAACGCGTTACAGGGAACTTTTAATCTATCCTGCGGGGAGGAAGGGCAAAAATCTAAATTAACCCTAGGTTGAGGTAGGTGTGGGGAGAATCTGAGATCGAAGGATTGGGAGGTCGGTTATACAGAGGCAAGGTATTAGCACCCTAAGTATCCGTAATATTTTACGCGAGCCTTTCTAATTTATTTTTGCTTGTGCTATTTGAGTTGTGCTACTTGCTGTTTATTGGGAAAGTTTCTCCTGTGTAAGGAGAGAGAGTGATGATTGTTTGAAAATATGGGAGACCTAAATAGGTTTTTTTGGTTTTGTTTGCTCGCAAAGACTCTTGTGAATCTCAAGCCTACATATCCCTAGAGGAAGTTAGAGCAACTGTAGTTCGGGGAACTAGTAGACAAATGATTGAATTTTTGGTGTCTTGTTCAAAGCTCAAGATTGAAGCTAAGAGTTTGATTTTTGATAAGAGAAAGAAACAAGTTGTCATCTTAACGGAGAGATATCTCGCCTATTTCACCACAATCAATTTTGAAAGTAACAGGCTGGATTTTGAATCAACAGAGTATGCCGTTTACATCACCTAAATAGGAAATGTTTGATAATGTTTGTAATTTTGAATGTGGTGTAAAAGAGGAAAAGTCTCTTCCATAGAGATGAATCATGTCTCACCTCTGTGGAAGAAATTTGAATTTTGAGTGTCTTGTACAAGGCCCAAGATTGAGGCTTTAAAGAGAGTTTGAAAATTGACTCTATTGAGGATTACTCCATTAGAATTTATTTGACTGGGGGAGTTTTATCTATTCTGTACTAAGCCCGGACTTGAGGGTGACTCTGAAGGGAATTGTAAATTTCTGTCTCATACAAAGCATGAGATTGAGGCTGACTTTGGTTGGGCAAAGAAACTTCCGAGTGTGATTGAATTGATTTTTTTATTTGAGACTTAATCTATTGAGGGGTCATATTTCTGTCTCATACGAAGCATGAGATTAAGGTTGACTCAAATGAGGATGAATTTGAGATTTTCCATATCTCTTGTTCTTGAGGAATTGACTCAGTATTAGGGGGTTAGGAGAGAATCCTAAATACTTGAATGATTGTGATTGTACAATTTGAAGATTTAAATTTTTCACAGGGATTGACTAAAGGTGACTAAGACATGTCCTATGCTTTTAGGAAGCCTGATGGTCCTTGTAATAAAAGCTCAAGAGAAAGATGAGGAAACTTCTAAGAAGCCTGTGGGTCCTTGTATTCTGAGCTCAAGTGGAGGCTAATCAAGGGTCCTTATTTTAGCTCAAGAGAAAGCTATACTGGTTTTCTCGATTTGGCTCTAAGCAAAAGGGTAAGAGGTTTCACCGGGTAGTAATCCTCTTCAGGAGGATGTGCCCTATTGATTAATCTAAGGGGTTTAAGAGGTTTCACCGAGAATAATTCCTCTTTTGAGGATGAAAGACTATGATTTTCTAAGTATGAGAGGCTTCACCGGGATGTAATCCTCAATCCTGGTCATATATATATATATATATATATATATATATATATATGTGTGTGTGTGTGTGTGTGTGTGTGTGTGTGTGTGTGTGTGTGTGTGTGTGTGTGTGTGTGTGAATGAAGAATAAAAAGGTGTCGGGTCTTACACTCTAATTGAGGCCCAGGAATACTGTTTATTAAAACAGATGAAAATGTGTTAGGTCTTACACTCTGATTGAGGCCCATGAATTATTTACAGAAGGTAAAAATGTTAGGACTTATAGCTTAAGGAGAAGTCCAATGAATGAAAGATTTGAGACTTACAAATCAAGGAGAAGCCCAATAAATTATTGAAAGATGTTTGTTAGAACAAGATTTGTTCTGATCAATATTCTTAGTTTTGATGATAACAAGGATATGAATTTTGTGTGAGATAATGTGGTACTCTAATACATTGCAATTTCCATTTCAGGAAATATATAAAGAGTATGCACAAATCAGCGCTCAGAAGCTTTGTCTCAGAAGGTTCAGCATGCAACATCAGAACATGGTCTGGCAAGACATCAGAACATGGTCTGGCTCTGATACATATTTTGTGTTCTGATACACATCTTATGTTCTAACTCATTCATGCTGACTTTTGTCGTTTAGTTTTGTTCTGTAACATTTCAGGATGTAGAGATGCTCTGGTAACATTTCAGGATGTAGAGATGCTCTGGTACATTCAACAATGTTCTGATACAATCTAGCATGAAGTGATGTAAGAAGAAATTCAAATCTCTGAAGCTATCCGAGGGAAGCAGAAATCAGAAGCTGTGAATGTTCTAAAAGATCCAGAAAACTCAAGTTCTGAAGCTGTCCTAAATGGAAGCATGAATCAGAAGCTGTGAATGTTCTGAAGATCAAAGAAATTCAAGTTCTGAAGCTGTCCTAAATGGAAGCAGGAATCAGAAGCTGTGAATGTTCTGAAGATCAAAGAAATTCAAGTTCTGAAGCTGTCCTAAATGGAAGCAGGAATCAGAAGCTGTGAGTGTTCTAGGGATCTAAAGAAATTCAAGTTCTGAAGCTGTCCAATGGAAGCAGAAGTCAGAAGCTATGAATTATCAGAAGCAAGAAGCTTATGTGATCGTCTCTACCGAAATAATCAGGGAAGTCTTTTATTATTAAAGTTCTTCGAGTATTTATTTCAGGGGAAGATTATTCATCTCAGGGGGAGATTGTTAATCTCAGGGGGAGACATATTCACATGCTTATGTTATAGCTGTGTAATTTGTCTTTAGCCGTCTGCTCTTTCTGATCGCAAATTCATATCATTTATATATGTTTTTGTCATCATCAAAAAGGGGGAGATTGTTAGAACAAGATTTGTTCTGATCAATATTCTTAGTTTTGATGATAACAAGGATATGAATTTTGTGTGAGATAATGTGGTACTCTAATACATTGCAATTTCCATTTCAGGAAATATATAAAGAGTATGCACAAATCAGCGCTCAGAAGCTTTGTCTCAGAAGGTTCAGCATGCAACATCAGAACATGGTCTGGCTCTGATACATATTTTGTGTTCTGATACACATCTTATGTTCTAACTCATTCATGCTGACTTTTGTCGTTTAGTTTTGTTCTGTAACATTTCAGGATGTAGAGATGCTCTGGTAACATTTCAGGATGTAGAGATGCTCTGGTACATTCAACAATGTTCTGATACAATCTAGCATGAAGTGATGTAAGAAGAAATTCAAAGCTCTGAAGCTATCCGAGGGAAGCAGAAATCAGAAGCTGTGAATGTTCTAAAAGATCCAGAAAACTCAAGTTCTGAAGCTGTCCTAAATGGAAGCATGAATCAGAAGCTGTGAATGTTCTGAAGATCAAAGAAATTCAAGTTCTGAAGCTGTCCTAAATGGAAGCAGGAATCAGAAGCTGTGAATGTTCTGAAGATCAAAGAAATTCAAGTTCTGAAGCTGTCCTAAATGGAAGCAGGAATCAGAAGCTGTGAGTGTTCTGGGGATCTAAAGAAATTCAAGTTCTGAAGCTGTCCAATGGAAGCAGAAGTCAGAAGCTATGAATTATCAGAAGCAAGAAGCTTATGTGATCGTCTCTACCGAAATAATCAGGGAAGTCTTTTATTATTAAAGTTCTTCGAGTATTTATTTCAGGGGGAGATTATTCATCTCAGGGGGAGATTGTTAATCTCAGGGGGAGACATATTCACATGCTTATGCTATAGCTGTGTAATTTGTCTTTAGCCGTCTGCTCTTTCTGATCGCAAATTCATATCATTTATATATGTTTTTGTCATCATCAAAAAGGGGGAGATTGTTAGAACAAGATTTGTTCTGATCAATATTCTTAGTTTTGATGATAACAAGGATATGAATTTTGTGTGAGATAATGTGGTACTCTAATACATTGCAATTTCCATTTCAGGAAATATATAAAGAGTATGCACAAATCAGCGCTCAGAAGCTTTGTCTCAGAAGGTTCAGCATGCAACATCAGAACATGGTCTGGCAAGACATCAGAAGATGGTCAAGGCAGAATCAGAACACGGGTCTATGGAAGCATCAGAAGAACTTGAGGTCAGAAGCAGAAGCACTGAAGTTCTCATGGTATCACGCTCAGAAGCACTTCAAGGTCAGAAGACAAGAAGATGCTATGCACCAAGCTGTTTGACTCTGATGATATTCAAATATTATATTCAAACATCAGATCAGAAGAAAGTACAGGTGGCAGGCTACGCTGACTGACAAAAGGAACGTTGGAAGCTATTAAAGGCAACGTCAGTAGACACAGCGTGAACAAGGCTCGAGGTAGTTGACAAAAGCGTGAAACATTAAATGCAAAGCTGTACGGAACACGCAAAGCATTAAATGCGCTCAACGGTCATCTTCTCAAGTGCCTATAAATATGAAGTTCTGATGAGAAGCAAGGTTGACGATTTGCTAACAATTAACTTGCTGAAACGCTGCTCAAACTAAAAGCTCAGAAACTTCATCTTCATCAAAGCTCACTACATTGCTGTTGTAATATATTAGTGAGATTAAGCTTAAACGTTAAGAGAAATATCATTGTTGTGATTATAGCTTTTAAGAAGCATTGTAAAACTCTTATTTGATTACATTAATTTGTAAGTAACTAGAGTGATCAAGTGTTGATCAGGATACTCTAGGAAGTCTTAGCTTGTGTCTAAGAAGTTGTAATTAGAGTGATCACGTGGTGGTCAGGATACTCTAAGAAAGTCTTAGCTTGTGTCTAAGCAGTTGTTCCTGGAGTGATCAGGTTGTGATCAGGATACTCTGGAAGACTTAGTCGCGGACTAAGTGGAAAACCATTGTAATCTGTTGCGATTAGTGGATTAAATCCTCAGGTGAGGTAAATCACTCCGTGGGGGTGGACTGGAGTAGTTTAGTTAACAACGAACCAGGATAAAAATAACTGTGCATATTGTTTTTATCGTTCAAGTTTTTAGACTACACTTATTCAAACCCCCCCTTTCTAAGTGTTTTTCTATCCTTCAATTGGCATCAGAGCGCCGGTTCTAAGGTGCAAGCACTTAACCGTGTTTAGAAAAGATTCAGGAAGAGAAAAACGCTTCAGTAAAAGATGGCTGGTGAAATTCCAACAAATCCAGCTGCATCTACATCTGGCTCTGCTGAGCAATACAATGGTTATACTAGACCACCAATATTCGATGGTGAAAACTTTGAATATTGGAAAGATAAACTGGAAAGTTACTTTCTTGGTCTAGATGCTGATCTATGGGATCTTCTGCTGGATGGTTACAAACATCCTGTTAAAGCTACTGGTGTAAGGCTCACGAGAAGCGAAATGAATGATGATCAAAAGAAAGATTTCAAGAATCATCACAAATGCAGGACTGTTTTGCTGAATGCTATCTCTCATGCTGAGTATGAGAAGATATCTAACAGGGAAACGACCCATGACATATATGAGTCCTTGAAGATGACTCATGAAGGAAATGCTCAAGTCAAGGAGACCAAAGCTCTCGCACTAATCCAGAAGTATGAAGCCTTCAAGATGGAGGATGATGAAGACATTGAAAAGATGTTTTCAAGATTTCAAACTCTGACTGCTGGATTGAGAGTTCTCGACAAAGGCTACACCAAGGCTGATCATGTGAAGAAGATCATCAGAAGTTTGCCCAGAAGATGGGGCCCAATGGTGACTGCATTCAAGATTGCGAAGAATCTGAATGAAGTTCCTTTGGAAGAGCTGATCAGTGCCCTGAGGAGTCATGAGATTGAACTTGACGCTAATGAACCTCAGAAGAAAGGTAAGTCTGTTGCATTAAAATCTAATATTAAAAAATGCACTAACGCTTTTCAGGCTAGAGAAGAAGATCCTGAAGAATCAGAATCTGAAGAAGAAGATGAACTGTCCATGATCTCCAGAAGGGTGAACCAACTTTGGAAGAGCAAGCAAAGGAAGTTCAGAGGCTTCAGAAGTTCAAAGAGATTTGAACGTGGAGAATCTTCTGGTGACAGAAGATCTGACAAGAAGAAGGCTGTCTGCTATGAGTGCAATGAGCCTGGACATTACAAGAACGAGTGTCCAAAACTTCAGAAGGAGAATCCCAAGAAGAAGTTTCATAAGAAGAAAGGTCTTATGGCAACATGGGATGATTCTGAATCAGAATCAGGATCAGACTCTGAAGGAGAGCAGGCAAACTTTGCGCTGATGGCGACAGAAGATGATGGATCAGAATCTACATCAGAATCAGATTCTGAAGAGGTATTTTCTGAACTATCTAGAGAAGAGTTAGTTTCCAGTCTAACAGAGCTTCTTGAATTAAAAGCTCATCTTAGTATCAAATACAAAAAGCTGAAAAAGCAATTTGAATTTGAAACTAAGAAGCTTGAGTTGGAAAATTCTGAATTAAAAGAAAAAGTTTTAAAATTATCCAATAATGTTGGATCTCCTTCTGATTCAGAAAAATCCACTCCCAGTCTGAATCATATTCTGAAAGAATATGATTTAAGTTTCAGGAAGTTCTTATCTAGAAGTATTGGCAGAAGTCAGCTAGCTTCTATGATATATGCTGTGTCTGGGAACAAGAGAGTTGGCATTGGTTATGAGGGTGAAATCCCATACAAGCTTGAATCTGTGGATGATATGAAAATATCATACAAGCCTCTGTATAACCAATTTAAATTTGGCCACTCCCATGATATTAAGCACACATCACATGCACAAAGTTTTCACATAACACACACCAAGAAGCATGTGACACAACCTAAGAAATATCATGGAACTCAGAATAAGAAATATCATGCTGTTCCTCCTGCTAAATATTTTGCTAAACCCAAGTTCAATCAGAACTTGAGGAGAACTAACAAGAAAGGACCCAAGAAATTGTGGGTACCTAAGGAAAAGATTATTCCTATTGCAGATATCCTTGGCGGCAAAGAGGACAGAAAGCAAAATGTCATGGTACCTGGACTCTGGGTGCTCGCGACACATGACGGGAAGAAGGTCTACATTCCAAGACCTGGTGCTTAAACCAGGTGGAGAAGTCAAGTTTGGAGGAGATCAGAAGGGCAAAATCATTGGCTCTGGAACCATAAGTCTTGGTAACTCTCCTTCCATAACTAATGTACTTCTTGTAGAAGGATTAACGCATAACTTATTGTCCATAAGTCAATTAAGTGACAATGGTTATGATATAATCTTCAATCAAAAGTCTTGCAAGGCTGTAAGTCAGAAGGATGGCTCAATCCTATTTACAGGCAAGAGGAAGAACAACATTTATAAGATTGATCTTTCTGATCTTGAGAAGCAGAAGGTGACTTGTCTTATGTCTGTTTCTGAAGAGCAATGGGTCTGGCACAAAAGATTAGGTCATGCAAGTTTGAGAAAGATTTCTCAGATTAACAAACTAAATCTAGTCAGAGGACTCCCAAATCTGAAATACAAATCAGATGCTCTTTGTGAAGCATGTCAGAAGGGCAAGTTCTCCAGACCTGCATTCAAGTCTAAGAATGTTGTTTCTACCTCAAGGCCATTAGAACTCTTGCACATTGATCTGTTTGGCCCAGTCAAAACAGCATCTGTCAGAGGAAAGAAATATGGATTAGTCATCGTTGATGATTATAGCCGCTGGACGTGGGTAAAGTTCTTGAAACACAAGGATGAGTCTCATTCAGTGTTCTTTGAATTCTGAACTTAGATCCAATCTGAGAAAGAGTGTAAAATCATAAAGGTCAGAAGTGATCATGGTGGCGAATTTGAGAACAGATTCTTTGAGGAGTTCTTCAAAGAAAATGGTATTGCCCATGATTTCTCTTGTCCTAGAACTCCACAGCAAAATGGAGTTGTAGAGCGAAAGAATAGGACTCTACAAGAAATGGCCAGAACCATGATCAATGAAACCAATATGGCTAAGCATTTCTGGGCAGAAGCAATTAACACTGCATGTTATATTCAGAATAGAATCTCTATCAGACCTATTCTAAATAAGACTCCTTATGAATTGTGGAAGAACAGAAAGCCCAACATTTCATATTTCCATCCTTTTGGATGTGTATGTTTTATTCTGAATACTAAAGATCATCTTGGTAAGTTTGATTCTAAAGCACAAAAGTGTTTCCTTCTTGGATATTCTGAACGCTCTAAAGGCTACAAAGTATACAATACTGAAACATTGATTGTTGAAGAATCAATCAATATCAGGTTTGATGATAAGCTTGGTCTTGAAAAACCAAAGCAGTTTGAGAATTTTGCAGATTTTGATATTGATATATCAGAAGCAGTAGAATCAAGAAGCAAAGCTGCAGAAGCTGGCAGTCTCAGAAGCAATGGATCAGAAGATCAAGTTGCTGCATCTTTAGAGAATCTGAGAATTTCTGAAGAACCTACAGTCAGAAGATCACCTAGACTTGCTTCAGCTCACTCAGAAGATGTGATCCTTGGGAAGAAAGATGATCCCATCAGAACAAGGGCATTCCTTAAGAACAATGCAGAATGTCAATTAGGTCTTGTTTCTTTGATCGAGCCAACTTCTGTTGATCAAGCTCTAGAAGATCCAGACTGGATAATTGCCATGCAAGAAGAACTAAATCAGTTTACAAGGAATGATGTATGGGACTTGGTTCCTAGACCAAAAGGATTTAACATCATCGGTACTAAGTGGGTTTTCAGAAACAAGCTAAGTGAGAAAGGAGAAGTGGTAAGAAACAAAGCCAGACTGGTTGCTCAAGGTTATAGTCAGCAAGAAGGAACTGACTACACAGAAACCTTTGCACCAGTGGCCAGGTTAGAATCTATTCGTCTATTAATTTCTTTTGCCACTCAACACAACATCACTCTTTATTAGATGGATGTTAAGAGTGCCTTCTTAAATGGTTATATAGATGAAGAAGTTTATGTTCACCAACCTCCTGGTTTTGAAGACTCCATGTCTCCAAATCATGTTTTCAAACTAAAGAAATCATTATACGGATTGAAACAAGCTCCCAGAGCTTGGTATGAACGTTTGAGTTCTTTACTTCTGGAAAATGGTTTCACTAGAGGAAAAGTGGAGACTACTCTCTTTTGTAAAACATTTAAAAAGGATATTTTAATTTGTCAAATATATGTTGATGATATTATCCTTGGAACATCTAATGCTACACTTGGAAAGGAGTTTGCTGAGTCTATGCAGGCTGAATTTGAAATGAGCATGATGGGAGAACTCAAGTATTTCCTTGGGATTCAAATCAACCAAACTTCCGATGGAACCTATGTTCATCAAACGAAGTATGTGAAAGAACTTCTGAAGAAGTTTAATCTTTCTGAAAGCAAAGAAGCCAAAACTCCTATGCATCCAACGTGTGTACTGGGTAAGGATGAGGTAAGTAAGAAGGTAGATCAGAAGTTGTACAGAGGTATGATTGGATCTCTCCTATATCTAACTGCTTCTAGACCTGACATTCTCTTTATTGTTTGTTTGTGTGCTCGATTCCAATCAGATCCAAGAGAATCTCATTTAACAGCGGTTAAGAGAATTCTAAGGTATCTGAAAGGTACTACTAATGTTGGTTTAGTTTACAGAAGATCTAAAGATTACAACTTAGTAGGATTCTGTGATGCTGACTATGCTGGAGATAGAATAGAAAGAAAGAGCACTTCTGGAAGTTGTCAATTTCTTGGAAGTCATCTGATCTCATGGTACAGCAAGAAGCAAGCTACTATTGCCCTCTCAACAACAGAAGCAGAATATGTTGCTGCTGCTGGTTGTAGCACACAAATGCTCTGGATGAGAAGTCAGCTGGAAGATTATCAGATATATGAGAGTAACATTCCTATTTTCTGTGATAATACTTCTGCTATATGTTTATCTAAGAATCCTATTTTACATTCAAAAGCTAAACATATTGAGATTAAACATCATTTCATAAGGGACTATGTTCAGAAGGGTGTTATATCCTTAAACTTTGTGGATACAGACCATCAATGGGCTGATATCTTTACAAAACCCCTTGCTGAAGATAGGTTTAAGTTCATTCTGAAGAATATCAGTATGGATTTATGCCCAGAATGAGAAGATGAGAAGATCTTATGTATGAGTATCTTCTGAAATGAAATTGGATTTTTGTTTATAAGAAGTTCTGATTGAAATCAATTAGAAATTGTGATTCAGTTATTACTAACGTTTCATTGTCTAAGTTGTTTCAGAATCTCTTTAAAAGCAAAACAGCTGTAACTGGTTATCCAGATGGTAAACACGTGTTCACTATTCCTGGACAAGCGTGCGTGCAGTTGAGGGGACGTCTACTTAGGTAACTGTGCAAATCTCGTCTTTTGTCATTATTATCTCTCCTCACGTCAAATAACATTAAATGCCATTCATCATTTCTTTTATTGTCCTTCTTTTCTTTTTATATTCCTCGAACGTTTCCCTCTTCTTTTTCCCTCTATTTATTCTGTCATTTCGTTGCATTTTTTCAATAAGTCTTGGCTCTCTTTCTCCTTTTTTTTTTCTCTCTTGTCCAACAAAGTTTTTCTTTGGCATAAACCCTAGTTCATTCATCTTTAACCTAGCGTTCATCATGAATCCTTTCAACTCAATGAGAACGGATGGAAGGGTTAATCAGTTACAGGATGTGAAGCATATCTTGGGATGGCTCTCCAAGTCTCTTTCAAGACAGATCTCTTCTTCAATGCTGTTATCAACATTTATCCAAAGGAAGAAGACCTTCTTGAGTCACTGGAGCCCGTTTGCAACATTAGCTCTCTGTCTATGAACTGTCCCTCACTTCCTCTTTGGTCTCTTGGATCTCTCCTACAGTGGAGGTTCTAGTCTGGACAGGCATGAAGAGTTTTCAAGCTTCCATGGCTGAACAAACTGAAGACCAGAGGGTTCTTGAGTTGTTTGCGCAGTCTTTGCGTAGGATAGAGTCTTAGGCTAGGGTTGTAGCTCTTAAGTCTTTGTAGTTTTCTTTCCTTGTTGCATCTGTTTTCCTACATTCCTCTTGTGTAATCTTTCTTGTTGAAATCAATGAAAAGTTATCTTTTTTCTTTCCTTTTGTCTCGTGCTTTACATCTGAATCTTTTATGCTTTTTGATGTTATGACAAAAAGGGGGAGAAAATATATGATAAATGATCTGATTAATATTATCAGTTACCGAGTAAAAAGAACCCCACATTTACTAACAGAAGCTGCAAGCTTCATATGTTTCTAAGTTGTGTTGTTGCAGGAATCGAAGATTCAAGATCAACATAAGAAGCAACGAGATGAGCAATGAGATGATGAAGCAACTCTTTAGAGAATCAAGCTCTTGGATTCTTGAAGCAAGCTGAGTGCTAGGAAGCTTCAGAATCAGAAGGAAGAATGATCAGAAATTCTGATAATAGAATATGATCCAAATCATTGTCTATTTGCTCTGATACATTGTCTATTGGATCTGATATATTCTATATGGCTTATATGGCTCTGATACATATTTTGTGTTCTGATACACATCTTATGTTCTAACTCATTCATGCTGACTTTTGTCGTTTAGTTTTGTTCTGTAACATTTCAGGATGTAGAGATGCTCTGGTAACATTTCAGGATGTAGAGATGCTCTGGTACATTCAACAATGTTCTAATACAATCTAGCATGAAGTGATGTAAGAAGAAATTCAAAGCTCTGAAGCTATCCGAGGGAAGCAGAAATCAGAAGCTGTGAATGTTCTAAAAGATCCAAAAAACTCAAGTTCTGAAGTTGTCCTAAATGGAAGCATGAATCAGAAGCTGTGAATGTTCTGAAGATCAAAGAAATTCAAGTTCTGAAGCTGTCCTAAATGGAAGCAGGAATCAGAAGCTGTGAATGTTCTGAAGATCAAAGAAATTCAAGTTCTGAAGCTGTCCTAAATGGAAGCAGGAATCAGAAGCTGTGAGTGTTCTAGGGATCTAAAGAAATTCAAGTTCTGAAGCTATCCAATGGAAGCAGAAGTCAGAAGCTATGAATTATCAGAAGCAAGAAGCTTATGTGATCGTCTCTACCGAAATAATCAGGGAAGTCTTTTATTATTAAAGTTCTTCGAGTATTTATTTCAGGGGGAGATTATTCATCTCAGGGGGAGATTGTTAATCTCAGGGGGAGACATATTCACATGCTTATGCTATAGCTGTGTAATTTGTCTTTAGCCGTCTGCTCTTTCTGATCGCAAATTCATATCATTTATATATGTTTTTGTCATCATCAAAAAGGGGGAGATTGTTAGAACAAGATTTGTTCTGATCAATATTCTTAGTTTTGATGATAACAAGGATATGAATTTTGTGTGAGATAATGTGGTACTCTAATACATTGCAATTTCCATTTCAGGAAATATATAAAGAGTATGCACAAATCAGCGCTCAGAAGCTTTGTCTCAGAAGGTTCAGCATGCAACATCAGAACATGGTCTGGCAAGACATCAGAAGATGGTCAAGGCAGAATCAGAACACGGGTCTATGGAAGCATCAGAAGAACTTGAGGTCAGAAGCAGAAGCACTGAAGTTCTCATGGTATCACGCTCAGAAGCACTTCAAGGTCAGAAGACAAGAAGATGCTATGCACCAAGCTGTTTGACTCTGATGATATTCAAATATTATATTCAAACATCAGATCAGAAGAAAGTACAGGTGGCAGGCTACGCTGACTGACAAAAGGAACGTTGGAAGCTATTAAAGGCAACGTCAGTAGACACAGCGTGAACAAGGCTCGAGGTAGTTGACAAAAGCGTGAAACATTAAATGCAAAGCTGTACGGAACACGCAAAGCATTAAATGCGCTCAACGGTCATCTTCTCAAGTGCCTATAAATATGAAGTTCTGATGAGAAGCAAGGTTGACGATTTGCTAACAATTAACTTGCTGAAACGCTGCTCAAACTAAAAGCTCAGAAACTTCATCTTCATCAAAGCTCACTACATTGCTGTTGTAATATATTAGTGAGATTAAGCTTAAACGTTAAGAGAAATATCACTGTTGTGATTATAGCTTTTAAGAAGCATTGTAAAACTCTTATTTGATTACATTAATTTGTAAGTAACTAGAGTGATCAAGTGTTGATCAGGATACTCTAGGAAGTCTTAGCTTGTGTCTAAGAAGTTGTAATTAGAGTGATCACGTGGTGGTCAGGATACTCTAAGAAAGTCTTAGCTTGTGTCTAAGCAGTTGTTCCTGGAGTGATCAGGTTGTGATCAGGATACTCTGGAAGACTTAGTCGCGGACTAAGTGGAAAACCATTGTAATCTGTTGCGATTAGTGGATTAAATCCTCAGGTGAGGTAAATCACTCCGTGGGGGTGGACTGGAGTAGTTTAGTTAACAACGAACCAGGATAAAAATAACTGTGCATATTGTTTTTATCGTTCAAGTTTTTAGACTACACTTATTCAAACCCCCCCTTTCTAAGTGTTTTTCTATCCTTCAATGTTGTCATTGAGTTTTTTATTTGAAAGATTGAAAGTGATTTTATTTATGAACAAAAAGTTTTGGGGTTTACACTCTAATAGAGGCCCATGATTTGTTTAAGAAAATATTTGATTATTTACAACAAAAAAATAGGGTCGCGACTTACACTGTAACAGAGGCCCAATGAATTATTTGATATTTTGAAAAGATGTTTTGAAAGTTTTGGAGGTTTAATTTAAAGAAAACCCTAATCGTCTAATTAATTGATAGTTTAACGAAACCAAATTAATTAACAAAACCAACTAAGTCAAGATGAAAAGTATTATTCATACTTGATTGAGACTTAAAATATGGTGTTTTATTCATATGATTATTTGAAAGTGATTAGGTTTAGAAAAATCAAAAGAAAATCCATTTTTTAAAAGTATTAAATATACTAAAAAAAGGACACTTTTAAACTTAATAAAAATATATCAAGTAAATATTTATTTGTGTAATCATGAAATATGTGTGATAAATGAAGAGTGTGCAAAAAATCATTTGAAAATAATTAAGTTTGAATTATTAATTAATTAAATGAAGTTTGTGAAAAAATTGAAGGAAAATAGTGATAAAAAAATATGTTTTGGCCCTCCAAGGAGTTGAACACACGCCCTCACGCATACCAGACAAAATTCTACCAACTGGGCTACGCGCTATGGGTGATAGAGAAGTGACATGGTTTAAAAATATTTGAAAGCAAGTGTTTTAAATGTGTTTGAAAAATAAAATGAACAAAAGGTCTGAGGGGGGATTAAACCCCAGACCTTGGGCAAGAGTGGAGACTAAGAGCGGACACTGGGCCACTAGGGAAAAATGATGTATTCGTTTAGCAACATACCTTCCACTCAAAATATATCAAAATTCCTTTTGAGTTCGAAAAATGGCACAACTTCCATCTTCATCTTCAACCACACGCTTTTGAAAATTTGAAATTCTATCTCTCACGTTTCTCAACCAAATGCAATGATGTAAACATGGATTTCATTCAATTTTCAACAAAGAACATGATGGTGGTGTTTAATTCCATTTATTTCAAGTGTAACTCAAAAATTTACGCATGAACACTAAGAACCCTAAAACTGAAAATTTGATATGAAATCGTATGTGTTTATGATTTTGTTCAATTAAGTGAGGGTTAATGATCTATATGCATGCAGAAAGATGATGGAAACTTGTTTGAGTAGTTATGGTGCATGAATCATAGAGTTCAGAAAAGAGACACTAACCTTCAAAGTTGAAAAAATCGAAATTTTGATATGGATGTTCCAGTTGTAAGATAATGATCTAGGAAGCTTCTATGATGATTATGGAATGCGTTTGGATGCTTCAATTGGACTTAAACCTTCTGGATGGCTCTACCCGGCCTCAACTGCAGCAGGTCCAAGTTGAAGATGAAGATGATGATTATGATGTTTCATAACTCTAACAAGAACTTAGATCACTTCTACATGATGTATGTGAAGTGTTTGAATGCTCACTTTCAAAGGAGAAGCTTGGGTTTGACGAATTCACTTCTTCACATCATGAAACTTTGAAAAAATGAGGAAAGGAGAGAAATTGGAGAAAGCAAGAATTGAAGTTGCTTTGGTGTGATTCTGAATTAGAGAGAGCTCTCTATTTATAGGCAAAGGTCATGAGGTAGTGTTGAGAACAAATGAGCTTGGAGATTGAATAACTTAGTGTGTAAGTTATGAAGAATATTCTATTTTGCAATGATGATTTTTTTGGCTTAGTTAGGATTCAATCCTCTAACTTCTCATTCCCCTAATTACAAGTTGGTTTCTGATTTTGTGAGTGATCAACTTGGCATTTGAAGATATTTGTTGATGAATCACCATTTTCATAATTTCCCATTTGTAATGATTACATTTTCACATGGCAAGTAAAAATTTTGGTACTTTGGTGTCCTCTTGAAATGATTCCAAATATTCCACTTGATTCTTGGTTGGTGACAATGCATAAACATGTGCTAAATTGAAGAAGAACTTGTGAAAAATTGGTGAAATGCAAAACTAGTTATGCTTGAAAACTAGTTTATGAAGCTTTATTAAAAAATCCATAACTTCTTGCTCAAGTAAAATCAAAGAGTGTTCTAGGACTTTTTGGAAATCTTAGATGATGTACTTCAACTTTCATGTTCAAGTTTTGGACTGATTCATCTTGGATCACCATGAAAAGTGGACTTGAAGTTGATAAGAAATTTGGTTAAAATGACTTAGAAAAAGTGTTTGGAAGAATTTTTATGAGCTTATAACTTAAAAACCATTCACTTTTTGAGAAAATTGTCACCCTGACAAAGTTTCGGATCTTGATTTTCTCTTCAAAATAAGCTTTGGAACAAAAAAATTGGCCAAGGGATGAAGAAGTTAGGGGTGTACATGGGCCGGTTTGGATTATGTAATACGGTGAACTGACTTTATCGAAATGTTGCGGATAGCATGAGTCGCCACCGACTTTTATTTTATCCAATTTAAAGAAAGGCTAAAAGAACAGGAAAAGACCTTTTTAAAAGATTTTGAGTTCGGGGGGTAAGTTATACAAAGGGAAGGTGTAAAGCACCCTTTGCATCCATGGTTATCCATGAGCTCTTAATTGCTTAGCTCACTTTTGAATTGTTTGAAATGTTTGAAAAGATTTTTGAAGAAGAACTTTAGCTTGTAAATAAGCGTAGTCTTTTTGAATTTTGATTTTGAAGAGAGTGGGAAAAAGATTTTGAATTTAGAGCAAGCAATTAGTAGCAACTACCCTAAGTTTTGAAAGATTGTTCTTTTAGCTTTTCGGGCGAAAGGGTCTATCCATACCATGCGAGGGCAGGAAGTCTTTCAATTGGATGTTGAAGGGTCATCGAGATATCGTTCGCCATAAGATTGTCCCTTTCCATAAAGAGGGCAGGTAGTCTAAGGGAAGGGTAGAATAGTCTTTTTAAGGCATCATGCGAGGATACCTTAGCAATTGGGACAATCATCTTTTACCGAGGCAACTTCGAGGGACTAGATGATATTTATTCTTTAAGGCAACCTTGCTTTAGGTATCCTCAGAATCGAGGGACTTGACTATTTAGTACAATTAGAGGCAACAAGGCAACATGCAACAAAGGCAACAAAAGGGATTACCCTAAAGGTGTGTGGGTGCACAATCACGTGGTTAACTTCGATGATATTTATCTTATAATTAGTGATCTAAGTTATTTAGCAGGCTTGCACTCCCTAAATTACTAACCAGGGCAGAAAATAAAACAGTTAAAATCCAACGCTATTACAATAAACACCTGCGGGGATGGGGGAAATTAAAAGGAGGAAAGATAAACCTAATCTATTACAATAAAACCCTCATAGGGTAACAGAAAAATAAAGGCAGAAAATTGATTTACACATCTTCAACCTTGATCCTCCTTGAACCTTCGATTGACTCTGATCATCTTGATTAGCACTTAGCTTTCGATCCGATATGGCGCGTAATCGGAGGATCTTGAGGTAACCCTGAAAACTAGGCATGAAGAAGAGAAATGCGTTAGTGCATTTGAAGTTCTCAACAATTATAACGTGGCAAACAGTAATAATTGAGGCAAAAAAAAGGGTAAGGCAAAACAAACCCTGAAAGGGACAGAAGTTAATGCGTAAAAAAACCTAGACTAAGGTTAATGGACAACCCCTACCAATAACAGTGATTAGTGATCATGATGAAATCAAGGTTTAAGGCATAAACTAATTTTATTTAGCCTAAAATTAAGTTGTTACCCTAAAATAGTTATTAGCTTAAAAAACCAATTTAAAAATAAATTATTTTTAATGTTGCAAGAAAAATCGGGTTTTCGATAATAAATAATTAACAAAATATTTATTTAATTAATATGAATTTTGTAGGAAAAATAATTAATAAGAAAATAATAAAAACAAGAGAAAAAACTAAAATAAAAAGAATTATGGAATTGAACTAGAAAATAAAAATAATAAAAAAACACTTAGCTGCGATTGGGTGTGGTATGGTCTTGATGGTCCATGGTGGGCAGCACTTTCATAAGCGTCTGATCCGTCCATGCAACGATCCAACCATTAGTCTTTGAGGGTGCATGGTGACTGCGTGTGAGAGATCAACACTGAATTTGCAAGCCAATAATTACAAAGAAAAAAGCATGGTCTATGCTTGGGATCGAACCCAGATGATGAGAAATATTATATATGAAAAAAAACCAGAGTAATGGAAAAGTCAAAAGGGTTAGACCTGGGTCCCACCACAGGCGCGTGCTACCAATCAAATGCAGGAAAAGAAGTTGGGAATTTTGACCATCCAATAAGAACGGTACAACGCACGGTCAAGAAGTCTTAAATACTGTTCATCTTCTTCTTCCCTTTACCTGCGACGTTACCTGCGACTTTTGATGCCAAATTTCCTGCGAATTTTCTCTGTTTTTTCCTGCAACATTAAAACTCAAATAATCGCACGTTAAGGGTGTAACATCCCGATTTTTATTAATATTTTTATTAATTATATTATTTGGTGTTTTTAATAATTATTTTCTTAATTTAGTCATTTCTGACATTTATTGAGATTTTCGCGTTTTGGGACGATTTAGTCGATATCGGTTCGGGATAGCGGGTCGATATTTAATCAAAATTTTTAATATTTTTAGTATTTAAAATATTAATGAGTTAATATTTAGCGTTTTGGGAATTTTCCGAGTAATTAAGATTTGACCGGAAATATGAGACATTGAGTTATTAGAGGATTTTATCAGTATTTATTTTACTATTTTATTTGTCTTGTTTGGTGTGTTAATTAATTAATTGATTGTTAGATAGTATAATAATTTATTATATTAATTAATTTGGTGTGTTAATTGATATATATATATATATATATATATATATATATATATATATTAATTAACTTGGTGTATATTTGTGTCTATTTAATTATTGGTGTTATTTAATTTAGTAACTAAAATAGAAATAATAAATAGTATATATTATATTGGGCTTATTTATTAATGTTAGGAGTATATAGAGAGTGTTATATTTAGGCCCATTAGGTATGATAGTAAGAGTTAGAATGAGGGAGTGCCACATTTTCTTTCATTTTCCTTTTCATTTTCCTTTTCATTTTCGGATAGAGAGAGGCAGAGAAAGACAAGAAGAAGAAAAAAAGGGAAAAGAGAAAGGGGAAGAACAAAGGGGAGCTAGGGTTTGGAGGAGACATTGAAGAGGTAAGGGGGAGAATCCTTATTATTATGGGTTTGTATGATTGGGTCAATGGGTAGATTAACATGATTAGGTTTAATTTTGTTGATTGAATCTATCTATGTTATCTTGAATCTGTATCAAGCTGGGTTGTATGCCATGAAATTGTGTTCACACTGTTGTTATTGTTAATTAGAACAAGAAATAGATGAAATAGATTTAGTAAACAGAAAATAAGAAGATAAGAAGGTGGAGTTGGTATGAGGTGTCTTTCGGTGCAATTGGGAGGCGCCGCACGGAAGCCTTGTGGAATAACGTCGGAACCATATGCTAGCCCATTGTATTTTCATTTTCGTTTTTCCAGCTATTCCAATTGTGTGATGTATTTGTTTCATTTCTGTTCATATCATGTGCACTTTGTTCCATGTGCTTGTTTTGTTTCTCATTTCTATGCTATCACTATATCACTAAGGTATATATATATATATATATATATATATATATAATGGGATAGGTGATGGAAATAAGATATCCTATTTAAGATTTACTGTTTTTCTTTTTCCAACTAGCAGAGTATGTCCTACGACCTTATTTTCTTGGTGTTCCATTATATTCTTCTTCTTGAAAACTTAGAGTACATACATATAATATATATATAAATATATAATGAGGATAATATAAATGATGTCTAATAATTATAATAACCAGTAGTTGATTAATAGAAGATAGAATCACTTGAATTGGTAATAATAGTAAAGTTATAATAAAATACAAAATAGTCCCGTTTGATCGAAATGGCCGAATTAAGCGGTATATTTAGTTGTCCGGAATTTAATGAAAATTTACGTGGTAGCTAAGTTTAATTAGTAGATTAACGTGGCGATGTCATTTTGTTGAAAATGTGATATTACGAACCGACCGAAATAGTGTAGATTTGAATATCTTTTATATTAAATATTGGTTTTGGAATAGAAAATGAATTAGAAACTTGGAACTAATATAGTGTAATTATTAATTGGTCGATTTAATTAATAGTTAAATTAATTGCAATGAGTTTAATTGATTGGAATATACTTGAAGTTGGATCAATTATTCGGTTTGTCGGTAAATTACGGTATTTTGAGGATTCGTCCGTAATTGCGTTTTGGCTTGAATATGTATGTTGAGAATAATATATGTATATGCCATGATGTTGTGCTAGTATTGATTCTCTGTGGTTAGTTGGTTAGTATTAAATTAATGATTAATTGCTTGATGTTGAAAGTGTGTGTTCATGTATAATTGGCAAAAATGAGAATTAACATGAGATGGTATGATTACTAGTGTTAATTGGATTGTGTGAATCATAATCGATTAATTGGCCTCTTATATGTGAATGATATGTATGTGTTGAGAATGTTGTGTACAATATTGTGGATAATTCATAGAGTGAATTATTGTGATATGCTAAATATTAAGATGGTAGAGATGATCTTAATTGCATATGTTTGATTAACATTGTACATGCATTCATATCATGGTGTGCCTTGAAACAAAGGTGGTTTGCTTTGAAACAAAAGCGAGGCTTAGATTCTAGAGTGAATCGGAAGCGGTAAACTATATGTTTACATTTTGGTGGGCTTTGGTCTTGTCCGGATCGGAAGCGTGGCTTGGATTCTAGATATTGAATCGGAAAGCGGTGAAACATTGGGTTCACATTGCGGTACCACATGCATAGCGTCACATATCTTGCATTGAGTCACATTAGAATTATGCGATAATTGATTATGTGAAGTTGATGTAGTTGTGATGTGTGTATGAGCTTGATAATTGATATGAGTGATGTTTGAATGCATATTTGATTAAATGTGTGAATATGTGATAATTATGGTTGTGTGCGTAATTGAGAATATAATATTGGAATTGAAATATTATACTCTTTATACTTGTTGTATACTTGATAACATGTGAAATATCGATCGATTATTATTATCTACATGGTTATACATAGTGTGATTAATTACTTGAATTGTTAATTTAACCATTGTATCTTATTATACTTTCTTCATAATGATTCGTATTCTCACCCTTCTGTTTTAATGTTGCCCTCGTTTGGCGACATGCAGGTTCTGGAGTTTAGTAGCTCGTGTGTGATCTAGCCGGAGATTCTTCCGTGTTTGTTAGAGATTAGGTTGTGAGTCGATGCTCTGGTCATGTAACACTGGGTAGATTAGTCATGTTGAACTCATGTTTCGATTTGGTTATGTATTATGTTTATGACTTGAGAACTTGTTATTTGGCTACTTGTTGTTTGAGAGGCTTTCAAGCCAAATATTCCGAATATGATTTATTTTATGTTGAGATGATTATTGAGATATGATCATGGTATGGGACATGAATCATTTTATGAAATACATGAGTATTTTTGTATTTTCCGCTGTAAATGCATATTCTGTAGGAATTATAATTAAATGTTTATGTGTTATTTGAAATGACCAGGTGTATCATATATTGTAAATAAATGTTGTCGGTTTTTTTAAAAGCTTTTAGTTTTTGAAAAAGTCGATGTGACGCCCTTTTGAATTATATGCATGCTTATTCTCTGATTATATGCTTATTTATTTTGGGGTATAAAAGGGGTGTTACATTAGTGGTATCAGAGCCTGGTTGACCAGTTGGTCAAGGTTATTAATGTCTTTTATCCCGTTGTATTAGATTTGTGTATCTGACACGATCGATACTGTTTTGTCTGTTTGGTCGTTGGATGTCTTAGGACAATGGCTGCAGGAAGGACTGTTGACATTAATGTTGAGGCAATGATGAGGTGGACTGGTGCGATTGGACAAGCGCCACAAGAGAGTGCCGGTTATGGAGGAAGGGATGAGTTTCGTGCTTTTGGAGATTTCCGAAGGTGCAACCCGCCGATCTTTGAAGGAGGGTATGGACCGGACGAAGCGCACGCATGGATGAGAGAAATTGAGAAGATCTTTCAAGTCGTGAGTTGTACTGATGTACAGAAGGTACAGTCCGGTACTCACATGCTGACAAAAGAAGCTGACGTTTGGTGGAGTAATACTGTAAGGAGATTTGAAATAGAAGGTATTGAAGTTACTTGGACTCTTTTCCGTGATGCATTTTTGGGAAACTATTTTCCAGAAGATGTGCGTGGAAAGAAAGAAGTGAGGTTTCTACAGTTGAAACGAGGAGGAGAACAGTTCCGTGAGAAATCGTATGATGACATGAGGGAACAATCTGGTCTTGGCAAGAAGCCAAGTGGGGGAGGAGCTTCTACTCCGATTAAGTGCTACAGGTGTGGCGAGACGGGTCACAAAACTGTTGATTGTGGAGTTGGTTCGAGTAGGATTTGCTACAGTTGTAGTAAGCAAGGACACAATTGTGCCATGTGCGATAAGCCAAAGAAGGATCAAGCGAAAGGAAAAGTGTTTGCGTTGTCTAGTGCTGAGACTACTTCTAAAGATAAGTTAATCTGAGGTACGTGCTTTATTATTGATAATGGTGCAACGCGTTATTTTATTCTTGGATTGTGCTATAAGATTGGATCATGTTTTATCTGTTATGCATGGAAGTGTAGTTATTGATACAACTGTTGTGGCTTTGTTTCTATTTCTTTACGTGTTTGAATTATCCGTTGAGCATCTTTGGTAGATATTTTAAGAATTCATTTAGGTTGTTTTCCGTTAGACCAAGTTGATGAATTTTGGTATGAATTGTTTGGAGTTGAATCAAGTGATTGTAACTTTAAGGGGAGATTGTGGATCTCGGTGTTGTAAGTGACTTCGAGTGCAAGTTCTGAAGGAACACTATTATAGTTTAGTAACGATGGTTTATGTTTCATTATGATTGTCGACTGTCTATTGACAAATTGAGGACTTGATCACCCTTAATCTATTGTTGATAGAAGACGATATCGTATTGGACGAGATAAACTTCTCTTACTAACTTTGTATTGTGTAAAGCGACTAAGGAGAAGCTGAAGAGTCGAATTGAGGAGTTGTTGAGAAGAGGTTTATTTGTCTGAGTGTATGGTCGTAGAGTAGCGTCTCTTTTGTCGAGTAAGGAGAAAGAATGTTTTATGAGGTAACTTTTCTTGAGGATATTTTGATTCTAAGAGTGACGATGAACATAATGAACATTAAGAATTGTGTTATTGATGTTGAAAGAGAATAAGTTTTATGCGAAGATTTCTGAATATGAGTTTTGGTTGGGAGAAGTGAATTCTCTTGGATATGAGATTCGAGCTGAGGTGAGTTGATGCAGATATCGACAAGTGGTAGTTTATGCTTTAAGGTAATTTTAAGTTCATGAGAAGAAATATTCGATGTATGCATTGAAGTTGTTTGTCATTGTGTTTGTTTTGAAACTTAAGAGACATTATTTGTTTGGATCAAGGTTTGATGTGTTTAGTGATCACAGGAGTTGCAGTAATTGTTTGATCAAAGAGAATTGAGGATGAGGTTAAGTTGATGATTAGATTCTTGAGAGATTAAGATTTTGATTTGAATTACCATCTTGGAAAAGCGGACGTTATAGCTGATGCATTGAGTAAGAAATCATTGTATAATTTTATGTCGAGGATTTAAGAGTTGGAAATCGTTGGAACAATTTAGAGAGTTGAGTTTGGTTGTGAAGCGACGTCTTCTTGCGTTAAGCTTAGTATGTTGAAGCCTACGTGTGGTATTCTTAACAAGATTAGAGAGAGTCAGAAACCGTTTAGTTGGTGCAGTAGTTATCCTATTGGAGTGGAATTGAGATGGTATCTCTATAGATTTTGTTTCGGGTTGCTGAGAACATCGAGTAATTGTGAAGTGATTTGAGTCATTGTGGATAATAGAATGGAGAGATTTGCTAAGTTGTGCATCGAAAAGATTGGGTGTTTGTATAATATTCCATTCGAGTATTGAAATGAATGCTTTGTGAAGCTTTATATGGTTGAATGTGTGGAACGCCTTGTGTCGGTATGAATCGAGAGAGAGTAAGTGTGATTTCGGTGTCGAAATGGTTGTGTCGATTGAATTTTCGAGGACGAAAATATTCTAAGTGGGGGAGAGTTGTAACATCCCGATTTTTATTAATATTTTTATTAATTATATTATTTGGTGTTTTTAATAATTATTTTCTTAATTTAGTCATTTCTGACATTTATTGAGATTTTCGCGTTTTGGGACGATTTAGTCGATATCGGTTCGGGATAGCGGGTCGATATTTAATCAAAAATTTTAATATTTTTAGTATTTAAAATATTAATGAGTTAATATTTAGCGTTTTGGGAATTTTCCGAGTAATTAAGATTTGACCGGAAATATGAGACATTGAGTTATTAGAGGATTTTATCAGTATTTATTTTACTATTTTATTTGTCTTGTTTGGTGTGTTAATTAATTAATTGATTGTTAGATAGTATAATAATTTATTATATTAATTAATTTGGTGTTATAATTTATATATATATATATATATATATATATATATATATATATTAATTAACTTGGTGTATATTTGTGTCTATTTAATTATTGGTGTTATTTAATTTAGTAACTAAAATAGAAATAATAAATAGTATATATTATATTGGGCTTATTTATTAATGTTAGGAGTATATAGAGAGTGTTATATTTAGGCCCATTAGGTATGATAGTAAGAGTTAGAATGAGGCAGTGCCACATTTTCTTTCATTTTCCTTTTCATTTTCCTTTTCATTTTCGGATAGAGAGAGGCAGAGAAAGACAAGAAGAAGAAAAAAAGGGAAAAGAGAAAGGGGAAGAACAAAGGGGAGCTAGGGTTTGGAGGAGACATTGAAGAGGTAAGGGGGAGAATCCTTATTATTATGGGTTTGTATGATTGGGTCAATGGGTAGATTAACATGATTAGGTTTAATTTTGTTGATTGAATCTATCTATGTTATCTTGAATCTGTATCAAGCTGGGTTGTATGCCATGAAATTGTGTTCACACTGTTGTTATTGTTAATTAGAACAAGAAATAGATGAAATAGATTTAGTAAACAGAAAATAAGAAGATAAGAAGGTGGAGTTGGTATGAGGTGTCGTTCGGTGCAATTGGGAGGCGCCGCACGGAAGCCTTGTGGAATAACGTCGGAATCATATGCTAGCCCATTGTATTTTCATTTTCGTTTTTCCAGCTATTCCAATTGTGTGATGTATTTGTTTCATTTCTGTTCATATCATGTGCACTTTGTTCCATGTGCTTGTTTTGTTTCTCATTTCTATGCTATCACTATATCACTAAGGTATATATATATATATATATATATATATATATATATATATATATATATATATATATATATATATATATATATATATATATATATATATATATATATATATATATATATATATATATATATATATATATATATATATATATATATATATATATATATATATATATATATATATATATATAATGGGATAGGTGATGGAAATAAGATATCCTATTTAAGATTTACTGTTTTTCTTTTTCCAACTAGCAGAGTATGTCCTACGACCTTATTTTCTTGGTGTTCCATTATATTCTTCTTCTTGAAAACTTAGAGTACATACATATAATATATATATAAATATATAATGAGGATAATATAAATGATGTCTAATAATTATAATAACCAGTAGTTGATTAATAGAAGATAGAATCACTTGAATTGGTAATAATAGTAAAGTTATAATAAAATACAAAATAGTCCCGTTTGATCGAAATGGCCGAATTAAGCGGTATATTTAGTTGTCCGGAATTTAATGAAAATTTACGTGGTAGCTAAGTTTAATTAGTAGATTAACGTGGCGATGTCATTTTGTTGAAAATGTGATATTACGAACCGACCGAAATAGTGTAGATTTGAATATCTTTTATATTAAATATTGGTTTTGGAATAGAAAATGAATTAGAAACTTGGAACTAATATAGTGTAATTATTAATTGGTCGATTTAATTAATAGTTAAATTAATTGCAATGAGTTTAATTGATTGGAATATACTTGAAGTTGGATCAATTATTCGGTTTGTCGGTAAATTACGGTATTTTGAGGATTCGTCCGTAATTGCGTTTTGGCTTGAATATGTATGTTGAGAATAATATATGTATATGCCATGATGTTGTGCTAGTATTGATTCTCTGTGGTTAGTTGGTTAGTATTAAATTAATGATTAATTGCTTGATGTTGAAAGTGTGTGTTCATGTATAATTGGCAAAAATGAGAATTAACATGAGATGGTATGATTACTAGTGTTAATTGGATTTGAAGGATAGAAAAACACTTAGAAAGGGGGGGATTGAATAAGTGTGACTTAAAATCTTGAGCGATAAAAATAAAATGCACAATTATTTTTATCCTGGTTCACTGTTAACGAAGCTACTCCAGTCCACCCCCGCAGAGATGATTTACCTCAACTGAGGATTTAATCCACTAATCGCACGGATTACAATGGTTTTCCACTTAGCCGCAACTAAGTCTTCCAGAGTCTTCTGATCACAACCTGATCACTCCAGGAACAACTGCTTAGTTCACTCCTAAGACTTTTCTAGAGTCTACTGATCAACACGATCACTCTAGGCTTAGTTCACTCCTAAGACTTTCTGCTCAGCCAACTGCCAAGACTTCCTGCTCAGCCAACTGCCAAGACTTCCTGCTCAGCTAACTGCCAAGACTTCCTAGAGTATACTGATCAACTGATCACTCTAGTTCCTTACAACTTAATGTAATCTATTCAAGAGTTTACAAATGCTTCTTAAAAGCGATAATCACAACTGTGATATTTCTCTTACAATTTAAGCTTAATCTCACTAAGATATTACAACAGCAATGTAGTGAGCTTTGATGAAGATGAAGATTCTGAGTTTAGAATTGAACAGCGTTTCAGCAAGTTAATTTGAATTGTATTGGTGCGAAATCGTTAACCTTGCTTCTCATCAGAACTTCATATTTATAGGCGTTGAGAAGATGACCGTTGAATGCATTTAATGCTTTGCGTGTTCCGTACAGCTTTGCATTTAATGTTATACGCTTTTGTCAACTACCTCGAGCCTTGTTCACGTTGTGTCTACTGACGTAGCCTTTAGTAGCTTTAACGTTCCTTTTGTCAGTCAGCGTAGTCTGCCACGTGTACTTCCTTCTGATCTGATGTTTGTGAATACGACGTTTGAATATCATCAGAGTCAAACAGCTTGGTGCACAGCATCTTCTGATCTTCTGACCTTGAAGTGCTTCTGAGCGTGATACCATCTTCTGATCTTCAGTGCTTCTGATCTCATGTTCTTCTGGTGCTTTCATAGACCCATGTTCTGATTCTGCTTCGACCATCTTCTGATGTCTTGCCAGACCATGTTCTGATGTTGCATGCTGAACCATTTGAGACACATCTTCTGAGCGCTGAATTATGCGTACTCTTTATATATATTTCCTGAAAGGGAAATTGCATTGGATTAGAGTACCATATTATCTTAAGCAAAATTCATATTATTGTTATCATCAAAACTAAGATAATTGATAAGAACAAATCTTGTTCTAACAATCTCCCCCTTTTTGATGATGACAAAAACATATATAAATGATATGAATTTGCGATCAGAAAGAGTAGACGGCAAAAGACAAATTACACAGCTATAGCATAAGCATATGAATATGTCTCCCCCTGAGATTAACAATCTCCCCCTGAGATAAATAATCTCCCCCTGAAATAAATACTCGAAGAACTTCAATAAAAGACTTCCCTGATTATTTCGGTAGAGACGATCATATGAGCTTCTGCCTTCAGAGAATCCATAGCTTCTGACTTCTGCTTCCATTGGACAGCTTCAGAACTTGAATTTCTTTGATCTTCAGAACATTCACAGCTTCTGACTTCTGCTTCCATTCAGGACAGCTTCAGAACTTGAATTTCTGGATCTTCAGAACATTCACAGCTTCTGACTTCTGCTTCCATTCAGGACAGCTTCAGAACTTGAATTTCTGGATCTTTTGGAACATTCACATCTTCTGATTTCTGCTTCCCTCGGATAGCTTCAGAACTTTGAATGTCTACTAACATCACTTCATGCTAGATTTGTATCAGAACATTGTTGAATGTACCAGAGCATCATCTGAGCATCTCTACATCCTGAAATGTTACAGAACAAAAACTAAACGACAAAAGTCAGCATGAACGAGTTAGAACATAAAATGTATATTCAAATACATGATATGTATCAGAGCCAAATGTATCAGAGCATTTTAGGCTAAAAACATGTATCAAAGCAAATAATGTATCAGAGTCATAACAATATGTGTATCAGGGCAAATAGAATTTTGTCAGAACATGAATGTTCAAATTCTATTATCAGTGCTTCTGATTCATTCTTCTTTCTTGCTTCTGATCTCTGAAGCTTGACAGCACTCAGCTTGCTTCAGTTTCAATGGTTTTGCTTCTAGTGTTTGCTTTGAAGATTCACTTCACTTCTTTGTACCTGCAAAACACTTAAACCATATAGAACTTGCAGTTCTTGTTAGTGAATGTGTGGGAGCCTTTACCCAGCAACTGATAGATTTAATCAAATCATTTATCATTTATCTTTCTCCCCCTTTTTGTCATAACATCAAAAAGTATATATAAAAAGATTTAGATGTATAAAACGACAAAAGAAAACATTTACTGGAATGTAAAACACAAAGAAACTTTTTCATTGATAAATCAAAAAAGGATTACAAAAGATTCCTATGTTTAACAAGATGAAAAACATTCCTAGCAAATACAAAAAAAGGATTTCCAAAAAGGAAATCACTACAAAAATTAAAAACAGAGCCCTAGCAAGACACGCTCTGTGTCAACCCATCAAGAATCCCGGAGGACTTCTTGTCTTCCAGACTGAAACCTCCACTGTAGGAGAGATCCCAGAACCAAGGAGGAAGTGAGGGACAGTTCACAGACAGAGAGCTAATGTTGCAAACGGGGCTTTCCCTCAACATAGACGTTGAGCCTATCTTCCCACAACTCAAGAAAGTCTTCTGTCTTTGGATGAAAGTTGATAACAACATCAAAGAAGGATCTGACTTGAGCGGTATTAGAAGAGCCATCCCGAGATGCACAGAGATCTGTCGCCTTTGAGTCATGGAGCTTCAACAGGCTTGAGGTGAATGCTAGGTTTTGAGAGAAGAGAAGAAAAACGAGAGAGAGAGAGAGAGAAAAAAAATTTTAAGAGGAAAACAAAGAGATAGGAAACCGAAAACCATTTTGAAGAGTATTTAAAGGAAAATAAAATGAAACGAATGATGAAAAGCATTTAATGTTACGTGACGTGAGGAGAGATAATAAAGACGAATGAGGTGACTAGCACAGTTACCTATGGTCGGCGTCCCTTCAACTGCACGCGCGCTTATCCATGAATAGTAACGGCAGGTTTACCATCCCGAGATAAAGCGTAACAGCTGTTTTGCTTTACAAGATGTTCTGAATCAACTTAGACAATGAAACGTTAGTAATAACCGAATCATAATTTCTAAACGAATTCAATCAGAACTTCTGATTTAAAAAAAATGTTCCACATTCATTTCAGAAGATACTCATACATGAGAAATTCTCATCTTCTCATTCTGGGCATAAATCCATACTGATGTTCTTCAGAATGAACTTAAACCTATCTTCAGCCAGGGGTTTTGTAAAGATATCAGCCCATTGATGGTCTGTATCAACAAAGTTTAAAGATATAACACCCTTCTGAACATAGTCCCTTATGAAATGATGTTTTATCTCAATATGTTTAGCTTTTGAATGAAGAATAGGATTCTTAGATAAACATATAGCAGAAGTATTATCACAGAATATAGGAATGTTACTCTCAAATATCTGATAATCTTCTAACTGACTCTTCATCCAGAGCATCTGTGTACTACAACCAGCAGCTGCGACATATTCTGCTTCTGTGGTTGATAGAGCAATGGTTGCTTGCTTCTTGCTGTACCAGGAGATTAAGTGACTTCCAAGAAATTGGCAACTTCCTGAAGTACTTTTTCTTTCAATTCTGTCTCCAGCATAATCAGCATCGCAGAATCCTACTAAGTTGTATTCTTTAGATTTTCTGTAAACTAAACCAACATTAGTAGTACCTTTCAGATACCTTAGAGTCCTCTTAACAGCAGTTAAATGAGATTCTCTAGGATCCGATTGGAATCTAGCACACAAACAAACACTGAACAGAATGTCAGGTCTAGAAGCAGTCAGATATAGAAGAGATCCAATCATACCTCTGTATAGCTTCTGATCTACCTTCTTACTTACCTCATCCTTACCTAGGATGCATGTTGGATGCATAGGAGTTTTGGCTTCTTTGCAGTCTAGAAGATTGAACTTCTTCAGAAGTTCCTTCACATACTTGGTTTGGTGAACATACGTTCCTTCTGATGTTTGATTTATTTGTATTCCAAGGAAATACTTGAGTTCGCCCATCATGCTCATTTCAAACTCAGCCTGCATAGACTTAGCAAACTCCTTTCCAAGTGTAGCATTAGATGTTCCAAAAATAATATCATCTACATATATTTGACAAATTAAAATATCCTTTTCAAAGGTTTTACAAAAGAGAGTAGTGTCCACTTTTCCTCTAGTGAAACCATTATCTAGAAGGAAAGAACTTAAGCGTTCATACCAAGCTCTGGGAGCCTGTTTCAATCCATACAATGATTTCTTAAGTTTAAAAACATGATTAGGAGACATAGAGTCTTCAAAACCAGGAGGTTGATGGACATAAACTTCTTCATCTATATAACCATTTAAGAAGGCACTCTTAACATCCATCTGATAGAGAATGATGTTATGTTGAGTGGCAAAGGAAATTAATAGACGAATAGACTCTAACCTGGCCACTGGTGCAAAGGTTTCTGTGTAGTCAATCCCTTCTTGCTGACTATAACCCTGAGCCACCAGTCTGGCTTTGTTCCTTACCACTTCACCTTTCTCACTAAGCTTGTTTCTGAAGACCCATTTTGTACCAATTATGTTGAATCCATCTGGTCTAGGAACAAGATCCCAAACATCATTCCTTGTAAACTGATTTAGTTCTTCTTGCATAGCAATTATCCAGTCTGGATCTTCTAGAGCATGATCAACAGAAGTTGGCTCGATCAAAGATACAAGACCTAATTGACAGTCTGCATTGTTCCTAAGGAATGCTCTTGTTCTGATTGGATCATCCTTCTTTCCAAGAATGACATCTTCTGAATGACCAGAGATGAGTCTGGATGATCTTCTGACAGATGGTTCTTCAGAAATACTTAGATCCTCCAGAGAAGCTGTTACTTGATCTTCAGATTCTTTGCTTCTGAGGAGCTCTGCTTCTGATGCGTTGCTTCTTGGCTCAACAACTTCTGATATGTCAATATCACAACCTGCAAAATTATCAACTTGCTTTGGTTTTTCAGAACCAAGCTTATCATCAAACCTGATATTGATTGATTCTTCTACAACCAATGTTTCAGTATTGTATACCCTGTAGCCTTTTGAGCGTTCAGAATATCCAAGAAGGAAACACTTTTGAGCTTTGGAATCAAACTTACCAAGATGATCTTTAGTGTTCAGAATAAAGCATACACATCCAAAAGGATGGAAATATGAAATGTTGGGCTTTCTATTCTTCCACAATTCATAGGGAGTCTTATTTAGAATAGGTCTGATAGAGATTCTATTCTGAATATAACAAGCAGTGTTTATTGCTTCTGCCCAGAAATGCTTAGCCATATTGGTTTCATTGATCATGGTTCTGGCCATTTCTTGAAGAGTCCTATTCTTTCGTTCTACAACCCCATTTTGCTGTGGAGTTCTAGGACAAGAGAAATCATGGGCAATACCATTTTCTTTGAAGAATTCTTCAAAGGATTTGTTCTCAAATTCACCACCATGATCACTTCTGACCTTTATGATTTTACACTCTTTTTCAGATTGAATTTGAATGCAGAAATCAAAGAACACTGAATGAGTCTCATCCTTGTGTTTTAAGAATTTTACCCATGTCCAGCGGCTATAATCATCTACGATGACTAATCCATATTTCTTTCCTCTGACAGATGCTGTTTTGACTGGTCCAAACAGATCAATGTGCAAGAGTTCTAATGGCCTTGAGGTAGAAACAACATTCTTAGACTTGAATGCAGGTTTGGAGAACTTGCCCTTCTGACATGCTTCACAAAGAGCATCTGATTGGAATTTCAGATTAGGGAGTCCTCTGACAAGATTCAGTTTGTTAATTTGAGAGATCTTTCTCAAACTAGCATGACCTAATCTCCTGTGCCAGACCCACTGCTCTTCAGAAACAGACATAAGACAAGTCACCTTCTGACTCATAAGATCTTGCAGATCTGTCTTATAAATGTTGTTCTTCCTCTTGCCTGTAAATAGGATTGAGCCATCCTTCTGATTTACAGCCTTGCAAGACTCTTGATTAAAGATTATATCATAACCATTGTCACTTAATTGACTGATAGATAAAAGGTTATGTGTTAATCCTTCTACAAGAAGTACATTAGAGATGGAAGGAGAGTTACCAGATTTTATAGTTCCAGAGCCAATTATCTTGCCCTTCTGATCTCCTCCGAACTTGACTTCTCCTCCAGACTTAAGCACCAGGTCTTGGAACATAGACCTTCTTCCTGTCATGTGTCGCGAGCATCCAGAGTCCAGGTACCATGACACGTTGTGCTTTGTCCTTCTTGCAGCCAAGGATATCTGCAATAGGAATAATCTTATCCTTAGGTACCCACATCTTTTTGGGTCCTTTCTTGTTAGATTTTCTCAAGTTCTGATTGAACTTGGGTTTAACATTGTAAGCAATAGGAGGAACAACATGATAATTCTTAATGTGAGTTTCATGATATTTCCTAGGTTGTGTCACATGCTTCTTAGTGTGTGTACTGTGAAAACTTTGTGCATGTGAAGTGTGCCTAATATCATGTGAGTGGCCATACTTGAACTGATCATACAATGGCTTGTATGTAATTTTCATTTCATCAACAGGTTCAAGTTTGTATGGGGTTTCACCCTCATAACCAATGCCAACTCTTTTGTTTCCAGACACAGCATATATCATAGAAGCTAGCTGACTTCTGCCAATACTTCTAGATAGGAACTTCCTGAAACTTAAATCATATTCTTTCAGAATATGGTTCAGACTGGGAGTGGATTTTTCTGGATCAGAAGGAGATCCAACATTGTTGGATAATTTTAAAAGTTTTTCCTTTAATTCAGAATTCTCCAACTCAAGCTTCTTTGTTTCAAATTCAAATTGCTTTTTCAGCTTTTTGTATTTGAGACTGATCTGAGACTTGAGTTCCAGAAGTTCAGTTAGACCGGAAACTAACTCATCTCTAGTAAGTTCAGAAAATACCTCTTCAGAATCTGATTCTGATGTAGATTCTGATCCGTCATCTTCTGTCGCCATCAGCGCACAGTTGGCCTGCTCATCTTCTGAATCATCTTCTGACTCATCCCAGGTTGCCATAAGACCTTTCTTCTTATGAAACTTTTTCTTGGGACTTTCCTTCTGAAGATTTGGACATTCATTCTTGTAGTGTCCAGGCTCATTGCATTCATAGCACATGACCTTCTTCTTGTCAAATCTTCTTTCATCAGAAGATTCTCCACGTTCAAATTTCCTTGAACTTCTGAAGCCTCTGAACTTCCTTTGCTTGGTCTTCCAGAGTTGATTTAGCCTTCTGGAAATCATGGACAGTTCATCTTCTTCTTCAGATTCTGATTCTTCAGGATCTTCTTCTCTAGCCTGAAAAGCGTTAGTGCATTTCTTGATATTAGATTTTAATGCAATAGACTTACCTTTCTTTTGAGGCTCATTTGCGTCCAGCTCAATCTCATGGCTTCTCAAGGCACTGATAAGCTCTTCCAGAGAGACTTCATTCAGATTCTTCGCAATCTTGAATGCAGTCACCATCGGACCCCATCTTCTGGGTAAGCTTCTGATGATCTTCTTTACATGATCAGCCTTGGTGTATCCTTTGTCAAGAACTCTCAATCCAGCAGTCAGAGTTTGAAATCTCGAAAACATCTTTTCAATGTCTTCATCATCCTCCATCTTGAAGGCTTCATACTTCTGGATTAAGGCAAGAGCTTTTGTCTCCTTGACTTGAGCATTTCCTTCATGAGTCATTTTCAAGGACTCATATATGTCATAGGCCGTTTCCCTGTTAGATATCTTCTCATACTCAGCATGAGAGATAGCATTCAGCAAAACAGTTCTACATTTATGATGATTCCTGAAAAGCTTCTTTTGGTCATCATTCATTTCTTGCCTTGACAGCTTCACGCCTCTGGCATTTACTGGATGTTTGTAACCATCCATCAGAAGATCCCATAGATCACCATCTAGACCCAGAAAGTAACTCTCCAGTTTATCTTTCCAGTATTCAAAGTTTTCACCATCAAATACCGGCGGTCTAGTATAACCATTGTTACCGTTGTATTGCTCAGCAGAGCCAGATGTAGATGCAGGTGTAGGTATAGTCCTTTCACTTTCATCAACCATCTTTTAAATGAAGCGTTTTTCTCTTCCTGAATCTTTTCTAAACACGGTTAAGTGCTTGCACCTTAGAACCGGCGCTCTGATGCCAATTGAAGGATAGAAAAACACTTAGAAAGGGGGGGATTGAATAAGTGTGACTTAAAATCTTGAGCGATAAAAATAAAATGCACAATTATTTTTATCCTGGTTCACTGTTAACGAAGCTACTCCAGTCCACCCCCGCAGAGATGATTTACCTCAACTGAGGATTTAATCCACTAATCGCACGGATTACAATGGTTTTCCACTTAGCCGCAACTAAGTCTTCCAGAGTCTTCTGATCACAACCTGATCACTCCAGGAACAACTGCTTAGTTCACTCCTAAGACTTTTCTAGAGTCTACTGATCAACACGATCACTCTAGGCTTAGTTCACTCCTAAGACTTTCTGCTCAGCCAACTGCCAAGACTTCCTGCTCAGCCAACTGCCAAGACTTCCTGCTCAGCTAACTGCCAAGACTTCCTAGAGTATACTGATCAACTGATCACTCTAGTTCCTTACAACTTAATGTAATCTATTCAAGAGTTTACAAATGCTTCTTAAAAGCGATAATCACAACTGTGATATTTCTCTTACAATTTAAGCTTAATCTCACTAAGATATTACAACAGCAATGTAGTGAGCTTTGATGAAGATGAAGATTCTGAGTTTAGAATTGAACAGCGTTTCAGCAAGTTAATTTGAATTGTATTGGTGCGAAATCGTTAACCTTGCTTCTCATCAGAACTTCATATTTATAGGCGTTGAGAAGATGACCGTTGAATGCATTTAATGCTTTGCGTGTTCCGTACAGCTTTGCATTTAATGTTATACGCTTTTGTCAACTACCTCGAGCCTTGTTCACGCTGTGTCTACTGACGTAGCCTTTAGTAGCTTTAACGTTCCTTTTGTCAGTCAGCGTAGTCTGCCACGTGTACTTCCTTCTGATCTGATGTTTGTGAATACGACGTTTGAATATCATCAGAGTCAAACAGCTTGGTGCACAGCATCTTCTGATCTTCTGACCTTGAAGTGCTTCTGAGCGTGATACCATCTTCTGATCTTCAGTGCTTCTGATCTCATGTTCTTCTGGTGCTTTCATAGACCCATGTTCTGATTCTGCTTCGACCATCTTCTGATGTCTTGCCAGACCATGTTCTGATGTTGCATGCTGAACCATTTGAGACACATCTTCTGAGCGCTGAATTATGCGTACTCTTTATATATATTTCCTGAAAGGGAAATTGCATTGGATTAGAGTACCATATTATCTTAAGCAAAATTCATATTATTGTTATCATCAAAACTAAGATAATTGATAAGAACAAATCTTGTTCTAACAGGATTGTGTGAATCATAATCGATTAATTGGCCTCTTATATGTGAATGATATGTATGTGTTGAGAATGTTGTGTACAATATTGTGGACAATTCATAGAGTGAATTATTGTGATATGCTAAATATTAAGATGGTAGAGATGATCTTAATTGCATATGTTTGATTAACATTGTACATGCATTCATATCATGGTGTGCCTTGAAACAAAGGTGGTTTGCTTTGAAACAAAAGCGAGGCTTAGATTCTAGAGTGAATCGGAAGCGGTAAACTATATGTTTACATTTTGGTGGGCTTTGGTCTTGTCCAGATCGGAAGCGTGGCTTGGATTCTAGATATTGAATCGGAAAGCGGTGAAACATTGGGTTCACATTGCGGTACCACATGCATAGCGTCACATATCTTGCATTGAGTCACATTAGAATTATGCGATAATTGATTATGTGAAGTTGATGTAGTTGTGATGTGTGTATGAGCTTGATAATTGATATGAGTGATGTTTGAATGCATATTTGATTAAATGTGTGAATATGTGATAATTATGGTTGTGTGCGTAATTGAGAATATAATATTGGAATTGAAATATTATACTCTTTATACTTGTTGTATACTTGATAACATGTGAAATATCGATCGATTATTATTATCTACATGGTTATACATAGTGTGATTAATTACTTGAATTGTTAATTTAACCATTGTATCTTATTATACTTTCTTCATAATGATTCGTATTCTCACCCTTCTGTTTTAATGTTGCCCTCGTTTGGCGACATGCAGGTTCTGGAGTTTAGTAGCTCGTGTATGATCTAGCCGGAGATTCTTCCGTGTTTGTTAGAGATTAGGTTGTGAGTCGATGCTCTGGTCATGTAACACTGGGTAGATTAGTCATGTTGAACTCATGTTTCGATTTGGTTATGTATTATGTTTATGACTTGAGAACTTGTTATTTGGCTACTTGTTGTTTAAGAGGCTTTCAAGCCAAATATTCCGAATATGATTTATTTTATGTTGAGATGATTATTGAGATATGATCATGGTATGGGACATGAATCATTTTATGAAATACATGAGTATTTTTGTATTTTCCGCTGTAAATGCATATTCTGTAGGAATTATAATTAAATGTTTATGTGTTATTTGAAATGACCAGGTGTATCATATATTGTAAATAAATGTTGTCGGTTTTTTTAAAAGCTTTTAGTTTTTGAAAAAGTCGATGTGACGCCCTTTTGAATTATATGCATGCTTATTCTCTGATTATATGCTTATTTATTTTGGGGTATAAAAGGGGTGTTACAAAGGGCTCATGGATTGTACCTAGATCCACTAATTGGAGGTCCACGAATCTAATGGTGCCATTGTTTTGGTCTGTAACGGCCTAGATCTTGCAAACCGAACCAAGAATGTCTCTTGCCCTAGCCATGGTGTATGTCATTCCATACGTCTAAGCTTCATTCTAATGGTTCATTCCTTCTCTAAACATCATCATAAACTCAACCATACAATCAAATCACATTAAAACATGATAACATGAGAGATACGAAAACTTGACATATGTATGAATATGTTAACCATGGTATGTGAATTCTAAGCGACCCCATATGTTATGAATCATGTATACTTACTGTACCATACCTTAGGAATGGATTGAGATGATTGGAACGACTTGAGAGCGGCTGCAATGAGAGATGCAACTTTCACCTATTCTTGAATGTTTTCTCTCTTGGAAACCCTAGTTTTCTCTTGTGTTTTTCGTCCTCCCCTTGTATGCATGGCATTAGGTATTTATAAGGCTCAAAATTAGGGCAAGAGTTCTCTTGAAAATCAAGTTGATTGGAGAGAAGAAAATTTAAAAAGATTTGATGGAAAGTTACATGAAATCATACTATTATTGTCCAATATCCTTCCAATCTTACCTTTCACGAAATATGATCATATATTTGGCCTTTTGGATGATTGGAAATCAAATCTTTGATTTAAAAATTAATTCTTCATATTTATAATGATTTTTCATATTTATGAATTAAAAAATTCAAATAAACAAGATAAATATTATAAAAATAAAATAATTAATTAAAAGGTAATTATAAGGCCCATGGACATGTTTAAAATCCAAAAGTTAGGCCCAAAGGTTCAAAAATTCAAACTTCTCCATTTTGCATCTTGTGCATCTTCTCGAAATCGCCCAACTTGTGCAAGCCATAACTCATTCAATTTTCATCATATGAACATGTTCTAGTACTTTTTGGAAAGCCCAAGATGTCTTTTACAGGCCACTTTGGAACATATTTCTCATTTGAAGATTTTATCTTGATGATATGGCTCTTGGCAAAAAAATAGCTTTTTGCAAGCTTCTAGGAGGACCTGTAATGTATTGGCTTATATCTCTTATGCGGAAGCATTTCTTGACCTTGGGCCCAACATCAAAGTTGTAAAGAATCAAAATTCCTTGTGAATGAGCTTTGGTTGGGGAATTTCTGATAAAGTATGAGAGAGATACGATCAGTCAAAGTCGGGTTGACTTTTAGTTCAAAACCCTAAATTAGTAACTTGGAAATTTGATGATTTTGGAGCTTTCCTTGATAAATCATGATCAACCCTTGATCAAATAATGAATGACACTTCAAAATGAGAATGTTGACAAAAAATCAGGAACTTTGACTGTGATTTGACCATAGTTTGACTTTTAGGTCAACCAGTCGATTGTTGATTGTTTGGGCCATTGAGTGAGCAGTCTTTTGAATCAGTGCTTGAAACTTGGCATGAGGTTTATTTGAATCATATGAGAGGCCGTAGAGTCCACTTGAGGTATCATAAACTAATTTTACTTTGAGAAAATCAAAACCCTAGTTGGAGGGTAGTTGATTAGGAAAGGGTGCATTCAATCAAGTCTTGTGCTTCTGACATTCCGCTGAGTTTAAGTATGAAAATATCGTGGGCAAATTTTGGGGTATGACAGCTGCCCCTGTTCAATCTTCTTATACCTGAAGATGTAGATTGGCATGTGTGCCTGTCGGAATCTGAAGGTAGAAGAGGTTTGAACACTAGAATACCAAGAAATTTGCCCTTGCTGACGATGAAGGGACTTTTCGGAGATGGCCTTAAAGATACCATCTGGGTATTAGGAGACTTGATTGAGATGGGCTTAAAGATTCCATCCAGCTTGATAGACTTGAGAGTCAGGATACGTCGTACGTTAGACTGTATTTGAAGGATATAATTAGGATGAGTCGTACGTTAGACTGAATCCAATGTATTGAGGAGTAATTGTTGGAGATTGTTCGTGTCAGCACCGCTCATAGTAACTGAATTAGATCTTGGAAGGATGATCGTGTCTACACCGTTCGTGATGATGGAATTAGATCTTCGAATGTTGATCGTGTCAGCACTGTTCGTAGTAACTGAATTAGATCTTGGAATGTTTTCGATAACTGCCAGGGGACTGATGTAGATATCATTGCCAGGGTACTAACATGATGAGAAGAATTTGTTAGATGGGCTTAAAGATGCCATCTGATATGAAGTTTCATAATGTCTGGGGTTCGAGCTTCCGGAATGTATATCTGATTGGAATGTTCCAGAAGTCTGGGGGTCAAGTTTCCATAATGTTCATCTGATAGGAAGTTTCAGAATGTCCGGGGTTCGAGCTTCCGGAATGTATATCTGATTAGAATGTTTCAGAAGTCTGGGGGTCAAGCTTCCAGAATGTTCATTTGATAGGAAGTTTCAGAATGTCCGGGGTTCGAGCTTCCGGAATGTATATCTGATTGGAATGTTTTAGAAGTCTAGGGGTCAAGCTTCCAGAATGTTCATCTGATAGGAAGTTTCAGAATGTCCGGGGTTCGAGCTTCCGGAATGTATATCTGATTGGAATGTTTCAGAAGTCTGGGGGTCAAGCTTCCAGAATGTTCATCTGATTGGTACTTTCAGAATGTCCGGGGTTCGAGCTTCCGGAATGTATATCTGATGTAGGTGTCTTCAGAATGTCTAGAGGGATATGCTTTCCAGAATGTATATCCGATAGAGATTGATTTATTGATGATATTCGTCTACTTGGGAACTTACCTGAAAGACAAAGTTAGCAGCATGCAATGCCATAGTGCATGGTGTCATACCCCAAAATTTGCCCATCATATTTTTATACTTAAGCTCAATAGCTCAAGATCTAAGTGGACGCACACTCTCCTAAACAAACAACCCACAACTAGGGTTTTGCTTCTCTTCAAGAAAAATCGAGTTCTAAGACCTCAAATGGAATCCTTGGTCTCTCATATGCCTCAAAGGATCCTCATGCAACTTTCAAGCCCTGATTCATCAAGAAAAGCTCAAGAACACTTCCATACAATAAATAAATGAAGGAGTTATGACTTGCACAAGTTGGGCGAAATTCAAGAAGAACATGAAACCCTAATTGGAAAATTTTGTGTTTCTTGACTAATGGGCCTAAATAATGGATCCCAAACGTGTCCATAGGCCATATAAGGACTCTTAGACTAATTATTTTTTATTTTATTACATTTATTTTTATTTAGTTGAAGTTTTATTCACTTAAATATTAATAAATTAAATAAAATACAAAATAATTTGTTTTAAATCAAAGATTGGATTTCCAATTAACTTCAATCACCTAATATGCCCATTTATCTCCATGTAGTAATTTTATTTCATTTATTTTGAGTTTATTTATTTAAATTTGAAGTAAATCAAATAAAATCAAGTTTAAATTGATAAAAGATTATATGATTGGATTTTTAAATCAAAGTCAATCCCATATCTGTTGTGGAGATCAGAAATATACGTGAAAAGTGGGAAAATAGGATGAGCAAAAGTTGGAAAGTTTTTGTGCAATTCTCACATCAAATTTCTTGATTCTCAATCACACTTTTTCTTTCCAAATTTGTTAAACCTAATACAGTCCCATATATATGCATAAGGAATTGCTAATCAGGGGAAGATTTTTTTGGCATCGGCATACACACAAAACCGTGGCTGCAAAAGAAACCTCACTCCAAGCTTCACAAAACCGTAATCTCAAAGTGCCATGGAAGATAATTGTTGAGGCCAATTCAAGTCCTCACAAGCGTCAAACAACGATCTTCGACACACCCTGGAGCTAATCACGTCGTCACTTTCGATCTACAGGTTCAGAATCGCCTCCATTGAGGCCATGGTTTGCGTCAAATTTTTTTAATTCGATTACAAGTATTCTTGCATCATCAGCGCCTTTTAATCATATGTTCGTGTGAGTGTGAGTGTGTAGATGATTTCTGGGCTCTTTAATTGCGTTTCTTTTGCAGATCGAGAGGTTCACCATGGCTAGGTCTCCATGTTCTCGATTTGGGGATATTAGGTTAGAGGGAGAATCGAGTGAAATTAAGGCTTCCATTATACCCGTGGGCTAACATATACTGGATCTGGATTCTTTGTGTGTGTTTATCATTGATTATTTGTAGGTTTCAGTAGGGGAGGTCTATGGCAACGTTTAAAATCCGTAGCCAAAAGTGTGTTTTTTTTTCTTTCAGAATCATCCTCACGAAGAAGATGACTGGCGCGCGTGTATGGTGTTTTAAATTTTGAGTCGTTCAGATTTTGTATATATTATTACATGTTTGTTTCATAAACAGCAAACTGGCAATGGTTTAGTGGTGAACGCTAGCGTTGTATATGCATTAGGGAGGGGGTTCGATCCCTGCTCCCAAATATATTTTTAGGAATTATTCAAATTCCAGATCCCACGCGTGCTGCCAGACAAAGTCCACCATGTACCCTCAAGCTCAAACCATCGGATTAAGCCAATTCCAGATCTGACGTTCTTCAGGTCACAGGTGCACCACAGACCTCAGCGTTGTGCCACATACGATCACAGCTAAGAATTTTTTCAATTTTTTTATATTTAATTACATAATCCCATTATGCTTATATATATGATTTTTTGTTATTTATAAATCTAGTTATTTTTTAAAAAGTTTTATTTTATATAATATTATTTATAGTATTGTTAATTATCTATTTTTTTTTTATAAATATTTATTGTTAATTATTTCTTTATTTTAATTAAATAATTTATTTAAATATCTTTCATAATTCCTATTTATTTCATTTTAAATCTAAAAAATCCATAAAAAACGCCTTAGTGTCTGATTTTATTTTCTCCCACCGATTTAATTAATTAGGTCGTGAGACCAATAATTAATTAAATCGTTCGTATTTTTTTATTCAATTCGTACCCTAATCAGGGTTTACGAAGATCATTCCCTACACTAAATATTCTTCTTCTTACTGTACCTTTTCAGGATTATCCTACAAGTGCCTTCCGACTACGCACCACGCCCTTCACGAAGCTAAGTATTCATTTAAAATTCAAAGTCTATTTTGTTTCCTTTTTTTTTGGGTTTGCCCTTTATACTTTTTTTGAACTATGCATACACTTCTTTTTCTATCTTGCCTATTTTTGCCCATTTTTCAGGGTTAACCTCGAGGCTACCTCCGGCTACAATCATATCAGATCAAATTAAAAGCTAAGTCCTATTTCGTATTCATTTTAAATAATCATTCTATTTTAATTTTGTTTTTTTATCAAATTAGGGTTAAAATTTGATTTCCATTGAATTAGCCATACACTCACTGCTTGCTTCTTCTGTCAATTCTCAGATGGTCAGAGTCAATGCTTCATACACGAGGCAAACCTTTGCCCATCAACCTTCCAATCGAAGCTAAGTATTTTTACCCTTTCCTCGTATTTTTACTTTTGTTGATTAGGGTTAATCCTGTTTATGTCCAAACCGATAATGCACTTACCCCTTCTTTGTTTATTCTTTCTTTTCCAATCTTCAAGGTTTGTCAATTGCCAAAGCTACGAGTACCGGTAACCCTGAACCCTAACTCTATTATATTTTTTCTTTTAATTATATCCCGCTGGTTTCAATTTCCCTCTCCTCCGCTGGTTACAATTTCCCTTCCCTATTATTGTTGATTATTGTGGTTAGTAATCCTAGGGAGTGCAAGTCTTGAACTGAATTAGAATGACTTAATTACAAGATAAAATTTCTGAATTAATCACGTGATTGCTGCACACACGCACACTTTTGGGGTAACCTCTCTGTTGCCTTGTTGCCTGTTGCCTTGTGTTTTTGCAGAATAGCCATGTCCCTCGAATACGAGGATACCTCAGCCATGTTGCCTCGATAAATACAAAGGTCATACGACCCTAATGATGCTGCCTTCGATACACTAATATGACCTCGACCCTCGGAAGTTGCCTACGAAAAAGGCTGAGGTATCCTCTGGTTGCCTACGAAAAGGCTATTCTGGTCCTTCCCTTTAGGCTACCTGCCTCTCTATGGCATGGGACAGTCTTGTTAGAACAAGATTTGTTCTTATCAATTATCTTAGTTTTGATGATAACAATAATATGAATTTTGCTTAAGATAATATGGTACTCTAATCCAATGCAATTTCCCTTTCAGGAAATATATAAAGAGTACGCATAATTCAGCGCTCAGAAGATGTGTCTCAAAATGGTTCAGCATGCAACATCAGAACATGGTCTGGCAAGACATCAGAAGATGGTCGAAGCAGAATCAGAACATGGGTCTATGGAAGCATCAGAAGAACATGAGATCAGAAGCACTGAAGATCAGAAGATGGTATCACGCTCAGAAGCACTTCAAGGTCAGAAGATCAGAAGATGCTATGCACCAAGCTGTTTGACTCTGATGATATTCAAACGTCGTATTCACAAACATCAGATCAGAAGGAAGTACACGTGGCAGACTACGCTGACTGACAAAAGGAACGTTAAAAGCTACTAAAGGCTACGTCAGTAGACACAGCGTGAACAAGGCTCGAGGTAGTTGACAAAAGCGTATAACATTAAATGCAAAGCTGTACGGAACACGCAAAGCATTAAATGCATTCAACGGTCATCTTCTCAACGCCTATAAATATGAAGTTCTGATGAGAAGCAAGGTTAACGATACTGAACAAAGACAATTCAAATTAACTTGCTGAAACGCTGTTCAAATCTAAACTCAGAATCTTCATCTTCATCAAAGCTCACTACATTGCTGTTGTAATATTTTAGTGAGATTAAGCTTAAACTGTAAGAGAAATATCACAGTTGTGATTATCGCTTTTAAGAAGCATTTGTAAACTCTTAGAATTGATTACATTAAGTTGTAAGGAACTAGAGTGATCGTGTTGATCAGTATACTCTAGGAAGTCTTAGCAGTTGGCTGAGCAGAAAGTCTTAGGAGTGAACTAAGCCTAGAGTGATCGTGTTGATCAGTAGACTCTAGAGAAAGTCTTAGGAGTGAACTAAGCCTAGAGTGATCGTGTTGATCAGTAGACTCTAGAAAAGTCTTAGGAGTGAACTAAGCAGTTGTTCCCGGAGTGATCAGTGTGTGATCAGAAGACTCTGGAAGACTTAGTTGCGGACTAAGTGGAAAACCATTGTAATCCGTGCGATTAGTGGATTAAATCCTCAGTTGAGGTAAATCATCTCTGCGGGGGTGGACTGGAGTAGCTTCGTTAACAGCGAACCAGGATAAAAATAATTGTGCAATTTATTTTTATCGTCCAAGATTTAAAGTCACACTTATTCAATCCCCCCCCTTTCTAAGTGTTTTTCTATCCTTCAATTGGCATCAGAGCGCCGGTTCTAAGGTGCAAGCACTTAACCGTGTTTAGAAAAGATTCAGGAAGAGAAAAACGCTTCATTTAAAAGATGGTTGATGAAAGTGAAAGGACTACACCTACACCTGCATCTACATCTGGCTCTGCTGAGCAATACAACGGTAACAATGGTTATACTAGACCGCCGGTATTTGATGGTGAAAACTTTGAATACTGGAAAGATAAACTGGAAAGTTACTTTCTGGGTCTAGATGGTGATCTATGGGATCTTCTGATGGATGGTTACAAACATCCTGTGAATGCCAGAGGCGTAAAGCTGTCAAGGCAAGAAATGAATGATGATCAAAAGAAGCTTTTCAGGAATCATCATAAATGTAGAACTGTTTTGCTGAATGCTATCTCTCATGCTGAGTATGAGAAGATATCTAACAGGGAAACGGCCTATGACATATATGAGTCCTTGAAAATGACTCATGAAGGAAACGCTCAAGTCAAGGAGACCAAAGCTCTAGCGTTAATCCAGAAGTATGAAGCCTTCAAGATGGAGGATGATGAAGACATTGAAAAGATGTTTTCAAGATTTCAAACTCTTACTGCTGGATTGAGAGTTCTTGACAAAGGATACACCAAGGCTGATCATGTGAAGAAGATCATCAGAAGCTTACCCAGAAGATGGGGTCCTATGGTGACTGCATTCAAGATTGCAAAGAATCTGAATGAAGTTTCTCTGGAAGAGCTTATCAGCGCCTTGAGAAGTCATGAAATAGAGCTGGACGCAAATGAGCCTCAAAAGAAAGGTAAGTCTATTGCATTAAAATCAAATATCAAGAAATGCACTAACGCTTTTCAGGCCAGAGAAGAAGATCCTGAAGAATCAGAATCTGAAGAAGAAGATGAACTGTCCCTGATCTCCAGAAGGCTAAATCAAATCTGGAAGACCAAGCAAAGGAAGTTCAGAGGCTTCAGAAGTTCAAGGAAATTTGAACGTGGAGAATCTTCTGATGACAGAAGATCTGACAAGAAGAAGGTCATGTGCTACGAATGCAATGAACCAGGACACTTCAGGAATGAATGTCCAAATCTTCAGAAGGAAAGTCCCAAGAAAAAGTTTCATAAGAAGAAAGGTCTTATGGCAACCTGGGATTGTCGCACGCTCGCGAAAAATGAACAGAGTCGCCACCAGTATATTTATCCCATAAGGGAAAGGAATATCGGAAAACCTGACAAAGGAAGGAACAAGGTCTTGCGACCAGAGAATCAAGGTACGGGAGTCGGTTACGCAAGGGGAAGGTGCTAGCACCCCTCACGCCCATCGTACTCGATGGTATCCACCTATGTTTGTTTCTATCTAAAGGGTGTGTACTATGTCTATATGCGAAATGAATGCAAAATGTAGGGAAAAGAAAGAATTGTACTCGCACGGGCCCTACCCCGCTGCCTACGTATCCTTTTCAGGAATCAGAGTTACCGTAGCTCGGCTCACGATTTTCTGTTTGTTTTTGTGTTTTTTAGTTGGGCGGCGTTAACGCTCACGCTCTTGCACAAGGGGACAGCCTAGGATGCAATGGAGCGGAGATAACTTGCCCTTAGAAGGAAAAAAAAGATTGGTTTGTATCTTTTAAGGGTAATTCCATGATGACGAGAACCCACTACAAGGTCTCGCATCACTTCCTCACTTTTGTTTTAAGTCTGAACATTTATTAGGTTTTTTGAAGTGTTTTTGGTTGGTGTTTTTTTTTGGGGATTTTAACTTTGTGACTTAGATCATACCAAAAAGAGTTTTTTTTGTTTGTTTTTTGAGTATTTAGAGAATGCACATCGAGGTCTACACCACAATCGATTCTCTACATAACGGTTAAGAACTACATCGAGGCTTCACACCTCAACCATTTCTTCTCCGCTAAGTAAAAGAGACGCAAAAAGTTTTTTATGAATATTTAGAGAATGCACATCGAGGCCTACACCACGATCGTTTCTCTAGACAACGGTTAGGAAATACATCGAAGCTTCACACTTCAACCATTTCTTCTCCGCTAAGTAGGAAAGAACATACATCGGGGCCTACACCCCAATCATTTCTTTCCTACTATGAAATATAGTAATGGTATGATCTTCATCGACATTTATTAAGTATTTTAAAGGTTGAAAAGAAAAAGAATGAAAGAAGGGAACTACTTCTAAATTCTAGTCTAAGTTGTCTAATATAAGGGATTTAAAATGATAAACTATACACTTCATTAAAAGAAACTATACATGGAATGTGTAAAGGAAAATCAATATGCGACAAATAAAATTGAGAACTATAGCAAACAAATGATACTCACAAGCACACATACATCCATTAATTCTATACAAAAAATCGGGACTAAAAATTAAATCCTAAGTCTATTAGAGAATTACTTACGAAAGAAGTACTAAACAAAACAATTCAAACATATTGTGAAAAAAGGATTTATTAAAAGGATTAAAGCAATTAAGGAAAATTAACAAAAATCATGACAATTATTTACACATCCTATGATTTCTAAAATCATTTTTATGTATTTTTATTTGAGTAAAATAGGAATTGTGAGTTAAAAAGTTAAAAGAAGCAAAATTAAAAGGAAGAGAAATTCTAAACAGGGGGGTGCGATAGCATCTTAGATGAACTAAAGAGTTATGAGGCAAACTGGGCCTGATGGGGGAGGGGCGGATAGCAAGGCGCTCAGGCCCAGGAACTGAATGGTGGTGTATCAGCAATGAAGAGGTACAGTCTAAAAAGTGAGGCCCACGTAACCCAGGGCCCAACGCTCTCCACTTTATCACTTGTTCTTTTTATTATTGTATCAGCATATGTTTCATGGCATGTGATTATAGCATATGGTTTTTTTTATTAATCAAACGTGACGTTAAGAGATGAATGTGTCAATTGGTCAAGTGTATCTTAAGTGAGATAATGACAAAAACTGGGAGCCAATCACGTAGCAACAACACACCCATTCTGTTATAATAATAAGAAGAAAGCCAAAACAATGGGAATGAGGACCACTCACGCAGTGCCACGTCAGGAACGGAGGGGGAAGATGTAAAACGAAATGTAGACGCCGGAGAGAAGCTCCGGTCATCTTCTCCGGTTGCACCACCACCGGTGAACTCTAAACTCCCAAAAATTAACGAATCAACCACCGCCTGACTCGGTTTTTAACCGTGAGTTCAACTATGCCATTAGATTCCATTAGTTCTATCTCTATCATCATTACCGAATACAAGATACAAGAAAAATCTACGTGCACCTTCGTCAAAACTTACACTAACAGCAACACACAGTCAGAAGGATACAGTAGGCTCAAGGACAAGGATCACACTCATGGAAACTACAGCTATTGACATGAAAACACAACTCCACATTCACGTACAAGACGCATCACATATTTCGCGCGCACGCTTAAGCTACATTAGACATTTGGAATGCGAGGAGAGGTTCGATTAGTTTACCTGGCAGGTTCTTGGATGGAGGAAACGAAGGAACTCTGTATTCTAACTTCAGCTCTTTCGAACCGTGATGACGATGCGAACTATCAGCAAGAGGCTGAGAAGCTTGAAAAATGGTGACGAATCCGTGAAGGTTTTGCTGCAGTTGATGAGAGGACTATGAATGTTATGGTTATTGAATCTTGGTGAAGATGATGGTGGATCTTTGAGAAGTTTGATGGAGGTTGCTAGTGGTGGTTGTGCGAAGGAGATGAAGGAGGAATGAGTGTGGTTATGGTGGTGGTTGAGAGCTGAAGAAGAGGATGAAGGTGATGGTTTTGTGAAAATCGATGGAGGTAGAAGAGTTTGTTACAAGATTGTAACAAACTTTCTGCAGAGAGAGGAGAGTGATGAATGGCGAGGGAGAAAAGAGAGTGATGAGAGAGTGGAGGAATTTTGGAACTGAAAAAGGAAATGAGTGCGTGTCCTCTCTAGAAATAAGTGTGTTTTCATCTTTTATAGTGTGGGTGCATGGAGTATTATAGTGTGTGTGCGGTGCATGGAGTATTATAGTGTGTGTGCGGTGCATTGTCTTGTAGTAAGGTGATGGTGTATGTATATTGCATGGGCCTACGCGCGTATGACTTGGACCTAGATATTATTCTTAGGGAAAAACATGACATGGCTAGAACAAGACTTTGAGGATCCATATCTTGCCCAATATACATCCATTTGGAGCACCCCGCGGCTTGTTTGAAAGAGGGTATTGCAGGGAGTGACTTAGAATCAAGTTTGGTCCATATGGGAACTCATGGAATCTGAAAATCAAATCCAAACTCTGCCCACCACGTGTTTGTTATAATGACGAGCGTGACCTGGAGTCCTGGCTTGACTGAATGCGTGATGTGATCTTTGCGGGGGCGCGACTTTGAAGACTCATACTTGGTTCAATACTCATCCAAATGGATTAATTCTTGTTTTATTGTGTAAAGGGCACGGAGTAGAGTAGAACCATACCAAGTTTGGGTTCATAGGACATCTGTGTAGCTCAAGAAATTGATTCCAATATGGCACGCCATGTGTTTGACATAATGCTTACGCGTGTCCAGATATTTGCCCAGCTTTATGACTTGACTCAGATGAAAAACTTCAACTTAAAACTTCAATAACTCTTCAACCAAGAATCAAATGAAAAAGTGTCCAACTACAAAGTTGTTCTCCTCCATGAGAGGAACAACTTTGATGTTGGGAACTTTTCCAGAAAATGTCATTTGCCACGTGTAATTATGCTGTGAAGTAGGCTGATCATCAAGCTTTTAAAGGCCAAAATTTTTCTAAGTATGAAAACTTTCCATTTTTGATTTTTCCCTATTTTTGGCAACTTTTGTCAAACTCCTGATTTTATCCATTCTTTGACTTTTCTTGACCGATTTTCCACCAAAAGTCAGTATTTGAGTAATTCTTCTGATTTTGACCCAAAAGTCAACTGTTCTGATTTTTCCGACTATTGATGAAATTCCTGATTAAATCTCCTCCAATCAATTCCAGCCACACAAGCACCTCCACAAGGTCAGCATGAGAAGTTTCTCATTCATAGAATCCACTCCTGATTAAATGTTGACCAGAAAGTCAACTGGTTGACTTTGATCAACGAAACCCTGGTTTAAAGAACCAGATGATTTGCAAGCTTGTACCCTCTAACCAATGCCCTGATTTGAAGCAGAGAGACACCCCAATCCAGGAGGATTTCAATGAACATAGAGCCACATGATTATACCTCAGTCTCCTCATTCTTTGATCGACTTCTTTGCAACGGAGCTTTTCCTGCTAGCCCTTGAATAACACCTATGATATGAATGCATGGATATGGATTATGACCTAAGTGATGTATGTGCATGAATGCAAGGCCTAAGCCAGTTAGAAGTTAAGGGGTAGGACAAATTTGGGGTATGACAGCTGCCCCTATTTAATCGTCTTAAACCTGAAGGTGAGATTGGCGTTAGCCTTTCGAACATTCAAGGTAGAAGGAGATTAAATATCAAGACCTAAAATTTGTCCTGAAGGAAAGATGGTGTGAGTGTTATTTTTGTTTGATATCTGCTGGGGAAAGAGATTTTTGTTTTTTTGTTTTTCTGGTAGAAGAATTTACAATGGGTAATGGGTTCGAATGGTGGTATCCGGTGATGTGGTAATGGTGCCGATACAAGGTTCTCGAAAAAAGTGATATTTACATGGAAATGATTGGGAGAGAAGCAGGTTTGACAGAAGGATAAGGTGACATAGACAATTGTTTCGAGGGAGATACAGACGAGCATCGAAGGAGGTACAGACGAGCATCAAAGGAGATACAGACGAGTACAAAGAGAGATACAGACGAGCATCGAAGGAGGTACAGACGAGCATCAAAGGAGATACAGACGAGTACAAAGAGAGATACAGACGAGCATCGAAAGAATGACACATACGAGCGTCAAAAAGGGATACAGACGAGTACAAAGAGAGATACAGACGAGCATCAAAGGAGATACAGACGAGTACAAAGGGAGATACAGACGAGCATCAAAGGAGATACAGACGAGCATCGGAAGAATGACACATACGAGCATCAAAAGGGGTACAGACGAGTACAAAGAGAGATACAGACGAGCATCGAAAGAATGACACATACGAGCGTCAAAAAGGGATACAGACGAGTACAAAGAGAGATACAGACGAGCATCAAAGGAGATACAGACGAGTACAAAGAGAGATACAGACGAGCATCGAAAGAATGACACATACGAGCGTCAAAAAGGGATACAGACGAGTACAAAGAGAGATACAGACGAGCATCAAAGGAGATACAGACGAGTACAAAGAGAGATACAGACGAGCATCAAAGGAGATACAGACGAGCATCGGAGGGATGACACAGACGAGCGTTTGAGAAGCTTGGTAGATGGGCTTACTGGGGATTGGGGATTGGTGAAAACCAAGTATCGGCACTGTGGGTGGAGGAGGCTTGCGACGTAGTAGCAGGTATCAATTGGAATTTGTGAGGGCGTTTTATGGAAGGATGTATCATTGTCCTGATAGAGGGGTGGTTTGTATGATCTGGCTTATGCTTTGTATGCATGTTTGACTTTCTCTATGGCGTAATGTTCCATTTTGACGGATATGCTACGCCTTTGAGGATGCAATGTTATATGCAATGGATTCTATATGCAAAGAGTGCCAAATAAAGGCATTAGTGGCACAGAAGGGTAGGATCATTGGGGTCCGTTGCCTGTGATCTTGAGACGCCATTGTGGGTGGGCGTTGGAAGCTTCATGGTGCCAAAGATTATTGGCAACTGTGTGGAGGATTAGAACATAACTCTGTTGGGGAGGAAGTGACTTTGCTCGACTTTCTCTACATCCTAAGCTGTTTGGGGAATCACGAGTTTTGAGAGACCGCTCTTCGTCTATCATGTGGAAGAGGGATATGGACCTTTTCAGGTGCCCCATGCTTACCAGTACTGATGAATTATACTCTGGACCTTTCACGTGGGATGATGATGACTTTTGTGACACATCGTGAGCCAAGATGATGGATAGAACCTGCAATCTGCACAGAAAACAACGTTTGGACGCAAATGGTGTCCCTTAGAACGCTTTTATGTTTATGTAACATCATGTTTTGTTTTGATTTTGTGATTATTGCCCCCACGCTTTCAATGCAATGTTTGATAATGAATTAAATCACACCTCGCATGCGAAAAAGAAAAGTAACAAGGAAAGCTTTTTATCAAAAGATCGTTTTATTAATGGAATGCCTGTGAATAGGCTTCTGTACAAGGAAGCAACTCCTAAATGAGGTAGTTGCGAAAAAGAAAATACAAATGCAAAGAGCAAAATGGCAAAGAGAAATGCTCGGATTTCCACTAAAACTGATATTGCTACAGTTCCCATATCCTTGATCCTCTCAATGCTTTGCTTCAGAAGGGTAGTGGTTGGGTTGATCTGTCCATTCTGCCAAGGGCGTATAGTGGTCTTTGTGAAGGATATTCAGACTGCAGCCTCTCGCTTTTGATCCCTAACTTTTGCCTGGATCGCCCTTTCGGGTTTTCCATCCAGCGGGATACCCCTTTTTGCCTAAGTCGCCCTTTCGGGTTTTCAACTTAGCGGGTTATTCTCTTTTGTTTTATCCCTAATTTTTGCCCAAACCTTTTTGGTTTGCCGGGATGCCCTTATTTTTGCCTAGGTACGTCGACCTAGCGGGTCTTTTATGCGTAGTATTTTTTGACTGAGTCTGAATTGACTGGAAGCGGAACGTCTTCCCCATCCATCTTTGTCAAGATTAAAGCCCCACCTGAAAATGCTTTCTTCACAATGTATGGTCCCTCATAGTTGGGGGTCCATTTGCCCCTTGGATCGGTGTGAATTGGCAAGACCTTCCTTACGACTAGGTCACCTGTGTGGAATTCTCGAGGCCGAATCTTCTTGTCATACGCTTTCTTGATCCTCTTTTGGTACAACTGGCCATGGCAGATAGCAGATAGGCGTTTCTCCTCAATTAGATTGAGATGATCAAGCCTCGTTTGAACCCATTCTGTTTCATCGAGTTTGGCGTCCATCAGGACTCTCAACGAAGGAATTTCCACTTCGACAGGTAATACAGCCTCCATGCCGTAGACAAGAGAGAAGGGAGTTGCCCCAGTTGAAGTACGAACAGAAGTTCTATAGCCATGCAAAGCAAATGGCAACATCTCATGCCAATCTTTATACGTTCTAACCATCTTCTGGACAATCTTCTTTATATTCTTGTTAGCAGCTTCGACGGCGCCATTCATCTTTGGCCGATAGGGTGATGAATTGTGATGTTCAATCTTGAACTCTTCACACAACTCTGCCATCATTCTGTTATTAAGATTGGACCCATTATCAGTGATGATCTTGTTTGGAATCCCATATCGGCATATGATCTCTTTCTTGATGAAGCGAGTAACGACTTGCTTGGTCACGTTCTTGTAAGAAGCAGCTTCAACCCATTTGGTGAAGTAGTCGATAGCAACAAGAATAAATCTGTGTTCATTTGAAGCTTGCGGCTCTATCCGTCCAATCATATCTATGCCCCACATAGCAAAGGGCCAAGGTGATGTCAGGACATTCAGAGGAGTCGGGGGAACATGAATTCTGTCAGCATACACTTGACATTTGTGACATTTCTTCACGTACACATAACAATCACTTTCAATCGTCATCCAGTAATATCCTGCTCGTAAGATCTTTTTGGCCATGGCGTGCCCACTGGAATGAGTTCCAAAAGATCCTTCATGAATTTCCCGCATGATCAGTTCTGCTTCGTGTCTATCCACGCATCTGAGCAAAACTGAATCATAGTTTCTTTTGTACAGGACATCTCCTGACAAGAAGAACTTGGATGCTAACCTTCGAAGCGTTCGCTTATCACCAATCGTAGCATCTTCGGGATACTCTTGCTTCTCAACATACCTCTTGATGTCGTAATACCATGGCTTTTCATCATACACATCTTCAGTAGTGAGACAATGAGCAGGGAACACATGGGCAGGCTCTTTGTAACGGAGGATCCTTATGTCTGGCACTTCCTTAGGGGAGCTAACTCTGAACATAGCTGCCAAAGTAGCCAAAGCATCTGCCAATTGATTTTCCTCTCGGGGGATGTAATTGAAAGTGATTTCCTCGAAAGCGGGCAACAACTCTAAGATATAGTCCTTGTAAGGAACTAAATTGGGGTGTCGTGTTTCCCAATCACCTCTTACTTGATGTATGACCAATGCAGAATCCCCATAAACCTCAAGGATCTTGATCCTCATATCAATGGCTGCTTCGAGGCCCATTATGCAAGCTTCGTATTCTGCGACATTGTTTGTGCAATCAAAGCATATTCTAGCTGTGAAAGGGATGTGGGTTTGACTAGGAGAAGTCAAAACTGCCCCAATACCATGGCCCATAGCATTTGATGCACCATCGAACGTGAGAGTCCATCGCTCCCCTGGTTCGGGTCCTTCATTATCATCCAGTTTCATGATATCTTCATCAGGAAAGTCAAACTTCATTGACTGATACTCTTCTAATGGCTGATGAGCAAGATGATCTGCAAGGACACTTCCTTTGATGGCCTTCTGTGTGACATACTGGATGTCGTATTCTGATAAAAGCATTTGCCATCGGGCTAGTCTTCCTGTAAGAGCCGGTTTTTCAAAGATGTACTTTATCGGGTCCATTTTGGAGATCAATAGAGTGGTATGAGTCAACATATACTGCCTCAGTCGGCGAGCAGCCCATACCAAAGCGCAGCAAGTTTTCTCGAGTAGTGAGTAGCGGGATTCACAATCGGTAAACTTTTTGCTCAGGTAATAAATGGCGCACTCTTTTCGACCAGACTCGTCATGTTGGCCCAACACACACCCCATAGATCCTTCAAGCACAGTTAAGTACATAAGAAGCGGCCTCCCAGGAACCGGAGGCATGAGAATTGGCGGCTCTTGGAGATACTGTTTAATCTTCTCAAAAGCTTCTTGACAATGATTATCCCAACGGATATCTTGATTCTTGCGCAGCAGCTTGAAGATGGGTTCACAGGTATCAGTGAGATGAGAAATGAACCTGGCTATGTAATTCAACCTCCCAAGGAACCCTCGGACCTCTTTTTCATTCTTTGGTGCTGGCATATTCTGTATTGCTCTTACTTTATCGGGGTCGACCTCAATCCCTCGTTGGCTCACAATGAATCCAAGTAACTTCCCAGATCGCACTCCGAAAGTGCACTTGTTTGGATTAAGCCTCAACTTGAATTTACGCAAACGAGCAAACAGTTTCTCAAGATATACCAAGTGTTCCTCCTCCGTTTGGGATTTTGCAATCATATCATCGACGTACACCTCAATCTCTTTATGGATCATGTCATGGAAGAGAGTCACCATCGCTCGTTGATATGTTGCACCGGCATTCTTAAGACCAAAAGGCATCACTTTATAACAATACGTACCCCACGGAGTGGTAAAAGTAGTCTTGGTCATATCTTCGGGAGCCATTTTTATTTGATTATAGCCAGAAAAACCGTCCATGAAGGAGAATACCGAATACTGAGCAGTGTTGTCGACTAGCACATCAATATGAGGCAGAGGGAAATCATCCTTCGGACTTGCCCTATTCAAATCTCGGTAGTCGACACACATGCGTACCTTTCCGTCCTTCTTAGGAACGGGTACTATGTTTGCAATCCAAGGAGGATATTCACACACAGATAAGAAACCAGCCTTCAACTGTTTTTCAACTTCTTCCTTGATTTTCAAAGCCATATCAGGTCGAGTTCTCCGTGGTTTTTGTTTTACCGGCGGACATTCTGGTTTGAGAGGTAGCCTGTGCATAACTATATCCGTGTCTAAACCAGGCATGTCTTCATATGACCAGGCGAAGATATCAACATACTCTCGAAGCAACTCAATCAACCTTCTTTTTACATCACTTTCCAAAGCGGCGCCTATCTTGACTTCTCTCTTTGCTTCTTCTGTACCGAGGTTGATGATTTCTATGGCTTCCTGATGTGGCTGAATAGATTTCTCTTCTTGTCTCAAAAGTCTTGCCAATTCCTCGGGGACTTCACAATCTTCCCCACTATCCTCATCAGCTTGGTCAATTGGACTCTCAAGGATATTAAGACGTGGAACTGTAACATTATCATTTTTGATGGAATTCGAGCCAGATCTGCACGATGGATGATTTATGCCTTAGAATGCAACACATAAAAAGAAAAGGGAAAAGAAAAGCTTTGCCATCTTTTGAAAAATTTTTTAAAGTAAAAAACAAAAATGAAAGAAATGGAACAGTAATTGCATGCGAAGATATGATTTTCATTCAATATTAAACAAATTGAAACAACATGGGGGCCCTTCTTTATACAAGCGGTCAAAATGCTTAGGGCGAAGCATATGACTTATCGAAACAAGAAAATTACATCTCCATAAAAGTGACTCTGGGGACGTCCAAGATAGTCCAATTGTTGAGCTCCTGTCCAGGCGCAGCATGGCAAATGAATCTGGAGAGATCTTCTTCATCATCATCATCCACGGCGAGAACCTGACTTCCAGAACTGGTGCTTGCACTGACGAACACTTGAGAAATGGGGGGAATCACCTTCTTTCCAGGAATTATGCTGAGCTGAGTAGAGGAAGATGGTTGATACCCAAGACCATACTTGTCTCGCTTCTCGTGAACATCAATCAGCTTACCCCAAGCACTATGGGGAGTACCAGCTTCTAAGAAGGCCTTAGCATCATTCAGAGACGAGAGGGGTGCTCCGAGTTCTTTCTTATTTTCAACCACGGGGAGTTTATCAACCGACACAATCTCTAAGGCCTGAAAAGGTGTCTCTTGTATCTCTCCCTCCACTTCAACATAACGGTATGACGCCAGATTATTGACGATCAAATCCTCTTCACCAGTGATCACAACAATCTTGTCATTCACAACAAATTTCAAACACTGATGGAGGGTAGATGTCACAGCTCCAGCAGCATGGATCCAAGGACGACCCAAGAGGCAAGTGTATGAAGGACTTATATCCATGACATAGAAGGCAATATAGAACATGTGAGGGCCAATCAAAACAGGCAGATCAATTTCCCCTTCTACGGACCTCCTAGAGCCATCAAACGCTCTGACACTCATAGTGCATGGTCTCATCATAATCCCATCCATACTCAGCTTAAACAAAGTGGTCTTGGGCATCACATTAAGAGAAGAACCGGTATCAATCAAAACTCGAGACAACACAGCATCCAGACACTTGACGGAGATATGCAACGCTTTGTTGTGTGCTCTACCCTCAGGCGGAAGCTCATCATCAGAAAAACCCAAACAATTACCAGCAGCAATGTTGGTCACAACCCCTTCAAACTGAGGCACGGTAATGTCTTGAGTAACATGAGCGGAAGCCAGAACTTTCATCAGAGCATCACGATGAGCTTCAGAATGCACCAAGAGAGACAAGATGGAGATCTTGGCTTGGGTCTGATCAAGTTGGTCAATCACTTTGTAATCGCTTTTCTTAATGATTTTCAAGAGTTGCTCGGCATCTTGTGCATTACGTGTCACAGGAGGATCAACAGCAACTTGCTTTCCTTTTGCTTGTGCACTAGCCTCTTTATTGGTCTCTTTAGGAAGCGGAGGAGGGGCAGCAAAGATCCGACCACTACGGGTAATGCCACTAGTGCCAGTAATATTAGTGATGCTCGAATTACCCACCGGAGGACAATCATATTTCTTCCCTCGAATATACACGGCATTATAACTCCAAGGAACAGCCTTAGAATCATTCACAGGAGAGGGAACAATAGACGAGGTTGAAGGAGTCGAAGGAACATTTGGAACCTGAATAACCAATGGAGTCCTCGGAGCTTGAATGACCAAGGGAGTACTCGGAGCACGAATGATCAAAGGAGTACTCTGATTCTTTGACACCTCAGCAGGATGGTAAGGTATCTCTAGAGTAGCCACATCTTCGACAGGAACGACCCTTTCCACTCTAAGAACACCTTCATCCATTAGTTTCTGAATTTCTTCTTTCAACCTAGTGCATTCCTCAGGGTTAGAAGAACATTGCAAACAGTAATCATGTAGTTCACACAAAACCTTTTGTTGCATAAGATATTCTCTGACAACTGCTAGCGGCATCCTTACCTCATTAACATCACTCACTAGGATCTGATCATCACATAACTCAATAGCATGGGTCGCACCGGCATGAGGAGGCATAGGATTATTCTGCACATTAGGACCAGTAGGAGTGAACGAGATGAGCTTGTCATCGAGAAGATCCTGGACTTTCCACTTGAATGCCCTGCATTTCTCAATTGTGTGGCCGGGAGCCCCAGAATGAAATTCACAATGAGCATTCGCATCATACCCAGGAGGAAGAGGGTCAGGTGGAGGACCCATTTCGCGGAGTTGCACTAATTGACCAGCAAGTAATTGGGGAAGAAGCTGAGCATACGACATTGGAACCGGATCTATACGCCTGTCAGGGTATCTTTGCCTCTGTGGACCTCTTTGACCTTGAGGCCTAGGATTCTGTTGGCGATTCTGAGAAACAGCAGCTTGTTGTTGTGGTACGAAAGGCTGTTGGGGTGCCATCCATGGTTGTGGAAGAGCAGCAGCATATGCTTGAGGGACATACGGACCTGGAACAGCATAAGGCATCGGATAATAAGGAGGTGGAACAGCAGAATATGCAGGAGCTCGACCTTGGTCAACAGAGGCAGTGCTAGTCTCACCTTCCTTCTTCTTCACAAACCCAGAATACGGCTTCTTACCATTACCACCTGAGTTGCTAGGATTAGTAACACCTTGAATGGTACCAGCTTTGACACAGTTCTCAACCCTCTCACCAATGATGACCACATCCGAAAAGGAAGGAGAAGTATTACTAACCATGTGCTGAAGATACGGCCCTTTTAGGGTCCCCATAAACAGATCAATCAACTCGCGGTCCAAAAGAGGAGGTTGGACACGGGACGCAAGTTCACGCCACCTCTGGGCGTATTCTTTAAAAGACTCTTCAGATTTCTGTGACATATTTTGTAGCTGGGCACGGCTGGGAGCCATAGCAGTATTGTAGTGGTATTGTTTCAAGAAGGCGTCGACAAGTTGTCCCCAAGTACTGACATTAGACCTCTCAAGTTTCATGTACCATTCCAACGGGGCTCCAGCGAGACTATCCTGAAAGAAATGCATCAGCAGAGGCTCGTTCTCAGCATGAGCAGCCATCTTACGGCAGTAGGAACGAATGTGAGTCTCTGGACAGGTGATTCCCTTGTATTTATCAAAATCTGGCACTTTGAACTTCGGGGGAATAACAATCCCAGGTACCAAGCACATAGCGGCAGTGTCGAAACTCGAAGTTTTAGCAACCTCAACAGCCTTAAGACGTTCTTCAAGAGCTTGGTACATCTTAGCAGTCTCAGTCAACTCAGCAGTAAGATCATGTTCAAGATCAATAACCTCATGGTGGTCGTCCACTACTTTCAGTGTCTCATTAATAGGAGTCTCTTTAGTTTTCACCCCTCCGTCAGCAGAATTGGTAGGAGTATCTTTGACCAAACTAGCGACGCTCTTTCTGAGTTCATCCTGTCCTTGAACGACGGCATGGAGAGTCTCCATAAGTTGGGCCATTCTTTCCCCCATAACATCCATATCCCTACGGAGGGCAGCTTGATTCTGTTCAAATTGTTCCATGATTCTCTCGTTACTCCTGGTGCGGTAAGGATGTAAGAAAGTCAGCTTCGTCGTCGGGAAAGAAATCTGGTGCTGAAAAGGACCCCAATCAGTTTCTTGTGCAATAACCTGAAAAATGCAATGTGATAATGTGAATGTATGAGTGCATGTGTGCATATGATGTGTTGTGTCATTTTCAGGGTATCCAAGATTTAATATTGATCCAGAATAGCTAACAATGTGACAAAAGATAAGTATCAAGAGAAACTAGTTCTTTTTATTCATAACAAGAAATTTAAACTTGGGCAAGCCATACATTGACAAGATAGTTCAACAAGGGAAATAAAAGACCCCATCCAACAAGTCTGGTGGTGGTCGAAACATACAGACTCAAACATCAATCCATCTGAATATAAAACAGAGGTCCTCCTTGTCTGAAGTGCTCGTCGCTCCACTTCTTAGTTTCATCAAACAGTTTCTTGGTTGCTTCTCGATCTCTTCCTTTAAGAAGGCTTTGAATCACCTCATCTTTGCGAAACAAATGCCCATCTAGCTTCTTGCAACACTCCCTGAGTTCGTCACATCCTTTGCATTCTGGGAGATAATCCTTCTCAGATATGTCCTCCATCATTCGATCTCTGAGCTTGACATTTTCTTCTGTTAGTCGAGTATTACGGAGGTGACTTCCTTTCAGTTGAGTCTCAATTGCCATTCTTTTAGTGGTCTCTTCTTCCAGTTTCTTTTTCAGATTCTCTACTTCAACTCTAGCATCCCTTTCTATCTTGAGCTTATAAGCTTTCAAGTCTTCTCGGTACTCTCGCTTGAGTTTCTCCTCTGCCTCTTTCATGGCCCTTTTTAGGATCTTCTGGTGATCTTCGACAGTAACAGTAGTATCTCTTTCACCTTTTTCGGTTCTAGCCCTCTTTTGAACTCTGGAAGGTCCTCCCTTCAGCATTTTGGCTTCGTGTGTCAACTCAACCTTTTTCTGGTTCACAAGACAATGTTTCGGTTGCGCATCTGACTTCTTTTCGTGCAATTGGGTGCTTTCCATATTTACTGGGATGCAATTCTCAGCAGGCATAATGGCAATTGGAACCTTAGGTGGTTGCTTGTACAAAGGATTAACCTTCGGGAAAGGCAACAGACGATCTTTAACTCTATTTTCAACCCAATCCGTGTAGGCTTGTTTGGCAACGGCATTCTTTTCACCTAGAGAAATCTGATCACTCGTATGGATGTCATTCCAGGCACTCACCACTTTTTCTAAACCTTTTAGATCGGTTCCCTTCTCAAAGCAAACGGATTCAAATATCTCTTTGTCCAAAGGCTTGTTTTCAAGTGCAAAACCCAATTGACGCAGCGCTAACTTAGGATTATAATTGATAATACCTTTTGTTCCTATGAGGGGAACATTGTCAAAAGCACCACAACTAGTTATAACCTTCTCTACGTCCATCCCAGTAGGACACCAGACAATGTCATTTCCGGTAAGCCCCATGATCCTTTGAGGCCATTTCTGAGTAGAAGTAATGAAAGGACCACTTGTAGGCAGGTGGGACTTAAACCAGGTGTATAACAACGGCAAACAAATTCTTATGGCTCCTCCTTTCCCATATCGAGAGTGAACAGAATAGTACGTATCGGCTAGCAAAGTAGGGACCGGATTCTTCTCCATAAAAAGACATATAGCGGCCAGATCAACGAACTTGTGAATGTTAGGGAACATCACGATCCCATAGATCAAAGCGGCCAGAAGGGCGTTGAAAGCCTCCCACATCTTTTTGTTAGCCAACTCTTGAGCCTTCTCAACCAAGAAACTCATATAGAAACCATGGGTGTTACCATTCTTCTTCCAATTCCCAAGGACGTCTTCTATGCTCAAATAAAGAGCGTTGGCAATGTTGTTCAAATCAGGTTTCTCTGGGACACACACGAAAGGAACCTTGTGTTGAATCTTGATATTGAGAAAGTGAGAGTACTCCTCGAGAGTGGGAGCCAACTGATAGCCTGAGAAGGTGAAACAACGCAAGTCAGGATCATAGAACTGGAGAAGAGTAGATAAACCCCATTCATCGACGTGTGAGTCCAAAAGGGTCAAGATGTTTCCATAATTCTCAGTGAACACAGTTTTATTATGACCAGTGATCAATCCACCCAATTGCCCCAACTGAACCAAACCTTCGCGATGGAAACTGTAAGTGTGAGTACGCCTTGTAGCTTCTCTGGTAGCGGTCACGTTGCTAGCCATCCGGGATGAAAAGTAATAACCTCGGATACCCTGAAAAATGGCATGCATATGAGAAATAATACTATTTTTCTTCTTTTCTTTTTTCTTTTTTTTTTTACTACATCTTTTCTTCCTTTTCTTTTCTCTTTTTTTTTTTTGGAAGGTAAATATGCCATGATGTAAATGATGCAATGGAAGTTTCCCCACATAGGAGAAGTGTGTGTTGCCTCTGGATAAGATCGGACGTTGCAGGATCAAAGGTCCGGCATAGGCACAATGAAACCATGAGAACACAAGTCATCAGCAGAACAGAACGGTCACCAACGGTACCTGTCATGTATATCCCTCCCCACTCACGGGTGTAGTCTAGGTCAAGGTAGGTCAAAAAAGCCAACAGAGGATTGAAAGTAGGCGTAATCATACGATATTGCCTCTTTCAACCAAGCTCTGCCCGTGGATACATGATCGGATCAATCAGACATACGTCTTCTGTCCGTCATGGCCACTCTATTCCTAGTTCCTAAGGTATCACTCATGGCCTGGGTATTGGGCCTTTTACCTCATAGAACAATCCCACCCAACCTGCAAAACAGAACAGAAGACCCCAAGGAACACAGAATATAATCCATATGCATGACGTGCAAACAGAAATAAACATGATATGCAAGCAGAAAAATAAACAAGCAAGCATATATACAAGGTATAGACATAAAAGCAAATAAACACCCAGTAAATAAACAAACAAACGCAGGCTAGGATCGACTCACTAAGGATGGACCAGCAACAGGTCTAGCAACATCCCCAGCAGAGTCGCCAGCTGTCGCACGCTCGCGAAAAATGAACAGAGTCGCCACCAGTATATTTATCCCATAAGGGAAAGGAATATCGGAAAACCTGACAAAGGAAGGAACAAGGTCTTGCGACCAGAGAATCAAGGTACGGGAGTCGGTTACGCAAGGGGAAGGTGCTAGCACCCCTCACGCCCATCGTACTCGATGGTATCCACCTATGTTTGTTTCTATCTAAAGGGTGTGTACTATGTCTATATGCGAAATGAATGCAAAATGTAGGGAAAAGAAAGAATTGTACTCGCACGGGCCCTACCCCGCTGCCTACGTATCCTTTTCAGGAATCAGAGTTACCGTAGCTCGGCTCACGATTTTCTGTTTGTTTTTGTGTTTTTTAGTTGGGCGGCGTTAACGCTCACGCTCTTGCACAAGGGGACAGCCTAGGATGCAATGGAGCGGAGATAACTTGCCCTTAGAAGGAAAAAAAAGATTGGTTTGTATCTTTTAAGGGTAATTCCATGATGACGAGAACCCACTACAAGGTCTCGCATCACTTCCTCACTTTTGTTTTAAGTCTGAACATTTATTAGGTTTTTTGAAGTGTTTTTGGTTGGTGTTTTTTTTTGGGGATTTTAACTTTGTGACTTAGATCATACCAAAAAGAGTTTTTTTTGTTTGTTTTTTGAGTATTTAGAGAATGCACATCGAGGTCTACACCACAATCGATTCTCTACATAACGGTTAAGAACTACATCGAGGCTTCACACCTCAACCATTTCTTCTCCGCTAAGTAAAAGAGACGCAAAAAGTTTTTTATGAATATTTAGAGAATGCACATCGAGGCCTACACCACGATCGTTTCTCTAGACAACGGTTAGGAAATACATCGAAGCTTCACACTTCAACCATTTCTTCTCCGCTAAGTAGGAAAGAACATACATCGGGGCCTACACCCCAATCATTTCTTTCCTACTATGAAATATAGTAATGGTATGATCTTCATCGACATTTATTAAGTATTTTAAAGGTTGAAAAGAAAAAGAATGAAAGAAGGGAACTACTTCTAAATTCTAGTCTAAGTTGTCTAATATAAGGGATTTAAAATGATAAACTATACACTTCATTAAAAGAAACTATACATGGAATGTGTAAAGGAAAATCAATATGCGACAAATAAAATTGAGAACTATAGCAAACAAATGATACTCACAAGCACACATACATCCATTAATTCTATACAAAAAATCGGGACTAAAAATTAAATCCTAAGTCTATTAGAGAATTACTTACGAAAGAAGTACTAAACAAAACAATTCAAACATATTGTGAAAAAAGGATTTATTAAAAGGATTAAAGCAATTAAGGAAAATTAACAAAAATCATGACAATTATTTACACATCCTATGATTTCTAAAATCATTTTTATGTATTTTTATTTGAGTAAAATAGGAATTGTGAGTTAAAAAGTTAAAAGAAGCAAAATTAAAAGGAAGAGAAATTCTAAACAGGGGGGTGCGATAGCATCTTAGATGAACTAAAGAGTTATGAGGCAAACTGGGCCTGATGGGGGAGGGGCGGATAGCAAGGCGCTCAGGCCCAGGAACTGAATGGTGGTGTATCAGCAATGAAGAGGTACAGTCTAAAAAGTGAGGCCCACGTAACCCAGGGCCCAACGCTCTCCACTTTATCACTTGTTCTTTTTATTATTGTATCAGCATATGTTTCATGGCATGTGATTATAGCATATGGTTTTTTTTATTAATCAAACGTGACGTTAAGAGATGAATGTGTCAATTGGTCAAGTGTATCTTAAGTGAGATAATGACAAAAACTGGGAGCCAATCACGTAGCAACAACACACCCATTCTGTTATAATAATAAGAAGAAAGCCAAAACAATGGGAATGAGGACCACTCACGCAGTGCCACGTCAGGAACGGAGGGGGAAGATGTAAAACGAAATGTAGACGCCGGAGAGAAGCTCCGGTCATCTTCTCCGGTTGCACCACCACCGGTGAACTCTAAACTCCCAAAAATTAACGAATCAACCACCGCCTGACTCGGTTTTTAACCGTGAGTTCAACTATGCCATTAGATTCCATTAGTTCTATCTCTATCATCATTACCGAATACAAGATACAAGAAAAATCTACGTGCACCTTCGTCAAAACTTACACTAACAGCAACACACAGTCAGAAGGATACAGTAGGCTCAAGGACAAGGATCACACTCATGGAAACTACAGCTATTGACATGAAAACACAACTCCACATTCACGTACAAGACGCATCACATATTTCGCGCGCACGCTTAAGCTACATTAGACATTTGGAATGCGAGGAGAGGTTCGATTAGTTTACCTGGCAGGTTCTTGGATGGAGGAAACGAAGGAACTCTGTATTCTAACTTCAGCTCTTTCGAACCGTGATGACGATGCGAACTATCAGCAAGAGGCTGAGAAGCTTGAAAAATGGTGACGAATCCGTGAAGGTTTTGCTGCAGTTGATGAGAGGACTATGAATGTTATGGTTATTGAATCTTGGTGAAGATGATGGTGGATCTTTGAGAAGTTTGATGGAGGTTGCTAGTGGTGGTTGTGCGAAGGAGATGAAGGAGGAATGAGTGTGGTTATGGTGGTGGTTGAGAGCTGAAGAAGAGGATGAAGGTGATGGTTTTGTGAAAATCGATGGAGGTAGAAGAGTTTGTTACAAGATTGTAACAAACTTTCTGCAGAGAGAGGAGAGTGATGAATGGCGAGGGAGAAAAGAGAGTGATGAGAGAGTGGAGGAATTTTGGAACTGAAAAAGGAAATGAGTGCGTGTCCTCTCTAGAAATAAGTGCGTTTTCATCTTTTATAGTGTGGGTGCATGGAGTATTATAGTGTGTGTGCGGTGCATGGAGTATTATAGTGTGTGTGCGGTGCATTGTCTTGTAGTAAGGTGATGGTGTATGTATATTGCATGGGCCTACGCGCGTATGACTTGGACCTAGATATTATTCTTAGGGAAAAACATGACATGGCTAGAACAAGACTTTGAGGATCCATATCTTGCCCAATATACATCCATTTGGAGCACCCCGCGGCTTGTTTGAAAGAGGGTATTGCAGGGAGTGACTTAGAATCAAGTTTGGTCCATATGGGAACTCATGGAATCTGAAAATCAAATCCAAACTCTGCCCACCACGTGTTTGTTATAATGACGAGCGTGACCTGGAGTCCTGGCTTGACTGAATGCGTGATGTGATCTTTGCGGGGGCGCGACTTTGAAGACTCATACTTGGTTCAATACTCATCCAAATGGATTAATTCTTGTTTTATTGTGTAAAGGGCACGGAGTAGAGTAGAACCATACCAAGTTTGGGTTCATAGGACATCTGTGTAGCTCAAGAAATTGATTCCAATATGGCACGCCATGTGTTTGACATAATGCTTACGCGTGTCCAGATATTTGCCCAGCTTTATGACTTGACTCAGATGAAAAACTTCAACTTAAAACTTCAATAACTCTTCAACCAAGAATCAAATGAAAAAGTGTCCAACTACAAAGTTGTTCTCCTCCATGAGAGGAACAACTTTGATGTTGGGAACTTTTCCAGAAAATGTCATTTGCCACGTGTAATTATGCTGTGAAGTAGGCTGATCATCAAGCTTTTAAAGGCCAAAATTTTTCTAAGTATGAAAACTTTCCATTTTTGATTTTTCCCTATTTTTGGCAACTTTTGTCAAACTCCTGATTTTATCCATTCTTTGACTTTTCTTGACCGATTTTCCACCAAAAGTCAGTATTTGAGTAATTCTTCTGATTTTGACCCAAAAGTCAACTGTTCTGATTTTTCCGACTATTGATGAAATTCCTGATTAAATCTCCTCCAATCAATTCCAGCCACACAAGCACCTCCACAAGGTCAGCATGAGAAGTTTCTCATTCATAGAATCCACTCCTGATTAAATGTTGACCAGAAAGTCAACTGGTTGACTTTGATCAACGAAACCCTGGTTTAAAGAACCAGATGATTTGCAAGCTTGTACCCTCTAACCAATGCCCTGATTTGAAGCAGAGAGACACCCCAATCCAGGAGGATTTCAATGAACATAGAGCCACATGATTATACCTCAGTCTCCTCATTCTTTGATCGACTTCTTTGCAACGGAGCTTTTCCTGCTAGCCCTTGAATAACACCTATGATATGAATGCATGGATATGGATTATGACCTAAGTGATGTATGTGCATGAATGCAAGGCCTAAGCCAGTTAGAAGTTAAGGGGTAGGACAAATTTGGGGTATGACAGGGATGAGTCAGAAGATGATTCAGAAGATGAGCAGGCCAACTGTGCGCTGATGGCGACAGAAGATGACGGATCAGAATCTACATCAGAATCAGATTCTGAAGAGGTATTTTCTGAACTTACTAGAGATGAGTTAGTTTCCGGTCTAACTGAACTTCTGGAACTCAAGTCTCAGATTAGTCTCAAATACAAAAAGCTGAAAAAGCTATTTGAATTTGAAACAAAGAGGCTTGAATTGGAAAATTCTGAATTGAAAGATAAACTTTTAAAATTATCCAATGATGTTGGATCTCCTTCTAATTCAGAAAAATCCACTCCCAGTCTAAACCATATTCTGAAAGAATATGATCTAAGTTTCAGGAAATTCTTATCTAGAAGTATTGGCAGAAGTCAGCTAGCTTCTATGATATATGCCGTATCTGGAAACAAAAGAGTTGGCATTGGTTATGAGGGTGAAACCCCATACAAACTTGAACCTGTTGATGAAATGAAAATTACATACAAGCCATTGTATGATCAGTTCAAGTATGGCCACTCTCATGATATTAGGCACACCTCACATGCACAAAGTTTTCACATAACACACACTAAGAAGCATGTGACACAACCTAGGAAATATCATGAAACTCACATTAAAAATTATCATGATGTTCCTCTTATTGCTTATAATGTCAAACCCAAGTTCAATCAGAACTTGAGAAAATCTAACAAGAAAGGACCCAAGAAGATGTGGGTACCAAAGAAAAAGATTATTTCTTTTGCAGATTCTCTTGATAACAAAGAAGACAACATTCAACATGACATGTCACCTGGATTCAAGTTGGTCTCAACACTTGAAGGGAAGAAAGATTGTCTTTCAAGTTCTGGTTCTTAAATCTGTTGAAGAAACTTTGTTTGTAGGAATTCAGAAAAGAAAGTTTATTAGTCTTGGAACCATCTGTTTTGTTTGTCTCTAAAGCATTGATGTTTCATTCTTGATTATTCTGAATGCTCTAAATGCTACAGAATATACAACATTGAAACATTGATTGTGGACAAATCAATAAACATCTGTTTTGATGATAAACTTGTTTCTGATGAAACAAAGAGCTTAAGAATTTCTGCAGATACAGTTTTGTCTTATCAGAAGCTGCAGAACAAAGAAGTGAACCTCCAGAAGCTGTGTACATCAGAAGTAATGGATCAGAAGATCATTCAGACTTATATCAGCACACTACAGAAGGAGTATTTCCAGAAGAGAAATTAGATCAATTCAGAAGCAGTAATCAGAATTTGAAGGCGTAAAATCTCTCTGATATTCACAGCTGTCATCTATTATCTGATGATGAACACGTGTCTGTACGGGTTGTACAAAGCGTGCAGTTGAAAAGACGCCGACCTAGGTAACTGTTTTAAATCATTTCATTTACCACGTTCTCTCTCCTCACGTCACTCATCATTTAATAAAATTGATTTCTCTTGATTCTGAAACTGTTCAGTTTATTTTTTTATTTTTTAAATCCGTTCCTATATATTCATTTCAAATCATCTCATATTTTTTTCGCTCCCTTGTCTCACTTTCTTCCTGCATACATTCTGTCTGAAAGCCTCTTAGTATTTCTGAAACCCTAACCGAAAACCCAATTTTTGTTCTTCTCTCTTGATCGTTCTGGTTCAATGGCTGCTTCTTCATCTCATTTTGCTGGTTCATCTACTCTTCTTCATATGCACGATGAAACACACCAGGAACTCACCCCTGTTGTTGCATGCTCCATCCCCAAAGACAAATTGGAAGTTTTGTGTGAACTCATGGTCGACTTTGATAACCTTGAAGAAAATCAATTTCATCTTAAAGAAGACATCATCTTTCAAGGATGGACCTCGTTGTTTGCTGAGTTCGTTGGCCCTGTTTATCCGGATCTTGTCAAAGAGTTCTGGGTACATGCTGTGGTTGCACCAAAAGCTATACTCTCCTTCGTCCATGGAAAGTCTGTCGTTGTTACTGAAAACATCCTAAGAGTGATGTTTGATCTGAAAAATCCTGAAGGGGCTTTTGAATCTGATCAAAGAGAAGATGTGGAAGATATTCTATCCACTCTCTATTCAAATGTCAAGAAAACTACACATGTTAAGAATTTGAAAGATATCTACAGAATCTGGACAAAGATCCTTCTCGGGTGTTTCTACCATAGGAAATCAACTCATGCCTCGGACTTCATCAGTAATGATCAAAGGTATATTCTTTATTGCATTGCCACTCAGAAGAAGGTTGATGCGATTTACATTATCTTCAACCATATGTGGAAAGCAGTAAAGGATTCCAGGAATGCTTTCAGAAAGGAAAATGCTGGAACAACCATTCCTTTTGGTAGGATTATTACAAACCTTCTGGTACATTCCAAGATTGTTGAAAGTCTGGAGTCTGAAGGTATCATCAAAGATCTTGCTGTCACCACTGGAGCTTGTCTGAATGCCTTCTCTTTAAAGAAGATGAAAATCATTGACACTTTTCTCAAAGTTCCTGAACCTCTAGCTGGAACAAGAACCATAAGAGAACCAGTTCTGGCTGACTTTGAAACCTTCTTCAATAGTGAGGTACCTGAAGTCAAAACTGTTTATCTGAAATCTCTTGAAGAGAATAAGAGTTTTAAAGATCAAGACAAAGGTGCCCCTTTCAAAGTAAATCGCAAGAGGGAAGAAAGGACTAAAAGAAAGCATGATTATCCTTCTGCTGTCTCTAAGAAACAAGAGGTTTCTAAAAAGGTGATTGCTAATGTTGTTAAGGCCGTATCTAATGACTTTGAGAAAGAGAAAAAGAAGAAGAAGTCAAACAAAAATGATGAGATGGTTGAAGTTGTTGAAAAGAAGATAACCAAGAAGAGGAAGATGATTATTCAAAGCTCTGATGAAGACAATATCCCTCAAGAAGCTGAAAACCAACAAGAAGTTCAGGCTTATGCCAGAAGAAAAGAAATCTCTAGAGGCAAAGCAAAGATTATTGAAGAGCCGAAGAGTAAAAAGCTGAAGAAAACGGAGGATGTGACCAAAGCGCTTCTGAAAGGTTCCAAAGGTATATGCATCTCTGAACCTATTTCTGTTGTTCGTTCAGAAGTTACACCAATAGAAGTTGTACCTACCCCTGAACCAGAAAAAGCCTCATCAGAATCACCCGTTGTTGTCCATATTCTTACACCACCATCTTCCCCTATAACCACTCCTTCTTCACATGCAAACAAATCCAATTCTCTTCCTCCCTCACCATTTCCCCTCACAAAAACTCCACCATCTCCTCAATCCATTCCGTCTCCTTCACCCTCCACTAATCTTGTCTCTGACCAAGCTGTTGACAATCTTGTTTTGAATATACAACCCCTTCAAACTCTCTTTCCATCTCAACCTTCTCTCAATACCACTCTTGAACATACTCCCTCCATCTCTCAAAACAATCCTTGTGATTCTCCTTTTCCAACCTCTGCATCACATGAGCAGCTGCTCCGTGATTGCAACTACACTCCCAAGCCTCGTCCTGAAGCTGAAGTGGTAGTGTTAGATTCTGATACTGAAGCAGAATCTTCTTATAGGTTGGATAGAGAACCTCTTCCATACTTCACCTCCAACCCTGCCTTTTCAAAAACCCAAATAAAATCCCGCCCTGTATATCCTATTGGTGTAGTTTTTGAAAACATAAAGAAGAATCTCAGAAGTACCTTTGATACTCTCAGAATTGCTGAAAGTTCTGGATTGAATGATGTTGCTATGCGGAACTTCTGGAGGATCTTTCGCAGAAAATCAGATGCTCTGTTTTTAGAACTTCAGGAAGCCTGTGTAGCTGCTGCCCCACGGCCTCGTGGAATTCTGAGGAATTATGAAGACTTCTGGTTTGCTCGCCTCAAAGGAAGATATCTTTTGGAAGAGAAGCCCTTTGTGGATGAATTGGAAGTATTAAGACTGGCTGCTGAAATGGAAGCAAACCCATGCAGGGACATGGTTATCTGGATTCCTGAGTATCCTGTTCTGCTTGGAGACTTCAAGACCTTATTTGACTTTCTGAGGGAAAACCCTTCTAAGAAAGACCCTAGCTTGGTCATTCCAGAAGTTGTTGACCCACCAGAAGTTGAAGGTCCCTCTGCTCCCAGGAATTTAGCTGCCATTCTTCAGGCACTAGAGAATGGAGACTCTGAAATTCCTGCTGCAGAGTATGGAGATGCTTCTATGCAAGAAGCAGATGCTGAAGATCATGTTGCTAAATCAGACCCTGTTGAGGATATCCCAGCAAATGATACTTCTATGGAAGCTGCAGATCAAGTTGTCATTCCTGTGGTTGAAAGCGATGAAGCTTCTTCTGATGAACCTTCTCGTCTTGCAAGGACTCTAGAAGCGATTCAGAGGAGACAGGATGAGCAAAGCTCACTCAATGACAAGTATGATGCTTTCATTGAAAGGCAAGAAGGACACAACAACGATGTTAAAGAGATGCTGGCCAAGATCTTATCAAGACTAGGGCCATCTTAGATTGAGTCTGTGTTGTTTCTTTCTTTTCTTTGCATCTGTTTTGTTTCTGTGCATCTGATCTTTTCATCCTGTACTTTTGTACCCATTGGTTGAACCTTAATGAAATCATCTTCTTCCTCCATGTGTTCTGTTTTTATTCATCTGAATCTTTTCTATTTTTTGATGATATGACAAAAAGGGGGAGAAAGATAAATGATAAATGATTTGATTAAATCTATCAGTTGCTGTGTAAAGAGGCTCCCACACATTCACTAACAAGAACTGCAAGTTCTATATGGTTTAAGTGTTTTGCAGGTACAGAGAAGTGGAGTGAATCTTCAAAAGCAAACACTAGAAGCAAAACCATAAGAAGCGTTATTCTGTAAAAGGAATAAGCTCTTGGAAACTGAAGCAAGCTGAGTGCTGTCAAGCTTCAGAGATCAGAAGCAAGAAAGAAGAATGAATCAGAAGCACTGATAATAGAATTTGAATATCATTGTCTATCCTGTTCTGACAAAATTCTATTTGCTTTGATACATATAATGTTATGGCTCTGATACATTATTTGCTCTGATACACGTTTTTAGCCTAAATGCTCTGATACATTTGGCTCTGATACATATCATGTATTTGAATATACATTTTATGTTCTAACTCGTTCATGCTGACTTTTGTCGTTTAGTTTTTGTTCTGTAACATTTCAGGATGTAGAGATGCTCAGATGATGCTCTGGTACATTCAACAATGTTCTGATACAAATCTAGCATGAAGTGATGTTGGTAGACATTCAAAGTTCTGAAGCTATCCGAGGGAAGCAGAAATCAGAAGATGTGAATGTCCTAAAAGATCCAGAAAATTCAAGTTCTGAAGCTGTCCTGAATGGAAGCAGAAATCAGAAGCTGTGAATGTTCTGAAGATTAAAGAAATTCAAGTTCTGAAGCTGTCCTGAATGGAAGCAGAAATCAGAAGCTGTGAATGTTCTGAAGATCAAAGAAATTCAAGTTCTGAAGCTGTCCAATGGAAGCAGAAGTCAGAAGCTATGAATTCTCTGAAGGCAGAAGCTTATATGATCGTCTCTACCGAAATAATCAGGGAAGTCTTTTATCAAAGTTCTTCGAGTATTTATTTCAGGGGGAGATTATTTATCTCAGGGGGAGATTGTTAATCTCAGGGGGAGACATATTCATATGCTTATGCTATAGCTGTGTAATTTGTCTTTTGCCGTCTACTCTTTCTGATCGCAAATTCATATCATTTATATATGTTTTTGTCATCATCAAAAAGGGGGAGATTGTTAGAACAAGATTTGTTCTTATCAATTATCTTAGTTTTGATGATAACAATAATATGAATTTTGCTTAAGATAATATGGTACTCTAATCCAATGCAATTTCCCTTTCAGGAAATATATAAAGAGTACGCATAATTCAGCGCTCAGAAGATGTGTCTCAAAATGGTTCAGCATGCAACATCAGAACATGGTCTGGCAAGACATCAGAAGATGGTCGAAGCAGAATCAGAACATGGGTCTATGGAAGCATCAGAAGAACATGAGATCAGAAGCACTGAAGATCAGAAGATGGTATCATGCTCAGAAGCACTTCAAGGTCAGAAGATCAGAAGATGCTATGCACCAAGCTGTTTGACTCTGATGATATTCAAACGTCGTATTCACAAACATCAGATCAGAAGGAAGTACACGTGGCAGACTACGCTGACTGACAAAAGGAACGTTAAAAGCTACTAAAGGCTACGTCAGTAGACACAGCGTGAACAAGGCTCGAGGTAGTTGACAAAAGCGTATAACATTAAATGCAAAGCTGTACGGAACACGCAAAGCATTAAATGCATTCAACGGTCATCTTCTCAACGCCTATAAATATGAAGTTCTGATGAGAAGCAAGGTTAACGATACTGAACAAAGACAATTCAAATTAACTTGCTGAAACGCTGTTCAAATCTAAACTCAGAATCTTCATCTTCATCAAAGCTCACTACATTGCTGTTGTAATATTTTAGTGAGATTAAGCTTAAACTGTAAGAGAAATATCACAGTTGTGATTATCGCTTTTAAGAAGCATTTGTAAACTCTTAGAATTGATTACATTAAGTTGTAAGGAACTAGAGTGATCGTGTTGATCAGTATACTCTAGGAAGTCTTAGCAGTTGGCTGAGCAGAAAGTCTTAGGAGTGAACTAAGCCTAGAGTGATCGTGTTGATCAGTAGACTCTAGAGAAAGTCTTAGGAGTGAACTAAGCCTAGAGTGATCGTGTTGATCAGTAGACTCTAGAAAAGTCTTAGGAGTGAACTAAGCAGTTGTTCCCGGAGTGATCAGTGTGTGATCAGAAGACTCTGGAAGACTTAGTTGCGGAGTAAGTGGAAAACCATTGTAATCCGTGCGATTAGTGGATTAAATCCTCAGTTGAGGTAAATCATCTCTGCGGGGGTGGACTGGAGTAGCTTCGTTAACAGCGAACCAGGATAAAAATAATTGTGCAATTTATTTTTATCGTCCAAGATTTAAAGTCACACTTATTCAATCCCCCCCCTTTCTAAGTGTTTTTCTATCCTTCAAGTCTTGCGGCGAACGATAATGCGATGACCCTTCAACATCCAATTGAAAGGCTTCCTGCCCTCTTATGGAAAGGATAGACCCTTTCACCCTGAAAGGCTAAAAGAACTGATTTTCAAACTATAAGGTAAATTGCCCTTAATTGCTTTGCCTTGCTCTGAAATTTTTCTATATTCTCTCTCATAATTCTTCAAAAATGGCTACGCTCATTTACGAGCTAAAGTCCACTTTTCTTCTTCTTCTACTTTTCTTTTCAAAAAGAGCAAAGCAATTAAGAGCCCATGGAAAACCATGGATACAAAGGGTGCCTTACACCTTCCCTTTGCATAAACTACCCCCCGAACTCAAAATCTTTTTAAAAGGTATTTTCCTGTTCTTTTAGCCTTTCCGATATTTGGATAAAATAAAAGTCGGTGGCGACTCATGCTTAACCGTACATTTTCAATTAAAAAAGTCAGTTCACCGTATTACAGAACTGGAGACTCTGCTGGGGATTAAATTTCGATAAAAGAGGGGTTACCTTAAAAGTTTAGGAATCACTTAAATGTTTTCTATTGTTTGCTTTGTTTGTTTTATTTTTCAGGGGCGTTTTGGGAATTAACTGAAGGACGAATCCTACACCCAGATTCTAGTACACTTAAGATTAGGAGTGGCATAGTCATGGCGACCTCTTTCACATATGTGGGAGATGAGTCAATATGAAGTTCACACTTGAGTTAGGACTCCATAGCATATGCACACCTTTCTCAAATGAGGGGGGTCTATATATGTGTCTACGGGTGCGTCGGAGCTCAAGGACCTTTAGTTACCCTTAACCCATCCTGGCCTTTAGGAACGTAGTGGGGGGACTACTCTTGACAAATGTTGAGAACTAGTCGCTACCCGATGCTACAATTCAGATAGGTTCTTTCTCAAAGTATCATTGCATGGTGCAAATGCACCATGTCCGAGGGTGCTTTAGAAGGGCTGACAATTCTGGATAACTTGTAGAACCCGTTGCTGAAATCTCCTTATCCATAGAAATACCCTTGGGAAGGACACCTGATCATACTCCATGCAAGCCTTAAGCCAAAGATTGTGTGACTTGTGTGACTTGTTTGTATTTACTACTAACCTTCATTTTCTCGCAGGTTTTGTTGAAAGGATTTGTTTGTCCTTACCATCTCGCACTAAGTCTAACGAACTGCATTCGCATAACATCATGACATCATGACATCATAAGCATAACATGATTTAACTAACCCTTTCAAGGATCTTAGGAATTTAGGGCGCGCAATTTCAGGTGCTCTTATCAAGGACTGAATTCCTATCTATGGGCAAGAGGATTTATTTTCCTCTGGTCACACACCTTCCAATTCAAAGACTCAGTACCTAGCAAGGGGCAAGAGGATTTACTTTCCTCTGGCCATGTATCTTCAAATTCAGAAGTATCCCGAATCAGAGGCGATGACCCACTCGATATGGTGAGCTTGATTCTCAAAGAAGGATGTTCAAAGATAAGAGTCAGAATTCTTCAAACAAATATGCGACCAAATCACTTTCCAATGTTGCTAACTAAATTCCTTAAAGATCCTTGAAAACATTTCATTTGCATTCATGACATTGCATATTTCTAACTTTGTTTTCAGGTTCCGCCTCTACAATCATTCCTCTCAGATATAATCGAGCTGGAGATTCATTCTGAAAAACCTTTTTATATTCCAAAACTTCGTCAAATAACTCATCGACCCTAATGAGCAAGCATTCTCTATCAGATATGGTCTAATGTATGACCCATTCCGGTATTTCTCAATCAGATATGGTCTAATGTATGACCCGTTCCGGTATCTTCAATCAGATATGGTCTAATGTATGACTCGTTCTGGCATTATTCATCAGATATGGTTTAATGTATGACTCGTTCTGGTATTCTCCTTCAGATATGGTTTAATGAATAACTCGTTCTGACATCCTTCCTCAGATATGGTCCAATGTATGACTCGTTCTGACACCCTCCAACAGATATGGTCTAATATACGACTCGTTCTACTATTCCTCAACAGATATGGTCTAATGTGCGACTCGTTCTGCTATTCCTCTTCAGATATGGTCTAATGTATGGCTCGTTCTGATATTCCTCTTCAGATATGGTCTAATGTATGGCTCGTTCTGATATTCCTCCTCAGATATGGTCCAATATATGACTCGTTCTGACATTCCTCTGCAGATATGGTCTAATGAATAACTCGTTCTGACATCCTTCAACAGACAAAGTCTAAATGTACGACTCGTTCTGATATCCCTCAATATATATGGTCTATTTGCTCTGACGTCCTCTATCACATATGGTCTAAATGTATGACCCGTTTCTCTCATCACGAACAATGCTGTGCACAATCTGAAAGGTCACAATGAACACAACCAATCTGTGGGGACAATTCTGATCTCTACACCAGTTCCAGAACAAAGACGCCAGTCAGATGTACCTAAGCGTCAATTCACAAAGATCGATATGTCATTGGCTCAAGCATTACCACACCTACTGAAGTCGGAGTTGATCACTTTAAAGGATCCCCCTAAGAATCCTAGTACTTCTGCTCGTAGCTATAATCCTAATGTGAGGTGTGCATATCACTCAGATAGTCCTGGTCATGATACAAATAGCTGCTGGTCATTGAAAAACAAGATTCAAGACATGATCGATGCTGGAGAAATTGAATTCAACCATCCGAGAACTCCTGTGGTGATCACCGCTCCTATGCCTAGTCACGACAAGACTGATTAATGTCCAACTGGATGAACTTTTAATCATTAGCTTTACTTTCATTTGCAATTTCTATTCTGTTTGTTTAAACATTCGAATTATGATAGACATTATGTTTTTTAATAATCATCATCAGTGCGTTGCATATGTTTGTCTTGAATTAATTATTTCGCTATCACTCATTTTAAATTATGTCTTTACTTTGCATATGTTGTGTGATATTCAACTCCTGCTAAAGTTGTATACCTTTTGAGGGAGGATGACGAAAACGATACCGCAACCTTATACAGTATGCTTTTGAACGGACTATGTTGACGATGTACAAGCATTGTTTCAATTCCTAACCAGTGGAGATATAAGGATGTTAATCCCTCGTTAACCCCTTTGAGCCTAAGAAGTAGAAGTTTCTTTCTTGTGCTAATTAAAACCCTTGATCATAACCTGGGGCAGGGTAGTTCTCAGTTAATTTGGTTGTGCATTCTATTTTAAGAGAATCATTCAGTACACCTTTCAACAAAGGTTTCAATCACAAGCGTTCATCCGCACACATCAAAGAAGTATTGGAGATGTCAATCAAAAGACAATGACGGTTCATCAATCATCAAACAAGGCAGTCAATATCTTTCAAAAAGAAAAAACAAAAAAACATATATACAAAGAAAAGCCTGCTAAGTCAAAAATCAAGACTTAGGCAAAAATCAAGGTGTCCCGCTGACTGTAAGCTCAAAAGAGACAGTTCAGGCAAAAGTTAGGGATATCAAAAAGATGAAAAAAGAAGTCAATAAATTCTTGAACAACTCAAAGTTGTGACTACCAAAAGGAAGAAGTGACTGCCATCTCAAAAGTTCTCTCTGCTTATGAACCATCATCATTATCAAAGGTGCAAATCCAAAAGTCTCTTGGAGCCTGAATGCATAAGTTGAATCAACTGAGCTTAGGATTGAAGATAATCACGAAGAGGGGTGGGTACAATCAAATTTTGAGCCTTTATCCTTTGTTTCTTAAACCGTGAACCAAGCCACGTTACAACCATTGAAAGTCCTAATTGAAGCATGGTTAGTTCGAAAGCATGCTGTCACCGAAAGGTATCCCGACTCCTTAAGGTTTACTACAAATGTTAAGTTGATATCCTGTTTTTACAAACATCATGTTTTTATAAATGTCATGATTTTACATCTCCAGTTTTAATGTTTTTCAAAAACTCAAGACAGACGTATGCATTGCATCTCATGAATTCATTATTAAACATATTCTGCTACATAATTTCAAAATGTTAGCATCAGAATAAACTTGCACAGGGTATGGCTAATGACTGAAGGTTATCCCGACAAACAAAATTACTCCAAGAAGCCATGTCTTTTACGTATACAAGGGGCATGAAATGTTTTGTCCAATCAATCTGGGGCAATCAAGTCAAGATTCCGAGAATCTCTCATGGATGCTCGAACAATCAGGGGCATGCATCCAAGTATATCTAAAGCTACTCCCCAATCAACGTGAGACATTTTCATGAGCCTATGATTACTGGGGGCTTATCTCCCGTAGTAAACATCTCATAAAGTCCTCGCGAGGCGAATCTTTCCAAAGTTCCTGCTTACTGGGGCAAATCTATGCAAGTCCAGTGCAACATCTTGATCAATACTCAGTGGCATGTCCTGAATCAGGTAGTAAGTTACTATGATACTAGGGGAAACTTTCAAGACACCCATGTAACACCCTTCTAAACCCCACGGAAATTAATAAAATAACTCAGAGTAAAACATGAAAACAAGGGTGCCACAATTATCATTTATAACAAAATTATCATAATCAATTGTCATGCTTCACTTAGGGGCAAATCATCCATTTAACAAAATCATGTTTCTATACAGCGGAACATTAATCAACAGATAAGCATAACATCATCTATGCAATATCTCACAAAATTACTCCTATAACAACAAAATAGAGTATCATCATAAACTCTAAACTAACGTTCCCCCCAGTGTTACAATATCAGAGCATGACACCGACACTATACTTAAACAAACTGGCCTATGAGCTATCCTCACCAAAGCCAAAAGCCGCTACTCGCCAGTCTGAAATCATCAAAGTAAGGGTGAGTCTCATTCACAATTAACAAATGTTATCGAATCATAAGCAATAACACATCATAGTCACATTATTCATCCAATTTCGTTATATTCAGATTGTCAGGAAGTACTCATCAACACACAACACAAATAGAATACATTACCAAGAGACAACACCATAATTCATCCAAACAAATCATAACCATTACAAAATCATCACATATTATAACATTGGACAATCTTCCATTCATGTTATAATAACACAAGTAACCTAATGCAAATGCAACTATATGCATGTGGTACCAAAATCTGGGATAACCCAACTCACCGATCCACCATCGTCAAGGATACGGCAACACCCACTCACTAATTCCACACAATGGGAATTAGCTACCACTGATCCACCATCGTCAAGGATCAGCCACATAATGATTATGAATGCATGTATCAACCATAACATGCTTATCACCCACATAAATCAACCAAATGTCATAATCATCAACCACCACAATAATCAATAGCCATACACAATTATGCTATTTCTCAACCACAATAAAATACATATTTTACATCAACAATATGTATAAAAAACACCAATTACAACCACAACATCATAACAGGTAAATCATTCATTATACAGTGCAACAACAATAACACCCCTCACAATCGTGTATCAAGTACAACAAAGCAACTCATCAACGACAGAGTATTTACCTCATCATTCCTCAAAACACATGATAGCCATATTTACCATGAACAAAACCCATTTGCACAATTAACAGAAGCAACCACATTATCACAACATACATCATTGCACATATTCAACTATGCACACAACAACCATTGCACCTCATCAGCTATGCAAAACCAGAATAAACCACATTTGAAGAAAATGATACTTTTTAAAATAAAATCAAGTTGTTATTGTTTTATTCATTTCATATGGTAGAACATTCAATTTAAGGAACAACGTCCAAAACGGCGTCTAAAACGGACTTACGGTTTGAAAGTTACACATCTTTAACTTTTTACAAGAAAACAGTTATCGCTACAGCACGCGGCGCAACCAAAGTTCGCGGCGCGACCTGAAGCACACAAACACGTTCGCGGCGCTAACCTATGCACGCGGCGCGATGCGATAAAACAAGTACGCCTTCGCGGCGCGCACCTACCTTCGCGGCGCGAACTGGCAAAAGTTAGAGCTTTCATCGCATTTGACAGCATTGCGGGATTTACCCCAAAATCCCCAAAACCAAACCAAATTATGTTATGAACCTCAAATACCACCATATCAGCCACATACATGTTATAACACGAATATAACACACAAAGAGGATCATTTAATCATCATAACAATCACATAATCATACAATTCATCAAATCATACAATTCCCCTCAAAATCATCCCAAAACCCCAATCCATCATATAACCAATTGACACAAACAATGCATCTAAATCAGTCCTATTATCTATAATACGATAAAAGATATTAACCGGAAGAGTCCCCCCTTACCTTAGCCAAGGATCTTGATTAGCCCTCTTCCTCTTCTGTTCCTCTTTCACGTATCAGCACTTCTACTATTCTGCTCCTCTTCCACATCTATTTTCCTTTTTTTCCTCAATTCCTTATTTTTATGAAAAATAGATTTTAATTAGTAAAGGGCTTTACTAACATAGCACCCCCTCTTTACTAACACCACACTTGGCCCAATAGCTCATCTCATAATTCTTTCTAAATAATTCCACCAAAATATCGAATAATTCCAAATAATAATTTAATTTCCGATTAAATTAAAATTAGAAAATATGGGGTGTTACAACCCACATCTCCCCACAGAGCCACGGTCATAAGATCATATCCCCACAGAGTAATCATTAAGAAGATATCTTCAAAAGTTCTCGTCCCGAAAAAGACATGGCTCCCCAAAAGAGCTTACATCTTCAACACTACCGGTCATCCAACATGTTGCTATTCTCCAACATGGTTTATTAATATCTCTAAATCAGGGTACATCAAACTACTGATCATCCCCAAGCAGAAACCATAAATCCCCAGCTGAGCATCTTCAATACAAGATCGGACAATAAAATCACAAGGATATAGAGATTTATTTTCTCAATCAAGACAACATAAATCATACTCACATACAAGTGCATACATATTCATACATAACACATAATGCATCGCGACAAGTGCGTACATAACATGCGAGGTTCTCATTTATTTTGAGAATCCCGTCACATAAACGCATTACATGCATCACGACATAGCATAAAAAACTAACTTTACCTTTTTCAGGTTACTGCTGCAGTCAAATAAACATTATCTACCTTCAGATCTAAGTCGATACCTTGGACGGTTCCTTAATGATCTACCTTTGGAGTTAAGTCGATACCTTGGACGGTTCCTTAATGATCCACCTTCAGAGTTAAGTCGATACCTTGGACGGTTCCTTAACAATCTACCTTTAGTTAAGTCGATACCTTGGACGGTTCCTTAATGATCCACCTTCAGAGTTAAGTCGATACCTTGGACGGTTCCTTAACAATCTACCTTTAGATCTAAGTCGATACCTTGGACGGTTCCTTAATGATCTACCTTTGGAGTTAAGTCGATACCTTGGACGGTTCCTTAATGATCTACCTTTGGAGTTAAGTCGATACCTTGGACGGTTCCTTAATGATCCACCTTCAGAGTTAAGTCGATGCCTTGGACGGTTCCTTAACAATCTACCTTCAGATTTAAGTCGATATCTCAGACGATTCCTTAAACAATCAACTTTTCAAAATCTAAAAGCAGTTCCGTAACGATCAACACTCAAACAACTACTTCTCAAACACTCCAAACATAATCTAATGCATGATTTACTGGATGGCATCTTCAAGCCCATCTCCGACAAAGGTCCCTACTTCAGCAAGGGCAAATTTCTGGTATTCTAGTGTTCAATCATCTTCCACCTTCAGATACCGACTGGCATACAAACCACTCTACATCTTCAGGTTTAAGAAGATTGAACAGGGGCAGCTGTCATACCCCAAAATTTGCCCATCATATTTTTATACTTAAGCTCAATAGCTCAAGATCTAAGTGGACGCACGCTCTCCTAAACAAACAACCCACAACTAGGGTTTTGCTTCTCTTTAAGAAAAATCGAGTTCTAAGACCTCAAATGGAATCCTTGGTCTCTCATATGCCTCAAAGGATCCTCATGACAACTTTCAAGCCCTGATTCATCAAGAAAAGCTCAAGAACACTTCCATACAATAAATAAATGAAGGAGTTATGACTTGCACAAGTTAGGCGAAATTCAAGAAGAACATGAAACCCTAATTGGAAAATTTTGAGTTTCTTGACTAATGGGCCTAAATAATGGATCCCAAACGTGTCCATAGGCCATATAAGGACTCTTAGACTAATTATTTTTTATTTTATTACATTTATTTTTATTTAGTTGAAGTTTTATTCACTTAAATATTAATAAATTAAATAAAATACAAAATAATTTGTTTTAAATCAAAGATTGGATTTCCAATTAACTTCAATCACCTAATATGCCCATTTATCTCCATGTAGTAATTTTATTTCATTTATTTTGAGTTTATTTATTTAAATTTGAAGTAAATCAAATAAAATCAAGTTTAAATTGATAAAAGATTATATGATTGGATTTTTAAATCAAAGTCAATCCCATATCAGTTGTGGAGATCAGAAATATACGTGAAAAGTGGGAAAATAGGATGAGCAAAAGTTGGAAAATTTTTGTGCAATTCTCACATCAAATTTCTTGATTCTCAATCACACTTTTTCTTTCCAAATTTGTTAAACCTAATGCAGTCCCATATATATGCATAAGGAATTGCTAATCAGGGGAAGATTTTTTTGGCATCGGCAAACACAAAAAACCGTGGCTGCAAAAGAAACCTCACTCCAAGCTTCACAAAACCGTGATCTCAAAGTGCCATGGCAGATAATTGTTGAGGCCAATTCAAGTCCTCACAAGCGTCAAACAACGATCCTCGACACACCCTGGAGCTAATCACGTCGTCACTTTCGATCTACAGGTTCAGAATCGCCTCCATTGAGGCCATGGTTTGCGTCAAAATTTTTTAATTCGATTACAAGTATTCTCGCATCATGAGCGCCTTTTAATCATATGTTCGTGTGAGTGTGAGTGTGTAGATGATTTCTGGGCTCTTTAATTGCGTTTCTTTTGCAGATCGAGAGGTTCACCATGGCTAGGTCTCCATGTTCGCGATTTGGGGATATTAGGTTAGAGGGAGAATCGAGTGAAATTAAGGCTTCCATTATACCCGTGGGCTAACATATACTGGATCTGGATTCTTTGTGTGTGTTTATCATTGATTATTTGCAGGTTTCAGTAGGGGAGGTCTATGGCAACGTTTAAAATTTGTAGCCAAAAGTGTGTTTTTTTTTCTTCAGAATCATCCTCACGAAGAAGATGACTGGCGCGCGTGTATGGTGTTTTAAATTTTGAGTCGTTCAGATTTTGTATATATTATTACATGTTTGTTTCATTAACAGCAAACTGGCAATTGTTTAGTGGTGAACGCTAGCGTTGTATATGCATTAGGGAGGGGGTTCGATCCCTGCTCCCAAATATATTTTTAGGAATTATTCAAATTCCAGATCCCACGCGTGCTGCCAGACAAAGTCCACCATGTACCCTCAAGCTCAAACCATCGGATTAAGCCAATTCCAGATCTGACGTTCTTCAGGTCACAGGTGCACCACAGACCTCAGCGTTGTGCCACATACGATCACAGCTAAGAATTTTTTCAATTTTTTTATATTTAATTACATAATCCCATTATGCTTATATATATGTTTTTTTTGTTATTTATAAAAAGTAGTTATTTTTTAAAAAGTTTTATTTTATATAATATTGTTTATAGTATTGTTAATTATCTATTTTTTTATAAATATTTATTGTTAATTATTTCTTTATTTTAATTAAATAATTTATTTAAATATCTTTCATAATTCCTATTTATTTCATTTTAAATCTAAAAAATCCATAAAAAACGCCTTAGTGTCTGATTTTATTTTCTCCCACCGATTTAATTAATTAGGTCGTGAGACCAATAATTAATTAAATCGTTCGTATTTTTTTATTCAATTCGTACCCTAATCAGGGTTTACGAAGATCATTCCCTACACTAAATATTCTTCTTCTTTCTGTACCTTTTCAGGATTATCCTACAAGTGCCTTCCGACTACGCACCACGCCCTTCACGAAGCTAAGTATTCATTTAAAATTCAAAGTCTATTTTGTTTCCTTTTTTTTTTGGGTTTGCCCTTTATACTTTTTTTGAACTATGCATACACTTCTTTTTCTATCTTGCCTATTTTTGCCCATTTTTCAGGGTTAACCTCGAGGCTACCTCCGGCTACAATCATATCAGATCAAATTAAAAGCTAAGTCCTATTTCGTATTCATTTTAAATAATCATTCTATTTTAATTTTGTTTTTTTATCAAATTAGGGTTAAAATTTGATTGCCATTGAATTAGCCATACACTCACTGCTTGCTTCTTCTGTCAATTCTCAGATGGTCAGAGTCAATGCTTCATACACGAGGCAAACCTTTGCCCATCAACCTTCCAATCGATGCTAAGTATTTTTACCCTTTCCTCGTATTTTTACTTTTGTTGATTAGGGTTAATCCTGTTTATGTCCAAACCGATAATGCACTCACCCCTTCTTTGTTTATTCTTTCTTTTCCAATCTTCAAGGTTTGTCAATTGCCAAAGCTACGAGTACCGGTAACCCTGAACCCTAACTCTATTATATTTTTTCTTTTAATTATATCCCGCTGGTTTCAATTTCCCTCTCCTCCGCTGGTTACAATTTCCCTTCCCTATTATTGTTGATTATTGTGGTTAGTAATCCTAGGGAGTGCAAGTCTTGAACTGAATTAGAATGACTTAATTACAAGATAAAATTTCTGAATTAATCACATGATTGTTGCACACACGCACACTTTTGGGGTAACCTCTCTGTTGCCTTGTTGCCTGTTGCCTTGTTGCCTTGTGTTTTTGCAGAATAACCATGTCCCTCGAATACGAGGATACCTCAGCCATGTTGCCTCGATAAATACAAAGGTCATACGACCCTAATGATGCTGCCTTCGATACACTAATATGACCTCGACCCTCGGAAGTTGCCTACGAAAAAGGCTGAGGTATCCTCTGGTTGCCTACGAAAAGGCTATTCTGGTCCTTCCCTTTAGGCTACCTGCCTCTCTATGGCATGGGACAGTCTTGCGGCGAACGATAATGCGATGACCCTTCAACATCCAATTGAAAGGCTTCCTGCCCTCTTATGGCAAGGATAGACCCTTTCACCCTGAAAGGCTAAAAGAACTGATTTTCAAACTATAAGGTAAATTGCCCTTAATTGCTTTGCCTTGCTCTGAAATTTTTCTATATTCTCTCTCATAATTCTTCAAAAATGGCTACGCTCATTTACGAGCTAAAGTCCACTTTTCTTCTTCTTCTACTTTTCTTTTCAAAAAGAGCAAAGCAATTAAGAGCCCATGGAAAACCATGGATACAAAGGGTGCCTTACACCTTCCCTTTGCATAAACTACCCCCCGAACTCAAAATCTTTTTAAAAGGTATTTTCCCGTTCTTTTAGCCTTTCCGATATTTGGATAAAATAAAAGTCGGTGGCGACTCATGCTTAACCGTACATTTTCAATTAAAAAAGTCAGTTCACCGTATTACACATGGTCTGTATTTATGTAATGATTGATTATGAATGATGTATGTATGCAACATGTTGTCGATGATGAAAGTAGATCGTCGAATAGTCTGGCGGGGAAAAATAAATCCCTGAATATTATGGAGAATATAGAGTACAAGTCTTCCATTTTAGTAAGAACTCCTGCTTCATGCTCGAGGATACTCAGCTGGGGATTTTATGATTTCTGCTTTGGGACGAGAGCCATTTGAGTGATTGATCTCGATGTACCCTGATTGGGGATAAGAGAGATGAATATAATCTCTGATGTTGCATCTGACTCAACTCAATTGTGAGTGCCAACCTTTATGGTGATTATTCGAAGATAACTTCTTGAGGACTACTCTGTGGGGATATGCCCCTATGAAGCTGGCGCTGTGGGGAGGCGTGGATGCCTTGAACATTTCCCCTAGTGACTATAGTAACTGCCGTTCTTGGACTCGTATTGATTGGGACACACCCGCGAGCACTGATCGGAGTGTTGAACATGCCTTGCATAACTTTGCCCCCGCTATTAGGGAAGTTTGAAGAGATTCGCCTCATGAGAACCTTATGAGATGTGTACCATGGGTGACTTGCCCCTAGTAGCCATAAACTTAGTGTGATGCCCCTGATTGATCGGGAAGTGGTTTCAGACCCACCTGGGTGCATGCCCCTGATTGTTTGGCATTCTTGAGAGATTCTTGTAATCTTGACTTGATTGCCCTAGATTGATTGGACAATGATGTCATGCCCCTTGTATTCATTGACCTCTAATCAACTGAGTCAGTTGTAAGAAATGTCATTGCTGAAGTGGTTTCGTCTGTCGGGATGACTTTCAGTCATTAGTTGTATCCTGTGTAAATTCTTCCTGATGCTAACATTCGAAATTATGTAGCAAAATATGTTTAATAATGAATTCATGAGATGCAGTGCATATGTCTGTTTTGATTTTTTGAAAAACATTAAAACAAGAGATGTAAGAGCGTAAAAACGTGATGTTTGTAAAAGACGAAATATCAACTCAGCATTTATGGTAAACCTTAAGGAGTCAGGATACATTTTTTGTGACAGTATGCTTCCGAACTAACCATGCTTCAGTTAGGACTTTCAAGGGTTGTAACGTGTCTTGGTTCACGGTTTAGGTAACAAAGGATAAAGGCTCAAAGTTTATTTGTACCCTTCCCAATCTTCGTGATGTTCTTCGATCCTATGCTCGGTTAACTTTTGCGTTTAAGCTTTTTTTAAGTCGTAACATTGATATTTGATGATGGATAAAGCAACAGGAGTTTATCTGGACAGGCAGTCATCCATTTTTTTGTAATACTTTCTTTTTGTCGAGGATTTATGATGACCTCTTTTAAAATGTTTTCTTTTGTCGAGGATTTGTAGCGACCTCTTCTTTGATTTTGTTATCCCTAACTTTTGCCTGAACTGTTTATTTTGAGATTACAGTCAGCGGGATGTTTTGATTTTTGATAAGTCTCCTTCATTTTTATCTCCTTTTCTTTTTTATGGATATTGACTGCCTGTCTTAATGATTACGGGAAACCATCATTATTTGTGTAAAAGCGTACTAGCATGACTGAGTTAACTGAGTAACTACCCTGCCCCAGGTTGTGATTAAGGGTTTAATTTGTATGAGAAAGAAACTTCTACTTATTAGGCTCAAAGGGGTTGACGAGGGACTAACATCCTTATATCTCCACTGTTTAGGAATTGAAACAATGCATGTACATCATCAACATGGTCCGTTCAAAAGCATACTGTATGAGGTTGCGGTATCATTTTCGTCATCCTCCCTTAAAAGGCTTACAGCTTAGCAGGAGTTGAATATCACAAAACATATGTAAAGTAAAGACATAATTTAAAATGAGTGATATCGAAATAATATATTCAAGACAAACATATGCAATGCACTGATGATGATTATTAAAACAGATAATGTCTATCATAAGTCGAATGTTTAAACAAACAGAAAAAGAAATTGCAACTGAAAGTAAAACTAATGATCTTAAAGTCCATCCTTCTAGCCATCCACAATATTAGCACTCTTGTTGTGATTAGGCATGGGAGCAGTGATCACGTTAGGGGTTGTAGGAGGGTCGAACTTGATTTCCTCGGCATCGATCATGTCTTGAATCTTATTCTTCAATGTCCAGCAGTTGTCAGTGTCATGTCCAGGACTATTGGAGTGATATGCACACCTCGCGTTGGGATTATAGCGAGAGGAGGAAGTGTTGGGATTTGGATGAGGAGCTATCTGTGTAAGTAGCTCTGCTTTCAATAAGTGTTGCAGCGCTTGAGTCAAAGACATGTTGATCTTGGTGAATTGTCTTCTGGGTGCGCCTTTTTTACGTTGGTTGTCTTGTTGTTGTATTGATGCTTGATTAGAGACCCGGATTTCCCCAACAGTGTCAGATTCATTCCTCCCATTGTATGGTTTTTTTGTAGCACCAGATGAAGTAGCCACTTGAATCTTACCACTTTGGATTCCGCTTTCTACGCGTTCTCCAATTAGTATCAAATCAGTGAAACCAGATGATGAGCTTCCCAGTAGATGACTATAGAAAGGACCAATCATTGTACTCATAAACATGTCGACCAACTCTCTGTCAGCTAAAGGGGGTTGAACTCTTCCAGCCAAGTCTCTCCATTTTTGAGCGTATTCTTTGAAGCTTTCATTAGGTCCCATGGACATGCTTTGTAATTGTGTACGAGTTGGCGCAAGATCAGCATTGTATTGGTATTGCGTGTAGAAAGCAACAACCAAGTCTTCCCATGTATGGATGTTGGTACCCTCCAGTTGATAGTACCATTTGAGTTGAGTTCCAGATAAGCTCTCTTGGAAGAAGTGGATCCATAGCTTCTTATCGGCGGTATGCATTCAATCTCTAAGTTTTGATGATAACAATATATATTTGTTAGGTAACAATTTTGTACTCTAATAGTTTCTTAAGTGTGCATAATTACTATTTTGGTTGATTAAGGATTGATGTCCAGAAAATCATCATAATCAGCGTCAAGACACATTAGAAGAACTATTCATCTCAATTCTAAAGTGACATCAACAGTTCTAAAGAATGTTTAATGACTCATCAGAAAAAGGATTTACAAATGATTCTGAAGCTAACCTACTCTTCAAGATCATAAATCAAGATTTCAAGCTCAGATAAGCTTTTGCTTCCAACTTAGAAATCAAGAATGCATCATTCAGATAAGCTGTTGCTTTCAACTCTGAAGACTTCTTTCTGGCTCTGAAGAATATTTTCTCTTGGAACGTCTATGTTACATGATCTCTTCCATGCTTTCTCTACTTCAGATAAGAAGTACATCCCAAAAGAAGAATGATCATATAACTTGCACTATAAGCAATATGGTACAATAAGACATCATCTTTTCCACTACTGCACGATGTATTATGCGATTCCGTCTTTGGTGTGCTCTTTGTCCCCCACGATCTTTTGGAGTCATTACATCAAGCTGGAAGGAAAGTTTCATCTTGTCCTTCTCAACGGTCATTTTCTTGGGACCACATATATATATATATATATATATATATATATATATATAATCATTATCCTTTAAAGAAGCTACTGATTCACAAGAGAATAAAATGCTGCTATAAGCTATATTTCCAAACTCAACAAATAAACTTCAAAAAGAAAAAGAGAAAGAAATATCTTAGAGAAACTGTACTGAACACTCCATTGTGAGAAATCTAGTTTCTAAGAATCTCTAGAACACAAGACGTGTTGCTCATTAGATTGTGTTAACATTTGTTCTAAACTGTTTATGTTTCAATCTACTTTTTAGAAGCAATATCTTGTAAACATTATTATTTGTAAATCTGTTGAGATTTGTATTCCTCAAGTGACTAGGTTGTTAGTCTGTATACTTGAGAGCACTAAGGTGTCTTTCTAGACTCTTAGAGGTTGTTTGTAATCATTCAAGATTAGTGGATTAAGTCATTTTCTAAGGCGAAATCACCTTGGCGGGTGGACGAGATTAGCCTTTTCTAAGGTGAACTTGTATAACCGAACATGTTCTTATTCTTCTTCCTCTTAACTAACTCATTGACTTTTGTGAATAGTTTTTCTACGATGAAAATTTTTTAGAAAACCCAATTCAAACCCCCTTTCTTGTGTTTTTCTCTACCTTCATAAGCGGCTTTTGTGATTTGCAAAAAAATTCCTGCGATAACAGCATTGTACCAATCGCGATTTTTGGCCTCAAAACCCCATTCCAACATCAATATCTCTGCGATTTTAGACCATATAACACATATATAACATGTATTTCATTCCAACAACATCATAACACAATCAATTCATCGTATTCACGGTTTATCATCAAAACCTAACAATCACAAAACATACAATTCAAAAGATTTCACATCCTATATATACCTACCCACCATATATCATCATACAATCCCATAATAACGCAAATAACCCACCCTTATCTTCATTTTTTATTGATTCTTTGAATTTCTCTCTTGGTGTTCTTCCCTCTTTTCCTCTTTTCTACGTAAACCCTTTTTCTCTTCTCTTACTAACTTTTCTAATTATTTTTACCAAAATATTAGTAACTAATACTAATTCCCCAAAATATAAGTTAATGGACTCCTTATTCACACTCCAACTGATTCTTCACATTCCACTAATTTAAGCCCGTTACTACTATTTTTATTATTTCCTACACTTACCACTTAATTAAATTAATCCTCCATTAACCGACAATATCTCTTAGATAACTCAACGATTTGATGTTCTCACACCGACTAACCCATCACATCGAATAATTTAAAACAACCAATTATTCACAAACCATGCAAATAATTAATTAATAAAATACAATAAAATAGATATAAGTAATGAATAAAAATCAGGGTGTTACATCTACTAGTAAACCTGCACCAAAATCTCATGACACATGCAATGTCGGGTCTAATACAATTTGTGACATGCCTAAGACTGCAATGATTATCTCTGTAAAAATCAAATTCTTAATGGACTAGCTGAAGTAATTGTAATTCTCAGAGTCAAGATCACTATATATTAAAAGGAAATATTTAGATCAATCTCACAATTTGAAACAAATCGTAAAGAAATATAATTACTTTGGTTGTAAGGTGTGCAAGCAAGTTTAAAGTTAAATTAATTACATTTTTTAAAGATCTTTTACACACAGTGAGATATATCTAAGTATTGCCCTTTCAGACTAGTAATCTTGATTCTAAGAATCACAACTGCTTATGCGAGTCCATGAAAAATATGATTTTTACTGAGAAAATAATTCTTTTTCCATAAGGATAATTCTTTCCTTAGCTTAAATTCCTTCTCTTTAATACATGCAACAGTTTCAAACGCATGCATCAGACGTTGCATTGTTTGTTGTAGGAGCAAGAACAACAAGAATTTCATCAACCAAAACATTGGAAACCTTTTTTTTTGTGGCTAGGAAAAATAGGCTTTTTATTGCCAACATTTTAAATGAATTTCCTTGAACTTGAAAGGTTTGTTAGAGACAACAGAAGTACCAATAAATTCTTTGTTAGCCATCACAGTTATAAACGTCTTAAAATTGTTATGGGAGTTGAAAATGTCTTAAAATTATTGTTTTTTTTCAATTAAAGAATTGTTTTGAAAAATATTTCACTCAAGAAAATATTGGGTTAATAATTGTGCAAGACATGCAATCAACCACGATGTCCCTAGGATAAAACCAGGGGCGGATGCATGTATGTTGATATGGGGGCATAAGCCCCCACCATCTAATTTTCTCTTTCTTTAACAATGCTAATATTCTTTCTCTTTATACCAAGTTTAGAAAAGCTTGCCCCCACAATTTTTTATGTTTTATCCATTGCATGCTTATTGTGTTCTAATAATTATATTTTATTTGGCTGCTTCTTGGTTCTCTGTTTGAATTCTTTTTAATTTATAAAGTAAAATCTTATACTTGTTATTTTTTTCATTGCCTAACATACAATTTGCTTGAGAAATTATGGCATTATACCACCCAACATGTTTTATGTTTTTATTAAAATTTATTAAGGTTTCTCTTAGTTTACACGAATCAAATTTGATGAATTTTATAAAAAAAATTTACTAATCAAAAGGGAGCTTAGTAAACGAATATCTTAACATTATTTAATTTTTATTCTTTTTTTTAATTTTATCATCTTCACTTTTTTGAGTAATTACTTTTATCTCTTTTTCAAATACTAAACAAATATATAATTATTTCATATTGTTTATATCAACATTTTCATCTATTAAATCTTATTCTAAGTTTTTTATTTTACTTTTAATAAATATAAATTTTTTGACAATTCACACCATAATATTAATTCATTAATATATATTTTTTAAATAATTGAAAATAATTTTGTATTTATTAATTAAAGTGATATTAATGGTAATTTTACAATAATTATCATTGAACAAATTTAAACTTTTTACTTTTTAAATTATAATATTTTAAGCTCTTATTTATGTATTAAAAAAAATTTTATCATATAATTTTTGCCCGCATTACGTAAAATGTCTGGATCCGCCACTGGATAAAATAATCTAGTTCAAATTATTACGGATACTACTGCACCATAGATAATCAATCAAGAAAATCTTTTATGATACGTAGGCCATTCGAATTTCGTATGTATACAAATTGTATATGACATAATGAAGTCATTCAAAAAATATGACGAAAAAAGGAAACTTTAAATATAGCATATTAGAGAGAGATTTTTTTTTTTGATGGGAAAATACTTTCATTAAATAGAGGGAAAACCAGGAACTTCCCAATAGGGGTACACTCCAGACCAAGTCTTGGATCCTACAACATAAGCAATTCTAGCCAAATCATGGGCTTGAGCATTACAGATTCTTTTATGAAACAACAAAGATGAGAAATTAAAAGCTCCTAATAAGGTTCTAATGTCGACCACCAACGGATCCAAAGCAACATTCATTTGCATTGCATTCACACAATCAACCACAACTTTCGCATTAGACTTTAGGATGATCCTTTCTAAGTGCAAGTCTTTAGCAAGAGAGAGTCCCCATCGGATTGCCATTGCTTCTCCCATTGCAACCTCAACAGCTATCTCCTCACGGTGGCAAGTAGAGATTGAGATCCTGTTATTGCAGTCCTTGATAACACAACCCATGGTAACCAATCCTTCTGAAGCAATGCTAGCATCGACGTGGATCACATGTACATCAGCCTTCCTCGTATCAGTCTCATCACTCCCTGCATTGGCCATACCTTCAGACTTAAAGCTCCAATTAAATTCTTTCACATTGGAGACAGCATCCATAGCAACCTTGATTGGACATGTGACTTTATTCTGGAACACCTTCAAATTTCTAGACTTCCAAATGTTATACAAAGCATTGCATATAACCTGGGAACTGAACACATCCCCACAAGCAAGAATACTTTGTAGCCAATCAAGGACATCAATTCCAGAGGGAATCCTATAGCTCAGGACTGAAGAGAAAAGCACATATTTTGCGAAATCACACTCCATAAATAAATGCCTGCCATTTTCAACAGCCATGTTACACATAGGGCAAGAGGGATCTAACCTGATATATTTCTTCATGAGGTTGTACTTAGTTGGCAGAATATCTTTTGCAGTCCTCCAAAAGAAGTTCCTTACTCGAGGGTGAACAGGGGCTTTCCAGATGAGATGCCAAAGTTTCTTACAAGAGGGATACGACGGGCCTGGGTTTTTTGATTCCTTAATCCGTCTGTAGAGATGATGATCAGATCTGACAGTGTACTCCCCTGTCCTTTCATGATGCCACATTAATTTGTCACTCAAGGGGCCTCTAGACAGAGGTAAGCTGATAATCTGGTTAGCTTCATCAGGATCAAAGGCCTGTAGAATCAGATCCCTTTTCCACACCTTCAAATCCTCATCAATAAGATCTGCAACTCTGCAATCTTCTGCAAGAATCCTTCTTTGAGACTTGACTTTAAAATTAGGATTGCGAGGTAACCACCTATCAGAGAACACATTGACTTGGTTTCCATCTCCAATTCTCCATCGTGTGCCAGAATTAACAAGGTCTTGGGCACTCAAAATGCTTCTCCAAGCATAACTGGGGGCAAAACCTGTAGAACTCTTATCAATTGAAGTTCTAGGATAGTATCTACCTTTTAGGACTCTGCTGACCAAAGAATTCTCACAAGATAAAAGTCTCCAGTACTGTTTTCCCAGCAGGCTCTGATTAAATTCACTGATGCCTCTAAATCCCAAACCTCCATTTGTTTTAGATTTTGACAATTTCCCCCAACTCATCCAATGAACCTTCCTATCACCACCTATACAACCCCACCAGAACTTGTCCAGCATAGACTCAATTTCATTGCAAACAAATTCAGGTAACTTGTAACAGCTCATCACATAAGATGGAATTGCTTGAGCAACCGATTTAATCAAAACTTCCTTCCCTGCCCTAGACAAAAATTGTTCTTTCCATCCTTTGATCTTCTTCCAAACTCTCTCAATAACAAGTGAGAAGACTTCCTTCTTGGAACTTCCAAAGATCACTAGTAAACCAAGATACCTTGAGTGGCTTTCAACAGTCTTTACTCCCATCCTCGAACGGATCACATCTTTATCTGGTACCTACACATTTCGACTGAATGAAACCTCTGACTTATCAAGGTTGACAACTTGTCCTGAGGAGAGTTCATAAGCTTTGAGAATGTTCATAATCCTGTCAGCTTCTTTACATGTGGCCCAAGCAAACAACAAACAATCATCAGCAAAGAATAAGTGTGAAATGACTGGGGCTTTACGAGCTACTCTAACGCCATGGATTCTGTTCTCCAATACCTCCTTTTTCATCAAACCTGAAAGAACATCAGCACACAAAATGAATAAGTAAGGTGAGAGGGGGTCACCTTGTCATAGACCCCTCTCAGGATGAAACACATTGCTGGGTTGTCCATTCACAAGAATCTTGTAAGAGACTGAGGACATGCATCTCTTGACCAAGTTAACAAGAGATTCAGGAAAGCCCATAGACGACAGCACCCTCACCACAAAGTCCCACTCCAATATGTCATAAGCCTTTGACATGTCAAGCTTTAAGGCCATAACACCCCTCTTACCTTGCTTCTTCTTCTTGAGCCAATGGAAACATTCCATAGCCACCAAAGCGTTATCAGTGATAAGTCTTCCACTAACAAAACCGCTTTGCTCCATGTCCACTATATCCGGCAATATTGGCTTGATACGGTTAGCAATGGTTTTGGTGACAATTTTCATGACAACATTACATAGGCTTATAGGACGAAAATCTTTAGGGGTGACCGGGTTTTTACACTTGGGAATGAGAGCTATATGAGTGGTGTTTATATCAGCAGGGTCTTTATTGTTGTTCAAAATTTCCAGAACTAAGTGAACCACCTCCTGCCCCACGATGTGCCAATATTTCTGGAAGAACAAGGCAGGTAATCCATCTGGCCCAGGAGCCTTGATGGGGCTCATCTGAAACAGAGCCTCTTTAACTTCAACTGCACTGAATTTCTCCTCACACCAATGATACTGATCTTCCTTAACCTTGCCACGCACCACCTCACAAATATCCTCTATATTTCTCGGATTTGAGGAAGTAAAAAGATCTGCAAAATACTTGACTAGAAGTCTTTCCACATTCTCCTCTCCCCTCCACCAAGAACCAGATTCATCTTTCAATTTTGTAATGGTATTGACTTTTCTTCTCTGTTGCGCCTTTTTGTGGAAGAATTTGGTATTTTTGTCACCATCAATTAACCAAACAGCTCTGCTCTTCTGCCTCCATATGAGTTCCTCCGCCTGTAAAATTCTGTTCCTTTGCTCTTCGAGGGCTCTATTGTGGGCTAGAGCTTCCTCACTACCTTCCCAATTACTATCATTGCTCAGAAGATCCTCAATTCTCCTCAATTCCTTTTTCAGATCACTAATTATGTATTCTTTGAAGTGGTCCTCGAGCCTTTGAAGGCCCGCTATCTTTGCCACACCATTTCCAGACATACTGTTCCAAACTTCTCTCACTGCCTCCTCACACTTCTTATCCTTGCTCCATGCCTCCTCAAACCGGAATAGGTGAATTCTCTTTTTGCCTTTTGACCCTAGATCCACTTTCAATTCAATTCTTAAAACAGCGTGATCCGATCCAAACCTGGAAAGATGAGAGGTTTTATAAGGACTAAATCTGCTGAGGAAGTTTTGATTTGCTAAGGCTCTGTCTAACTTGCACTGGATATTGTTGTCTCCTTGCCTGCCGTTTGTCCATGTGAAGGGATGGCCCTGAAATCCTAAGTCAGCAAGACCACAAATATCCAAAACCTGTCTGCCCAGAGAGAGTTGAGAAAAAGTTCTAGGATTTCCTCCTAATTTCTCATGTTCAAACAATGTGTCATTAAGGTCACCAAAAATGAGGACTCTGTCTCCACTCCTACTGATTAAATCCTAAATTAAATGCCATGCATGCTGCTTGTTGATTTCCTCCGGATAGCCATACACTCCATGAAAAAACCAGTCTTGGTTATCAACCTCATCCTCAATAGCTCCACCAATGTGATTTGCTGAATAAGATATGATCCTGAGTTTAATGTTGTTTCGCCATAGTAGAATAAATCCACCAGCTCTTCCCCTACCTTCTCCTCTACAGGCAACACTGATACAAGAATCGAAACCACACCTATATTTGATACTCTGAGCTTCCTCCTGTCTCAAACGCGACTCCATAATGAACACCACATCGGGGTTTTCTAAGCGGGTGAGCCTTAACAAGGCTCGAACTGCTCGGGGACTCCCCAAACCCTGACAGTTCCAACTCAAAATTTTCATTGGTCTAGGCGGTGTTGGGGTTCCAACACCACCTCTGGTCTTGTTGATACTGCTTCTTTTTTTATCATCGTTGCCCTTCAACTTTTTCTCAATTGATCTATGATCATCTACTGTTCCATCAATGATCATAACATCAATCAAAGTCCTCTTTCCTGATTCTGGTTCCACCTTCTTTTGTGAAGAATGAGTTACCTTCTTCCCTCCTTGCCTACGGGTCCACTTTTTCTTTTTTGAGGAGATTTCTTTCGAGCTTTGTCCTGAGCCTTTGCCAACATTTGAAATATCAACAGCTCCAAAAGATTCAGCCATCGCTTCTATTTCCAATGTTGTTCTTTTAGGTGTGGCTTCCAAAGCTTTTGGGTTCCCTTCTTTCTCCCCTGAACTCACAACTTGATTTTCCTTTTGTTGGTTAACTTTGATGGAATAAGGTGTGACACAACAAGGGGGGTTGGATTGTGTCCCTTTTAAAATTTATCTTAGTATTTAAAAAGGTTGCCTTTAATAAGAAGAAAGTGATTAGTAATGTCTTTAGAGATTTAAATAATTAGTGTTAATGTGTGTGATAAAATATAGTGTATGAATAATATAAGAACAAGACAATAAGTAAAGAACACAAGAAAACTTATCCTGGTTCACCAACTTGGCTAGTCCAGTCCCCACACCCTGTGAGATTATCCTTTATCAAATACTTCTTACAATGACTTTTTCTTCTATGTATTCTTAGCCTCACCAGGCTTACACTTCTGAATGGTATAGCTTACAGATAGCTTACAAAATGATTGGTTTGTATATCTAAGATATACTTTGTGATTTTAGTAGGTTTACAATAAGTTCCTAAATACTCTCCATATGGCAGTGAGTATTTTACTTATAGAATATGTATGATAACTCTAATATATATTTGATCACTATATGGTAGTGAGAGCTAAAGATAATATATAGAGAGTATGATTGCTTTGAGAATAAAGACTTTGATTTTTCTTTGAATGCTTGTGGATATTTTCGGTGGTGAAGAATGAAGCATAAGTCTTGTATTTATAGAGCAAAGCAAAGTGAGAGGGAAGTGCCGAGAGTTTCTCATGAGAAGTGCTGGCAGCTTTGGACTTGGTCTTGGCTTGACTTGGTACTGCTGACAATCTGCAAGTTCTGACATTTGACCATTTCAACAAAGACTTATTCTTGGAAAAGTAAATCTGGAGGAGTAACTCTGGGACGAGTAACTCTGGGACAAGTAACTCTTGGACGAGTAACTCTGGGACGAGTAACTCTGGAGCACGTAACTCTGGGACTAGTAACTCTGAGACGAGTAACTCTGGAACACGTAATTCTGGAGAGTAACTCTGGGACTGTCATTCTGAAGAGTAACTCTGGGACCATAATTCTGGAGAGTAACTCTGGGACTGTCATTCTGAAGAGTAACTCTGGGACCATAATTCTGGAGAGTAACTCTGGGACTGTCATTCTGAAGAGTAACTCTGGGACCATAATTCTGGAGAGTAACTTGTTTAACTTCTGAGAATCCATATGTTCTTAAAGCTTTGTTCTTTGTCAGCTCAATCTTGAATCATCATTTTAACTCTTTGTTTGATAGAGACCATAAATTATTTAGATGATTAATTGATGAAATCACTTTGGAGTTTCTTTAGATAAAATAGTTTGTAATATTCAAAACATTAACAGAATATGTTTCAACATTCTCCCCCTTTTTGAATGGTGACAAACTTTTTATTTTAATTTCTTTGAGTAAGGACTTTGAAACTCCCCCTGAAAAGATGCATACTTTGAAAGGGCAAATGCTCCCCCTCAATGTTAGTTCATATATAGTAAATAAATTTATCAGCATTTGAAACACATGTTGATTAGATAGAAGTTTTTGATTAATGTTTGAGGAACAATATATTAATTTTACATCAATATTTTGATACACAAACACAAAAAAAAATCCTAGAGGATTACTGCTAAATATACTGCAAAGTCCTAGTGAACTAAAGATAAATAAAGTACAAAGAACTTAAACAAGACAAAGCTTTTGTCAAAGCTTGTTCTCCCCCTTTTGTCATACATACAAAAAGAAGGGGGGCACCAAAAGATAGAGGACGAGAAGATTAGGAACCAGATTGTTCATCGTCAGATGTTGCCTCAGAAGACAATGGCAGAAGTGGAAACTGAATCTGAGAGGGATCTGGAGGAGGCATTCCTGGAAACCTCGGGCATACTTGTTCAGTGACATAATCAATCCAGAATTTTTGGTAAGCCATTAACTGCTTTTGGAGTGCTGTGTAGGATCGAAGGTTGATGCCCTGATGGGGGTTAACCGTTTCAGATGAGGTTGCAGATCGAGGATAAACGGGAGGACGATTACCAATGCTTGGGAAGTTGTTAAAAAATGAGGATGTGATGGAAGTGATGGGAACCTGAGGAAGGGTATTGGAATTATCGGTGGTGTTTCTAGGAGGTGATGAGTCATACCTCGGAGCAAGCAGTGTTTGAACATTGAAGGAGTTATCATCATCTTCCTTAGGAGAAGAAAATATTGGAGAGTTTGTTTGAAAAACATAAGGATCAGGTGGTGGAACAGAAGGTATGACAAGTGATTCTGTAGGATCACTTTGTTCAGATAGCTGAGCAGAGTTGTTAAAAAATGCTTCAATCTGAGCAGTGAGATCATTTGAGTCTGTGTGATTGATGGAGGAGAGTTGAATTCTTCTAGGAGAAGGTTCTTTGAATGAATTAGGAGAGTTCAGAGGTGAGGTCATGGGGAGAGGATTTGTTGTCATGGTAGGGGAAGTGTATGTTGCAACATGGGGAATAATTGAGTTTTGTTGATTTGGAATGGGTGGAGTTAACAATTCAGCTTCCAGCATGGATATGAGTGAGGACAGCTGAGCTGAAGCAGGAGTGTGAGGAGACATTGGTGAGGGTGGTTGATGAGCTGAAGCACTAGGAGGACTCGAGAGTAGGTTTTCAAGAGCGAAAATGTTGATCATGTCAGTGTTAGAAGTCTCTAGGTTTGGAGGACTTGAAACATTTGAGATAGTTTCAGTTGGGAGAGAAACTGGAGCTTGAGTGATGACAACTGTTTGTGGTGAAGAATCTACTGGGATTGGTGATGTAGAGGTGAGGTCAATGCATTGTGTGATTTCAGGAGATTGTTGATTTGTTTCCTTTGGAGATGTGGATTTAGAGACATGAGGAGAGATTGATGAGGGTTCTTGTGGGGATTCTAGGGCAGCAGTGTTTGGAAGAGCCACAGATAATGGAATGGGGGAATTTGTGTTCAGGCTGTTTGGAGAGTTAGGAGAGTTGGTACCTGTTTCTAAAGGCTCGGTTGGAGCAAATTGTTTGACAAGACGCCTGCGTTTGGATTTGGCCTCAGGTTTAGGCGATGGTGCTCGCTTGAGTGAAGGAATTTTCATGCGCTTCAACTTGGAGGCATCCAGGATTTTGTTTATCTCGAAGGAGTCCTCATCATCCAGAGCAACATTGAAGTGCTTGAATATTTTGGTAAGAAGCATACCATAGGGGGCGCTTCTTGCTCTCAGGCCAGTGTATTTGAGGTAGTTGAGCACTAAATATCCAATATTTAGAGGGGTTTTCTTTGAGAAATGGTAGATGACCAGGAGGTCTTTATCAGTGATTCGTTCCATACTGCCTTTTCTTGGAAGGATAGTATGAATGCAGAAGTTATGAATGATATGGCTGAGGGGTTCAAGGTTGGCAGACACAAAACGGTCATTTGGATGTTTTGTGATAGAGAGTCTGTAGGATTCAATGTCTAGGTCATAAGATGAGGGCCAGTCCTCATTAAAGAGGTGAAGTCCATTATTTGGGACATGCAAAATATCACAAAGGAGCTCTGGGGTTAGGGTTATTTGACAACCCTTTACAGAAGAGATGAGCTGTGTATCACTGTCAGAGGGTTTAATGGCAGCAAAAAAATTTCTAACCAGTCTAGGGTAGAAGACATCAGAGAGTTGGAGAAAATTGGTCCAACCTGTGGCTATTGCAAGCTCGTTGATGTCGTAACCCCAGATAGAGTAACTATCCAGGTTGACGGTTTTGCCGGCCACGATAGGAAGGGAGCGCCATTTTTCATTGTAGAGAGCACGAACATCATCGTCAGATATGAATTCGTTGGTTGAGATTTCAGATGGATGGTCATAGGCTTGGAAAGACGATGAAACGAGAGAGGTTCCTTCGCTTGATTGAGTGGAAACGTGTGAGGAGGATGGTTTGGTGGGTGGAGGAGCAGTGACGATCTGGGTTGTGGGAAGAAGATTAGGGTTTTGTGATTCGGTTGTAGTTTGCTCAGAGGGAGTTGGATCGTGAGAGATGTTTGCATGTCGAGCTGAGCGACGGGTGGGAGTGGTGGGTGTTGGTCGAGAGTCAGTGGTTTTCATGGTGGTTTTTTGTCGAGTGGTGGTGGTGCGGCGCTTGGTGGGTGGTTTTTCCATGGAAAGGGTTTTCTGTGTTTTGGACGGAAGAGAGAATGTGGTATCAGCAAATGGAACAATGATAGTTATAAGTTTGAATACCATTTGAAAGGTTTAAGAGAAATTAAGTTGAATCATTAGAGATTATTGGGAAGAGCAAGGATTTGATGGGAAGTTGGTAGATGGTGTACTGATTTGATTGGTATGGGAAGAGGCAGCTTTTTTTGTAATGATGAAGAAGTATAGAGAAACGAGAAGGACAAGGGAGAAACACACGTGATTCTTTGGACAATGCTTATTAACAGCAAGTTTTGATTTAATTGAATTCTAATTATTAATAGCACAAAACAATGCATATGTATATTAAGATATTTTTATTATTATTATTTTTTTTTTTTTTTTAAAGGAATAATAGGTAAAGGAAAAATAAAAAGGAGCTATATTTACTTAGGTATTTTGATAATAGATAATTTTGATTTTAGAAAATTAAATCTATCTTCCACTAGAGGTTTGGTGAAAATATCTGCTAATTGATTGTTTGTATCTACAAAAATGAGTTCTATGTTTTCTTTTTGAACGTGATCTCTTATAAAATGATGTTTTATTTCAATGTGTTTAGATCTCGAGTGTTGAATAGGATTTTTTGACAAGTTTATAGCACTGGTATTATCACAAAAAATTGATACCTTGGAGTATTGAAGTGAGTAGTCTTCCAGTTGATTTTTTATCCATAAAATTTGTGAGCAGCAATTTGCAGCAGACACGTATTCTGCTTCAGTTGTTGATAAGGCAATTGTATTTTGCTTTCTGCAAGACCATGTAATAAGAGCTTGTCCTAGGAATTGACAGGCTCCACTTGTACTTTTTCTTTCTATTTTATCTCCAGCATAATCAGCATCACAGTAAGCTATTAAGTTGATGTGATTTCCTTTTTCATACCATAGGCCAATGTCAGTGGTACCAACGAGATATCGAAATATGCGTTTGACAGCAGTTAAATGTGATTCCTTAGGGTCAGTTTGAAAACGTGCACAAAGACCTACTGAAAAGACAATGTCAGGTCTACTGGCAGTTAAATATAATAATGAACCAATCATACCTCGATATTCTTTTTCTGATACAGATAGTCCTTGTTCATCTTTATCAAGATTTGAAGAGGGATGCATAGGTGTTACCATAATTTTTGCTTCATTCATTCCAAATTTTTTTAATAAATCTTTAATGTATTTTTCTTGACATATGAAAATGCCATTTTTGAGTTGTTTAATTTGTAAACCCAGAAAGAAGTTGAGTTCACCCATCATACTCATTTCAAATTCACTTTGCATCAGTTTTGAAAAATCATCACACATTTTTTCATTTGTTGACCCAAATATGATGTCATCAACGTAAACTTGAACTATTAGTAAGTCATTTTTGTGTGATTTTTTGAAAAGAGTTGTATCAATTTTTCCTCTGAGAAAATCATTTTTAATGAGAAAAATACTAAGTCTTTCATACCAAGCTCTAGGAGCTTGTTTAAGACCATATAATGCTTTTGTTAGTTTGAAAACGTGATTAGGATGAGAATGTTTTTCAAAGCCAGGTGGTTGATGAACATATACTTCCTCGTTTAGGAACCCATTTAAAAATGCACTTTTTACATCCATTTGAAAAAGTTTAATATTTTTATGAGCAGCATATGCTAAAAGAATTCGAATAGCTTCTAACCTTGCCACGGGTGCATATGTTTCATCATAATCTATACCTTCTTGTTGATTATAACCTTGAGCTACGAGTCTAGCTTTGTTTCTGATTACTTTTCCATTTTCATCAAGTTTATTTCTGAACACCCATCTTGTACCAATAATAGTCTTATTTTGAGGGTAAGGAACTAGTTTCCAAACTTGGCTTTTCTCAAACTGAGATAATTCTTCTGTCATGGCTTCCATCCAAGATTCATCTTTTAATGCATCATTGATATTCTTTGGTTCTACCTGAGATATCATTGCCATGTTATTAGAGTTATCTTTAAAGAAATTTCTAGTTCTTACCTGATCAGAGGTGTCTCCTATTATTTGTTCATGAGGATGATCAGTTACACTTTTCCATCCTTTTGGAGGATTTGCTGTAGGTTGTTCAGAGTTGTTTTTAGCTTCTTGGATAATGTTCATAGTGTTGCTTGTATCTGTTGATTGAGTGTTAGGAATTGCTTCTAAATCGGTTACTTCATCCTCGTGAGAATTTTCTAAAGCTGCAACATTTAGTTCATCAAACATAACATGCATACTTTCTTCTACACATTGATTTTTCAAATTGTAAATTCGGTAACCTTTTGATGTTGAGGAGTAACCAAGAAAGATGCCTTTGTCAGATTTTGAATCAAATTTTCCTAGAGAATCTTTGTTGTTAAGAATATAGCAATAGCATCCAAAGATATGAAAATATGAAATATTTGGAGTTCTATTTTTCCATAGTTCATAAGGAGTTTTCTTCAAAATTTTCCTTATGGTTACTCTATTTAAAACATAGCAAGAAGTATTGATAGCTTCAGCCCAGAAATATTTTTCAACATTTGATTCATTTATCATAGTTCTAGCCATTTCTTGTAGAGTTCTATTTTTCCTTTCTACAACACCATTTTGTTGAGGTGTTCTTGGACAGGAGAAATTGTGAGATATACCATTTTCATCAAAGAAGGTTTTAAAGGAAATATTTTCAAATTCTCCTCCATGATCACTTCTTACAGCAACAATATTTGAGTTTCTTTCATTTTGAACTTTTTTGCAAAAGATTTTGAATGCTTCAAAAGAGTCATCTTTATTTTTTAAGAAAAGTACCCATGTGTACCTTGAGAAATCATCAACAATGACAAATCCATATCTTTTTCCACTTAGACTTAAAGTTTTTACAGGACCAAATAAATCAATATGAAGGAGTTCCAAAGGTTTGTGTGTTGACACAATATTTTTTGAATGAAAACTACTTTTGACCTGTTTGCCTTTTATGCAAGCTTCACAAATTGAGTCTTTTTCAAAATTGAGTTTGGGAAGACCTCTAACAAGATCTAATTTTGAAAGTGTTGAAATATTTTTCATACTTGTATGACCACATCTTCTGTGCCATAGCCACTTATCCTTTTCCCTAGATAAAAGGCAAGATTCAGATGAAAGATCATCTAAATAAAATGTGTAAAGATTTTTGTGCCTTTTTCCTAGAAAAAGAATTTTGTCAGAAGATGGGATTTTTACAATGCATGAATTTTGATTAAAACTAACTTCATAGCCATCATCACATAGTTGACTAATGCTAAGAAGATTGTGTTTTAATCCTTCCACATATTGTACATTGTTTATAAAGATATTACCTTTTTTACCTATGGAACCAATACCTTTGATTTTTGCTTTATCATTGTTTCCAAAGGTTACAGTTCCTCCTTCTTTATTTTTGAAAGAGACAAAACTTTCCCTATCTCCAGTCATATGTCTTGAGCAGCCACTGTCCAAGTACCAAGGCTTTTTCTTGAGGGTCAGAAGACATTCCTGCATTATGTGTTAGTAATCTTTTAGGTACCCATATTTCTTTGGGTCCTTTGTTGTTAGAAATATGATCATTTGATATATTGGTTTTCTTTTTGAAATAGCAATGTTTTTCAAGATGATTGGTTTTCTTGCAATAACAACATTTTGGTTTGATAATGTTTTTCTCCTGTAAAATAGTTTTTTCTTTTGCTTGAGTTTTGGTTCTATTTTTATTTGGAAGAAAAAAATTCTCATAAATCATTTGATTTTCAGATTGTTTAAATCCTAATCCAGCTTTATCAAAGACCCCTGATTGAGATCCCATTATTTTTTGAAATGTTTCAGTAGATTTTACAAAGGAGGTTATATCTTTGGTGAGAGTTTCTACTTGATTTTCAAGACTTTCAATTTTATCTTGATTGTTAAGAGGTTTGATTTTTTCATTAATAGCTTTATGATGTAATGACAAATAAGAATATGCCTTTTGTAACTCCTTAATGGTTTCTAAATGTTTTAAGTTGGATTTTATTAGATCTTCTTTTTCAGTTTTAAGAGTATGAATTTGTTCTTTTTGAAATAAACATTTTTGAGTTAAGATATTTGAATCTTCTAATAGGTTGTCAAATAAAATTCCCATTTCTTTGCAAGTATAACAGGAGTTTAGTGTACTTACCTCTTCAGAATCGGAGTTAGTCATCAGACATAGGTTAGCTTCCTCATCTTCAGCTTCAGAGTTAGAGTTCTCTGAGTCATCCCATTGTGCAAGCATAGATTTCTTTTTAGAGGAAAAATTCCTATGAGTTTTGAGTGGGCATTCTGTTTTGAAGTGTCCAAGTTTGTTGCATCCATAACATGTAATCTTGCTTTTATCAATCTCAGGTTTCTGGTAATCTTTCCTGGGTTGAAATGACTTTCTGTTTTGATTTCTTTTTAAAATCATTTGTTGAATTCTTCTAGAGATTAAAGCCAAATCATTTTCATCCTCAGATAGAAATCCGGTCTCTTCTTCAGTTATTCCTTGTGAGGTGGAGATTTGAGATGCAGAATTATGAGAGGTTTTAAGAGCTATCATTTTACCTTTTCTCTGTGGTTTATCTTCATTGAGGATACTTTCATGAGCACGAAGAGATCCTATAAGTTCTTCAACTTGTAGAATCTTTAGATCTTTTGCTTGTGAGATAGCTGTTACCATAGGTCTCCAAATCTTTGGGAGACATCTTAGAATTTTTCTAATTCTTTCATGAGCAGAATAAGCTTTTCCCAGTGATCTTAGTTCATTGACAATTATAGTGAATCTAGAGAACATTTCATCTATGGTTTCTTCTTCCTTCATCTCAAAGGTTTCAAATTTCCTGACTCCTAGATCAATTCTTTCTTCTTTAACATGATTTGTTCCTTCATGATGTATTTTGAGAGCATCCCAGATTTCTTTGGCAGTTGTGCATTCTTCTATCCGGTCGTATTCTTCCCTGCTAAGAGCACATGATAATATAAATTGAGCTTTAGAGTTTAGTAGTACCTTGTCATTTTCTTCTTTTGTCCATTGTGACTGAATCTTTGGAACTGACGCAACTGTGTCTGTTGCAGTAGTCATTGGTGTGTAGTTGCCATTTTCAACCACAGACCACATGTTGTTATCTTGAGATAGTAGAAACAATCTCATCTTACCTTTCCAGTAGTAGTAGTCAGAACCATTAAAGTAAGGAGGCCTATGTGATGATCCTCCTTCAGCTATAAACTTTGTATCAGCCATTTCCTGTTTGATCGATTAACTCTAACACGGTTAAGTGTTTTGTATATTCAGAGCCCGGAGCTCTGATACCAATTGATGGAATAAGGTGTGACACAACAAGGGGGGTTGGATTGTGTCCCTTTTAAAATTTATCTTAGTATTTAAAAAGGTTGCCTTTAATAAGAAGAAAGTGATTAGTAATGTCTTTAGAGATTTAAATAATTAGTGTTAATGTGTGTGATAAAATATAGTGTATGAATAATATAAGAACAAGACAATAAGTAAAGAACACAAGAAAACTTATCCTGGTTCACCAACTTGGCTAGTCCAGTCCCCACACCCTGTGAGATTATCCTTTATCAAATACTTCTTACAATGACTTTTTCTTCTATGTATTCTTAGCCTCACCAGGCTTACACTTCTGAATGGTATAGCTTACAGATAGCTTACAAAATGATTGGTTTGTATATCTAAGATATACTTTGTGATTTTAGTAGGTTTACAATAAGTTCCTAAATACTCTCCATATGGCAGTGAGTATTTTACTTATAGAATATGTATGATAACTCTAATATATATTTGATCACTATATGGTAGTGAGAGCTAAAGATAATATATAGAGAGTATGATTGCTTTGAGAATAAAGACTTTGATTTTTCTTTGAATGCTTGTGGATATTTTCGGTGGTGAAGAATGAAGCATAAGTCTTGTATTTATAGAGCAAAGCAAAGTGAGAGGGAAGTGCCGAGAGTTTCTCATGAGAAGTGCTGGCAGCTTTGGACTTGGTCTTGGCTTGACTTGGTACTGCTGACAATCTGCAAGTTCTGACATTTGACCATTTCAACAAAGACTTATTCTTGGAAAAGTAAATCTGGAGGAGTAACTCTGGGACGAGTAACTCTGGGACAAGTAACTCTTGGACGAGTAACTCTGGGACGAGTAACTCTGGAGCACGTAACTCTGGGACTAGTAACTCTGAGACGAGTAACTCTGGAACACGTAATTCTGGAGAGTAACTCTGGGACTGTCATTCTGAAGAGTAACTCTGGGACCATAATTCTGGAGAGTAACTCTGGGACTGTCATTCTGAAGAGTAACTCTGGGACCATAATTCTGGAGAGTAACTCTGGGACTGTCATTCTGAAGAGTAACTCTGGGACCATAATTCTGGAGAGTAACTTGTTTAACTTCTGAGAATCCATATGTTCTTAAAGCTTTGTTCTTTGTCAGCTCAATCTTGAATCATCATTTTAACTCTTTGTTTGATAGAGACCATAAATTATTTAGATGATTAATTGATGAAATCACTTTGGAGTTTCTTTAGATAAAATAGTTTGTAATATTCAAAACATTAACAGAATATGTTTCAACAAACTTCTCCTTCATCTCCCTCCTTCTCCTTTCCCTTCCCTTCACATCTGCTTTGTCCAGAAGAGAGATTGAACAAGCTACGGCTACAAGAACTGGAATTTGAGTCTTTCTTTTTACTTTCTTCAAAGGTTCTGGGCAGAGGTGAGGCCCGTAACCATGCCCCAAAGGATAGATCTTGCTCCTCTAGATTTTCAAAGCCTTCTTCACTGAGATCCCCAACTTCTTCACAGTCTTTCATTTGGTGCCCAATCTTCCCACACACGAAGCAGAAAGTAGGTAGCCTTTCATACTTAAAGTGGACCCTTAGGTTCTTCTCTTTAAAATGGACAACTGTTCCCCGCTTAAGTTGCTTCTTCAGATCCATTTTAACCTTGATCCTCAGAAATCTGCCATTACGATGTGCCTCCTTCTGGTCCACTTCTTCGTATTCGCCAATGATTCCTCCTAGATTTTTTGCCATTGCTTTCGATCTGAGCTTGAGTGGGAGTTCATAGACCCTAACCCAGAAAGTACCATAGTGCATGTTTAGTTCTGAAGGTTGCTCTTCTCCAGACACTCTAGCTAGCACCAGAAGATTACGGTCAAAGCTCCATGGCCCGTTCTTCAACACTCCTTCTAGATCCCTTTTGGTGGCGAATCTGAATAGAAAAAGGTTCTTACTCAGTTCCTGAACTTCAACTGGATTTCTGAGTCTCCAAGCACTCAGCATCGTACTAGTGAAAGCTCGAGTGTTAAACGGACTATCCGTCCACAATCTAGCTGCCAGGGTTCTTTGAAAAACTTCATCTTCACAAGCTTCGTCAACTTCTGCAGTGATACCTTCCTCTTCTTCCTTAGATAGTTCAAAATCTTTCCACCTCTCCATATCTTCGAGAAGCTTCAGTCACCGACGGAAACAGGGGAAAATGAAGAGGACAAGTAGCTAGTTTAAATGGAAAAAGAATCTCGTAAGGGAACGAGAGAAAACCAAAACTTGTTTGGGAGGAAAAAACCAGAGAGAAAACTGGGAAGCCGAAGCGGCGCTCTAACCCTAGATGAGTAGAGGGAAAACACGATAAGTTTTCTTAGAGAGAAGGGGGAGCTTCTCTCTCTAAAAAACACGTGGGTTTTTAGAGATGAGAGAGATTTCAATTTTACATTATGGAGTGAAAATAATGAGGTGACCTCTATTTATAATTGAAGTCTAAAACCGAAAAAGGAGAGAATAAGGGTAACGAATTTGACCCGTCTTTCCATGATCAGTTGAACAAGTTCCAAAAAATAGAATTCGTAGGAGAATAATGTGGGGTTATGGATTGACTCACCTATAGCAGTTGAAGGATTGCTCATATGTACATAGAACAATTGTGTAATTAATAAAATGGATGACAACAATGTATTTACTGAAAAATTAATGTTAAATTTTTTTTATTTATTTTTGAGATAAAAAAATTAATGTATTAGCCTAACCCAAACCTGACCCGATCGAAACAAACTGAACTGGTCGAACAGACCACGACGACAAACACCATGTTCACGAGAGTTTTTTTTTTTTCTCCCATTTATAAAATTGTGTACCCCTTGAAGAACTTATTGAACATTTAAACTAGCACTTATCTCTTACTACCAAACTCTTCAATCAATTTCTAACATAAAAATGTACTGTCGTGGAAAAATTATTCGCAAAGTCAAATGATGGATCTTTCTTGTGTCATAAATGATGTGTTTCTTTTTAGAGTGCATAAGGAAGGAGTAACTCTAGTTGTTCTAAATGGAGCTTTAAGTGTTTTTTATGATTAATTGTATTTGAATTATTTTTGTTTTATTACTTATATAAATATTTTTATGTCAAGACATCCATAACAATAAATGATATTATATGAAATTTGAGAAAAATAAATAAATAAATCAAACTTTAAAAATAATACTAATTTATAATGATACAACATAGAGTACAAAATACATCTTTTAATAGAATATAGGCCTTTATTATAATGAAGACTTTATTACAAACCACACAACATTGATCATAGAAAAATTATTGAAGAAAATCAAAACACATATTAAGCTTAATACAAGGGGGGAGGAGGTGAACTATATAAATAAGGATTATATGGTGTAGGTGGAGACTTATAAATGTAAGGAGTTGGTGAAGGATAAGATGGAGGTGGTGATGAATAAATGTAAGGTTTTGGAGGAGAGCTATAAACATAGGGAGGTGGAGGAGGGGATTTGTAGACATATGGTGGAGGTGGAGACTCGTAAACATATGGTGGTGGTGGTGAAGGAGATGGTGGGGGTGGAGACTTGTAGATGTATGGAGGGGGAGGTGAAGGAGATGGAGGTGGTGGTGACTTGTAGACATATGGAGGAGGAGGTGAAGGGGATGGAGGTGGAGGTGATTTATAGACATATGGTGGTGGAGGAGAAGGTGATGGAGGGGGAGGAGACTTATAAACATATGGAGGTGATGGATATACATAGGGTGGAGGAGGTGGTGACTTGTAGACATATGGTGGTGGTGGTGGACTACTATAGACATAGGGTGGTGGAGGTGGTGACTTGTAGACATATGGAGGAGGAGGTGGCGACTTGTAAACATATGGAGGTGGTGGTGATGGAGATGGTGGAGGAGGAGATTTGTAATAATATGGTGGAAATTTGTCGACATAAGGAGGTGGTGGTGATGCAGATGGTTGAGGTGGTGATTTATAGTAATATGGAGGGAATTTATTATCATATGGTGGAGGAGATTGGTAATTATATGGAGGGAATTTATAAGCATATGGGGGTGGAGATTGATAGTTATTATATGAAGGTGGTTTGTTATTGTAGGGTGGTTGGGGATAGTTGTATGGATATTGGCCTCCATAGTAAGGCTTATCATCATCAGCAATTGCAAAAGTAGTAAAAGCAATTATGCAAAGTGCTATTGCAAATATGAGTCGAGGCCATTGCCTCGCCCCAATTGAGTTTTCCATGTTCTCTCTTAGTAAGCAGATATCTTTTATTTGCTATTTAGAAGATTTGTTGTTTATGGTTGCTTAAAGTATATGAATTGTACCTCTTTATATAGTATTATGGCTTTCAATATCTTAGACTTTTTAAAGTTTCTTGACAAAGTGGCTCAACATTTTTATTAGATATTTTACTAGATGATGCAACCCAACATTTTGTTGCCATTTTATATTTCAAATTGAAGTTTACAAAGTCATGGTTCTCCCCGAACCTGTTGATTTGATCAAACATTTATTCAACAATTTGATAAAATACTTATAGGAAAGGAAAATGTAAACAATATTGCCTTTGTAAGGGAAAGCGACTCAGTACAAAATATGGTTTACATGAAAAAAATGGTATTTTTATTGGACATTTTGTTCATGGATTAAAAATTTATTCTTAAAAATAAAATTATGAAAACTATGAATGAGAATCGTAATTATGGCTATGTTTAAAAAAATTTAAGCGGCATTTTTAAAAATTATTTATAAAAATGAATAGATATTTTTTTAAAATTTATTTTTACGTTACTCATCTATTATCTTAAAAAAAAAATACGCAAATAAGAAAACTATTTTTCCAGTAATATTTTATACTGCAAATTAAATCTTCTAACTTTAAATCAAACATAGAAATTTGTATTTAGTAAAACATATAAATGATAGTATTTCATGAATAGATAAATATAAGCTTCAAAGATTTCGTTTGTGAGCAATTTATTAAAATAATATTTTTACGTTATTTTTTAACATTTTCTTATTAAATATATTTGTTTAAACATATTTATTAAATATATATATATATATATATATATATATATATATATATGATTTTGTAGTGAGTAACTTAGTTTTGTCGGGAGATCAAACGAGGAGCATTTTTACACGTGGGGACTACCTATAAGAGCAACACATTTTTGTGAGATACACACTACATATTCACCCAAAACCTTAAAGTGATAGGTGGGTGGATTCTCCCACTTATAAGTGCTCAAGTCTTCACATTCATAATTAATGTGGGACTTCCCCACACTAGTCCCACTTGTAATTCTTTTTCAACACTCGAACAAAAGGCTCGTGATTATCATTTGTTGAGGTAATTCAGGAGAGTGAAACGAAGAGTTTTTTTACACTTAGAGACTACCTTTAAGAGAAAACACCTTTGTAGAAGAGACACCATATTTTCACCAAAAATCTTAAGGTGATACGTGAGTGGGTTCTCCCACTTATAAATGCTCAAGTCTCTACTATAGGTTCAAGATAGGATCGTTCTGTTTCGTGGTCTCTCACGTTCAATATGTGGATGATACTATTCAATAACACTCTTATAGAAATTAATGTGGACCCTATCTTTCTGACCTCTGCATGTGAATTCATCCACTATAAAATTGAAGCTCAACTTTCAAGTATCTTGGTTTGTACGTGCGATTAATACTAGGCTCAAAACTACCTAGGACTCTTTTGTCAATTATTTGATCAAGATGCTTCATTGTTAGAAGCACCTTAGTCTTAGGGGTCAAGTGGTTCTTCTTAATTTAGTTCTTAATGTTATTTTAATTTTCTTTTTTTAATAAGTTTTTAAAAATTTGGGAGAAGCTTGTTAAGTTACAAAGAAAGTTTTATTTTGGGATGAATGAATGAAGAATCTAATATTTCATAGATTAAATGGGATAATATTTGTAAACTTAATCGTAGAGAGTTAGAAGTAAAGGTACTTCAACTGGTTAATTAATCTCTTTTGACTAAATGGAATTGGAGGTTCTTTACAAGTGCTTCAGATCTTTAGTGTGATATTCTTGTTGTTAGGTAAGGTGTTTTAGTTGTTTCCTCTCTCCGGAGGGAGAGGAGGATATTGGATTTTCAACATGTTTCTTCTTGATGGAAATGTGTATCTCTTTTTGGATCTAAAGAGGATGTCCCCCCTTATTGGTTTGTTAGTATCCTAATGAATGTGGGATCAGGCCTTTAGAGTTTTTTTTTGGAAGGATCCATGGTTAGAACACACTCCCTTAAAGATAAGTTATATGGTATATTTTCTAATTCTACTCAATTTGATGGGTTGGTGGGAGAGGTTGGCTTGGTGAAAAACAAATACTTTGTTTGGAATCTCTGGTGAAAGAGATCATTCTTTCATCGTGAGATACTTGTAATATATAATATGTGTAATGCTAGAATGACACCACAAATTACAACACCACCTTATGTACATACTGTTACATGTACATTTGTATTTTTTTAATAATTTTCTTTCAGCTTTAGTTTTTAACAATGTTTAAATGCTTTGGAAAGCATACGGTGTAGATATAGTGTAAGCATATTGAGTGTCAAAGGTAGCTGATCTCATATATAATCTCCCCTCTCTACTTCAAGGTGCTACTTTATCTTAGGATAAAGATAATTGGAACTGGAATCATACAAAAGAGGTAGACTTCTAAGGGGTAGTTTAGAAGTAGTTTTGATATGATCTATCACATTACATGTGTGTGTGGTCTAGTTGGAGAGTCTGTAATGAAATCATTTTTAACGGTGTTTCAAAATTGTGAATGAAGGAGAAAATAAACTTTAGGCCTGGAAATAGTTTCTAGATAAGTTAGGGATAAACTCATGTATTTTCTCTGATTGTCTTTAAAACTCTATCATCCGCTTTAACCAGTAACTGATAGAGTGTTTGTCTTAGTTCTAAGATTAATATCAGTTTGCAATTTTGTTGCTCTCTTGATTTAAGTTTTTTTATGGAATTAAATTTTTATATATATATATATATATATATATATATATATATATATATATATATATATATATATATATATATATATATATATATATATATATATTTATTCGCATGAAAAAACTTACAAATATACCGCTACCAAATACTAATAGGTTGTGGAAAAGTCAGGTTAAAAATAATAACCAAAAATTTAATTGACTTGGTGTATATATATATATTGTCACTTTCTATCTTAGTCGATCTATATTCATACCTAACGTGTTACTTTTATAAGAGTTATTTTTCTGACTCGGTAAGATATTATTTTTATATTTCTTGTATTCACTGTCATTTTGTTGTACATATTCATCCCCCTTCTTTAAACAACCATGAATCTTTGAATCAGTTCCACCATGAGTTCGACCGTGGAATTAAACGCTTGAAATATTAATTATATCGTATTTTCTTATTATTTATTTGATTTAACAAAGACTAAAAAAATAGGTTATTTATTATCATGCTACTTGCATGTGTAAAATAGGAGAGCCAACTAGTTTATTATTTTATATTTATTTTTGTTGTGAAAATTTTAATAAGTTTCCAAAGAATCAAGTTGGTTAAGATTCAATATGAATGGTTCCATGTTGCCCTCATGAGAGGCTTCCATCTTCTATCTCGTAGTTATCCACCAATACTTAGTATCTCCAAGCAAAGATAGTAGCATAGTTCATCTTTCATCCTAACAGAGAGTTGATTTCCATAAATATCTTTTCCATCTCTTGCAACTATAAGCCAGCCTTCTCCAGCCTAGGATCTTCTCCTTTGAACTTGGGTGGGTTTTGATTGTGGAAGTCAGTTACCCTAAATAAAGTTGGACTGGGGCGGTTTAAAAAGGATTATTGTGTCTGTTTTAACCGCCTAATTGACTTTGTTACAAATGACAATTTTGTTTTGCAAATAATAGCAATTTAAACCGTCTAGGTTAGCTTTTTGCTATACTCTGAGGCTCGGAAAGAAAGGGAGGGTTGTGTTACGCAGGCGACAGTTAACGTAACGTAAAGTTTTGTCGAATCTCTATGACATGGAGGGTTGTGTTACGCAGGCGACAGTTAACGTAACGTAAAGTTTTGTCGAATCTCTATGACATGGATCAACTCACTAGTAGAAATACTTGAATTTCCTGCGGATTTACCTGCGGATTTTAGCTAAAATTCCGCAGGAAACACGTTACCTGCGGATTTTCCTGCGGTTTTACGTCCCCAGCTAAAACCTTCGTGGGTAATATTTTCGGCAGCAAGTTCCGCAGGTAATTTCGGCAGCAAGTTCCGCAGGTAATTTCGGCAGGTAAATCCGCAGGAAACTTCCGCAGATAAATCTACAGCAAATAAAATCCGCAGGTAATTTCTATCTCAAATTAAAAAAAATTAAAAACTTTTGAAACATTATAAAAATCTAAAATATTTTTATAATGTGACTAAGTAATCATAATATAAAAATAAAATTATAATTTTAAATATTTTGAATTATAATACAAATTTATAGAACAAGTTACTATAGAAAAATAAGGGTTAATAGTACTTTCACCCCCTTGTAATATTAGCGAATTTTGCTTTTTCCCCCTCCCTACCTTTTGGCAACGGTTTTTTCAAAAAAACCGTTGCCAAAACCTGCCTTTGGCAACGGTAGGGGGGTAAACCGAAACACGCTCATATTACAGGGGGATAAAGTACTATTAACCGAAAAATAATAATATTCTCCAGATTTTCAACTGCGATATATTCGCCCTGTGAAACCTTGAATATATTCTTCTTCCTATCAATAATCTTCATGCTTCCAATGTTGGAAAGCAACTATCAAATATATATGTAATCTTGGAAAGCAATATAGTAATAAAGAGAATGAGCAAATACTGTTAACTGTTAAGAGTGCTTTCCTTCTCCAATGTTTGAAAATTGTTGTGGCATCAAAAATCGTACTACAAACATCAATGGTAGAAATCAATGCCGGATTACATTGCAGACTTACCAGCTTTAGAGACACTTAGGCTGTGAATGAACAACTTCATTAGTGAAATTACCCTTAAACTTGTTAGGAACTTTGTCAGAGAATACTAACAGTTCATCTCAGCCAGTTAGTTTTAGATTCGAACAACTTGATTTGTCAAACAATGCCTTGTCTGGTCCTTTACTAAATTCACTCTCAAATTTCCCTTCCCTTCAAAACATTTTGCTTGGCAGAAATCAATTCTCGGTCCAATCCCAAGCTCCATTGGAGGACTAAATCAAGTGCCAAAGCTTGATCTTAGCAGAAACTCATTATTCAGAGAATCTCCACCTGAAATTTAACACTGTGTTGAAGAATAAATTCAACCCAACAGCCACCTCTTAATCTTCCTTCCCTTTGAGAATCTCACATGGCTTTTCAAGCCAACTAAAACCAGGAAACTTACTGACATTTCTTTCCTTCATCACCTTTCTCACATTCCCAACCTCTTCCCAATCACCTTCAGTGGCATAAATATTTGATAGTGTAATAAAGCCACCAGGTCCTTTTAGCTGCATTCTCATCAATTCCCCAGCCATCTTTTTAGGAAGATCTCTAATTTATAAATAGTCTAAATATATCATTTATTCAATAAATCTAAAAAGTAGAAATTGCTTATAGAAGAGAAAAGAATGAGAGAAATATATTGTAAACACTTAAAGAAAGAGTTCCTCACACTTCACTCTACTAATTACATTAATATTATGACCCAATAATCTATTTCTACATCTTTCTATAATTTTCTTTGAGCTATCCCACTAATAGTAACAAATGAGCTAACACTTTTTAAATTACAGCTTTAGTGACACTCCTCAAATTCTATCACTTGGTTTATATTTAAATTAGTTTGGAAGTTCTAAAATTCCCCGAGCCAAAGAAACCAAAGCAACTAATGAAGTCTTAAAAATCCCAACTTCACCAATCCAAATACCACACACCCATATAAAGAAAGAAAGAAAAAGGCATAGTGCAGTCATCTAAAGCCATTCAAACACTAAGTGAATAAACATATGTTTGACATATGCTTCTAGATTAATTGAGAAGTGAGAACACCTTTTATCTGTTTATTTGCCACAGATGCCTAACTAAGTAGAACAATTAGTTAGAAGAAACAAGAAAACAATGCAATCATTCTCTTTGGTCATATAAAGTTTAAGGCTCAATAACAGTAACATATAAAAGTATCCACTTACTGTTTCGGTGAAGTTTTAATCTGGCCGCATAAAGGTGGTCCTGCTTCTGTAACTAGTTCACCATACGCTACATATCTCAGTTCCAAATTGCATTTAAATGGAAACATTAAAACTTGGCAGTTTACACAGCAGAGCAAATGTACTAGAGCTCATACTTTCTTCTTCAAATCCGCAAGCATTTACAGTAGTCTCCTCTTTGGCGGATATTCTTGGCTGATTTCTTGAGACACTGCCTGGCATCGCAGAAAAGATGTCTCCTTCGTCCCTCCCTTTCACTATTGTACAATTTTGGGGAAATTGATAATTTTAGTAAACTGAACATAAACAAAAAAGAAGCATGAAGTCATCAAAACAGTAGAAACAAGAAAGCACTTAGAAACATAATTTGGATAGGAATCCTAATAAATCTTTTTCCCCGCCATATTACATGGCTATCTCTACAAAAATCTATCAGATCAGAGTCTCAATTTACTGAGCCTAATGTAATGACTTATCAACCCATATTGGCATCCATTTTTCAATATAATGAAATCTTTCCCATCTTAGTTAGTTAGTAAAACATGAAAATCTGGAGAAAGAAAGTGCGTGGATAATACAATGCAGAGTGCAGACATGTTTTATTTTCGCAAAAATCTCATGATACAAAACCATCTCTCTTTCGTAAGCAAACAAGGTCAATCCTTAATAGGTTTGGGTGATATTTAACGCAGCTGTCAACTTTTAATAACCCTCCACTAGCTGATGTCGTCCATGTTTCATGTATGGTCCAAACAGAACAATATTGGGATTTGGGAAACTGCTTAACTGATCAATATATGTCACATAAAAATAGTAGTATGTTTAAACCCACAAATAAGTCTCACTTTGCAAGACTATAATGAAGCATAACACACAAAGGAAAAGTCTATTCACAAAAGCTAATCCCCTTAAAAATTACAAAACAATTAAATCATGATTAGCCAAAATAGAGAAAATGCATTGCTGTCAAACCGGGGCTGGTAATAAATATTAGTAAATTTTAAAAAAGGGTTAGAAGTGGATTATACCAGCTGCTTTAGCAACAACAGCTTTGTAAAGAACAATATTAAAGAACATGTAACGTGGAGATGGCTTGCAACAAGTTCCCTAATGATTCCTTCTACATTCATTAAAGCTACTATTTATCTCCGAAGAGCCTCTGCAACAACAAAGCCGAAGAAAGAATCAACATCATAACCAATTCACAAGTTGCAATTTGAACATAAATCATCAACAACACAACATCATAACATAAGAAAATCAAAACTGAAGCAAAAAGAAGAGAGAATCTGGTTGAGACATTTCATCGAACACCTTGTGAATCAAACTCAAACTGTAGCAGAACCCTTAATTGAGTCGAAACAGTAAAAATGCAAAAATTTCAAAACGCAACCAATTTTGAACATAATACGTAAATCAAATTCTAAACTGAAACAAAACTCGATTTGAAATCGAAACAAACCTGTAGCGAAAACTTGGCTCGAATGCAAAATCTGAACCATGAAAAAGCTCTGCTGCAATGCACAAAACCGAGGATTTAACTATATTTAGATCAAACTTTAGTGAGCATTTTAACCTTGAACTGAAATCTTCACCCCCTAATGAAATAGGAGGCTGAACGATACAAGAATTAATTTGCTGCAATGCACACTCACAGAAAAAGGTTGTTTGAGGACATCAACGTCCTTCGAAAGATAGGGACAAGGTTGGAACAAAATGTTCATTGGATTATAATTCAACATGAAAACATAAGCTGGTCTTATTACGTGGCACGTGGCAGCCACTATTCTAGTATTAATTAACTACTACTAGAATTCGTGCAGCACACAAAGAAGTGTATCTACAATAACTGATCCAAGATTGGATAAGTAAATTTATATGTATATTCCAGTAGAATCACAAAAGAGGACCATAAGGGAGGATGAACATAACCCAAAAATATCATAAAATAGTAATAAATTTATGAATTTACTTCAAATGATGGCCCCTAACATCATTATTGGATTCAAAATAGGCCCTTTTACAAAGTGCGGGCAATTTATGAAAGAAATATCACACTGTCAATTAAGAAAGAAGACGAGAAGTCTATTGGGCAATGACTTAGCTCCCCTGTACTCCTGACAGAGGCTTCGACTGACCAGAGCACAAACTTACTCTGATACTCGCCACTGCCAATGAAGCAGTTCTGAGAAAAACTTCACACCGCTTCCTCTCATAAAACCATTTCCAGCATGAAGTAATTTGAGAACATGTGACAATTCAATTCTAATTGTTATCAAGCTATTGCAGCTGTTTTCAGGTTGCATATAACTCAAAAGTATAGAAACAACATACCTTCTCTCTTCCATTCTCTCAAAATACTTTGCTAAGGCTAGAGTTCTACTTGTTGAAATCCCCTAAAAATATATTCACCCCCTCTCCCATGAAAGGTCAGCTCAGGAGCATTTTTCATTGTTCTCAGGCAACTTAGCATCCCTTTTTAAAGACTTCTATGCGGCATGCAACTTTTCTATGCGGTGGGAATAATCTTCAATGTTTATCATTTCCTTGGTGTATGAAGGCACTAACTTGAAAATTTGAAATGAAAGCAAAGCAACAAATTTATTAATGTCCATTTAGACTATAATGATTGGAAAATTAATTAGAATTTCCACTAACATGTTCTATCAATTGGAAAAGGGCTCAATAGCACGATAATTACTCCTACAAATTGTATTCCAATGAACAATAATTACTTCTCATCGGCAATAGTACGAAATGGTAATAACGACAATAATTCTATGCTAATATGCAAACCAACATCAATAGCAACTAAGAAACACAACAGCAACAAATCAAAAGTAAAATAAAAGCAAAAAGAGGAAAAAATTCCAGTGAGGCATTTTATCGAATACCTTGTGAGCAAGATCGAAAGCTGCATTTTCTTCTCCTCGTCGCTTCAACCGGTAAGCATTCCTCCATTCTCAGCTTTATGATATCGTATGCTTGCTGTAACTTTAACTCAAACTGAAATTTATATTGAAATTGAATCACAATTAGTTGTAGCATAACCCGTAATGGAGTAAAAACCGTAAAAATGCAAAGAATCACGAATCAAAACTAACCTGCTCTGAGTTGAAATTTCGAGCACAAATAGATTCTGAACCCCCAACGCGAATCAAATTCTGAGTCGATAACAATTCGAATCAGTTCTGAAATCCAAATCCAACCAATTCAAGACCAAGAGAATCTGCGTCGTAGTTGTTGTTGTGTAAGAATTGAGAGGGAGAGAGCATGAGTTTGAAAGAGTGTCGCAAAAAAGAGAAACCGAGAAAGCTTGAGACAATGCCCGTGAGAAAAAGCTTGAGAGTGTCGCAAATTATATTATACTCCTATATAACTATATTTCTCATTGTTCTATTATAATAAAACTAGTCAGAGACCCGTGCTTCCGCACGGGTGAGTTTTTTTTCTGGTGTAGTATTTTTGTAATGATATGAATAATATAAATAAAAGGAATTATAAGCAATATGCATAATTAAAAGGAATTGTTTTACTTGAATAGAGTTAGAGTTTTATTGATTGCTTTGTTATACTCCCAATTCTTTGATAACCGAATATCCATAGGAATCGTTTTGAAATTTAAAAATAAATACTTTAGTTTTCAAATAAAAGTTATTATTGTTTAAAATAAAATAGGCATTGTATTGGAAGTGGCCCTTAAGATTAAACATTATTATCGTATTCATGTGCTAATTTTGTGTGTAATAAATGACCATATAAAAAAGGACATGTGAGTTGGAGAAAAAATAAAATTTTAACAAATGCAAATGTAAAATTTTAAATATAAATGAAAAATATGAAATAATTTACTTAATTGTAAATTTAACAATAATTATATAGAAAACAATGATCCACAAAAAAAATGTTTAAGATAGGTTAAGAACACAATAGCAAAATTGGGTCAGGTAATTTAATAATTGACGGTCCAACAACAATTAAAAGAAAATGTTATAGATCACTATGGTTTAATTATAAATGAAAAATGATCATATAAATTCAATTATATTAAATAATCATATTAAAAAATACTATAAGATGGAGATAATAAAAATGAAATATTAACATTTAAAAATAAAAATTATCTCTCAATTAATAGTAATTGTTGATTAAAATAAAATAGCTACTATGTTGATAATGGCCCGTGAAATAAAAAAATAATTTGATGCGATATAAAATATATTTAAAAACAAATGTAAAATAAACAATAATCATGGAAATTTAATTGTATTAAATAATGATAAAAAATCGTGAGATGGAGAAAAAAATAAAAATAAAGATATTATCTCTCAAATAAAGACAATGATTGATTAAAATAAAATAGACATTATGTTGATAGTGACCCGTGAGATAATAAATAAATAAATAAATAAATAGAGAAAAAAATTAAAATGAAAGTAAGAAAGTGTGAAAAAATGTGAGAGAAATTTGAAATTTTAATTAAGATAGAGAAAATGTGTAATGATCGATTAAAAAAATTAAATATTGAGTTGATAGTGGCCCGTGAAATAATTAAATATTTTTGGGAATAATAATTAAATGATCGATTATTAATATTTTTTGCGATAATAGATAAATGTAGAAAAATTAAAATGAAAGTATGGAAAAATGAAATGTGAAAGAAAATTAAAATGAAAGTAAGAAAGTGTGGGAAAATGAAATGTAAAAGAAATTTAAATATGACTTCCATCATCCATGGTTTACATGTAATGTCATCATTCATGCAATAAAGTTGTAAGGAGAATGTTATTTAATTCGGACCAATGAAAAGCTAACACTTGGGGCATTCATTCAATAAAGTTGAAAGAGTGAATACTTAATTTGTTAGTTACAAAAATGACCTTTTATTAGTGCAAATAAATTTTGGTGAAAGGGTAATTTAGGCAATTTGGTCAATCTATTATTAATGAATAGATAGTAGAAGTAGATATATTTAAATGATTGTATCTTAATTTGTTTCTTATTAAATGCAAAAATTAATTTTTATATTCTATAACATAAATATATATATATATATCAAAAATTTTATATTTTTAATTTTAGTAAAAAAAATTTTAAAAAATAACATTAAAATTAAAAACTAATTAGAAAACACTATAAAAGTAATGAATAAAAAAATAAAGATTAAAAATTTCAATCTAATTTTATAAATATCAATGATTATAAAATATATAAAATTATGTTTTAAATGAAACTTAAAAAAAAAAAAATACACTTATAGTGTAAATTAATTTTACACTATCCTTACATATTTAAAAAACCTCAAATTTTGACTCATAACTAAAACAAACATCGCAAGTATAATTATAACTTCTTTTTTTGTAAAATATTGTAACATTATTATTTACAAACCCATTACAAAAGTTATATGTCATTTGTCAAAAATAAAATATTTTATATGTCTATTCATGCTACTATTACAAAAGTGAACCAAAAGCAAAATCTAAGTTGTTGGGTGAAAATTAAGTGTGAATTTTAAATAAAAAAAATAATTTTTGATAAAATTTAAAGAAAACTTATTATTATTTTTAGAAAATATTTAAATCTATTAAGCTTTTTTGAAAAAGAATAATAAAATCTATTAGGTTTTTTTTGCAAAAAAAAAAAAAGTTTTTATGTTACAAGACAAGTATTTTATATTATTTTTTAAATTACAAAAATAAAAAAAAACTACAAAATAATTCGCAGCAAAATCCGCAAAAAACTTTCCTGCGAAATTACCTGCGTATTATAGTTTGATTTTACTTGAAACAAAATTCCGCAGCAAAATCCGCAGAAAATCTTCCTGCGAACTTACCTGCGGATTTTGTATTGTAACGAGATGTTTTGGTTGAATTATATATTCCGCAGTAAAATCCGCAGGTATACCTGCGGAATTTCCTACTAATTCTTGATCCGCAGGAAACTTATTTAATTTAATAAAGTCCTAGGAAAATCCGCAGGTATACCTGCGGAATATTTTCCGCAGGAAAATCCGTAGGTAAATCGTGTATTTCTAGTAGTGACTAAAGCATGGTTTTAGATAGAACATTATTGCGAAAGTTGATTCATGTAATCGACCTCACTTATTGGGACAAGACTTAATTATTGGTTGTTGTAGCAATTTAAACCACCACATAGCCCATAATGTCTCCGCCATAATCATGCAAAACTTTTAACATTACATGAGTCAAGTCGAGAATGCGTTTGGTTGAGATCCTTAATTCAGCACATCCAAAATACTTGTGGTTTCTCTTTTAAAAAATTAAATACAACGACCATATACGAAGATAATACTGCATGCATCGCTCAATTGAAATATGGTTACATTAAAGGAGATCAGACAAAACACATTTCTCCAAAGTTCTTTTTTACTCATGATCTTCAAAAGAATGGTGATATAAGCATCCAACAAATATGTTCATGTGATAACCTTGCAGACTTTTCATAAAGTCACTCCCAAGTAGAATTTTTAATTAACTAGTACAAAAGATTCGTCTTCATCGAAGAAATGACTGTTCAACTAAGGAGGAGAAATAAAAGGATATTGTACTCTTTTTTCTTCACTAAATTTTTTTCCACTGGGTTTTTTCTTGTAAGGTTTTAACGAGGCATATCCTCAATGGACATCCAAGGGGAAGTGTTATGAATATTTATAATAGTGAATGTCCATCCTTCTTCTTGTTTTTCATCTTCCTATTCCCCATTAATAGATAATGTGGTGCGCGGAAAGTGAACCACTCACGCTGAAAAAGCTTTTCAGGAGAAACAGGGGTTTGCCCATTCGATTGGGGAAGAGAACGCGTTACAGGGAACTTTTAACCTATCCCGCGGGGAAGAAGGGAAACAAATCTAAATAAACCCTAGGTTGAGGTAGGTGTGGGGAGAATCTGAGATCGAAGGATTGGGAGGTTGGTTATACAGAGGGAAGGTATTAGCACCCTAAGTATCCGTAGTATTCTACGGGAGCCTTTCTGATTTATTTTTGCTTGTGCTAATTGGGTTGTGGTACTTGATGTTTATTGGGAAAGTTTCTCCTTTGTGTAAGGAGAGAGAGTGATGATTGTTTGAAAAGATGGGAGACCTAAATAGGTTTTTTTTTGGTTTTGTTTGCTCATAAAGACTCTTGTGAATCTCAAGCCTACATATCCCTAGAGGAAGTTAGAGCAACTGTAGTTTGGGGAACTAGTAGACAAATGATTAAACTTTTGGTGTCTTGTTCAAAGATCAAGATTGAAGTTAAGAGTTTGATTTTTGATAAGAGAAAGAGACAAGTTGTCATGTTAACGGAGAGATATCTCGCCTATTTCACCACAATCAATTTTGAAATTAACAGGCTGGATTTTGAATCAACAGAGTATGCCGCTTACATCACCTAAATAGAAAATGTTTGATAATGTTTGTAATTTTGAATGTGGTGTAATAGAGGAAATGTCTCTTCTATAGAGATGAATCATGTCTCACTTGTGGGGAAAAAATTTGAATTTTGAGTTTCTTGTACAAGGCCCAAGATTGAGGCTTTAAAGAGAGTTTGAAAATTGACTCTATTGAGGATTACTCCACTAGAATTTATTTGACTGGGGGAGTTTTATCTATTCTGTACGAAGCCCGGACTTGAGGCTGACTTTGAAGGGAATTGTATTTCTATCTCATACAAAGCATGAGATTGTGGCTGACTTTGGTTGGGAAAAGAAATTTCTGAGTGTGATTGAATTGATTTTTTATTTGAGACTTAATCTGTTGAGGGATCATATTTCTGTCTCATACGAAGCATGAGATTAAGGCTGACTCAATTGAGGATGAATTTGAGATTTTCCATATATCTTGTTCTTGAGGAACTGACTCATTATTAGGGGGTTAGGAGAGAATCCTAAATACTTGAATGATTGTGATTGTATAATTTGAAGATTTGAATTTTTCACAGGGATTGACTAAAGGTGACTAAGACATGTCCTATGCTTTTAGGAAGCCTGAGGGTCCTTGTAATAAAAGCTCAAGAGAAAGCTGAGGAAACTTCTAAGAAGCCTGTGGGTCCTTGTATTCCGAGCCTGTAATACAGTGAACTGACTTTAAAGAAATGTCGCGGTAAGCAAGAGTCGCCACCGACTTTTATTTTATCCAATTTAATAGAAAGACTAAAAGAACAGAAAAAGACCTTTTAAAAGATTTTGAGTTCGGGGGTAATTTATACAAAGGGAAGGTAATTTATACAAAGGTAATTTAAAGATTCTGAGCGAAAGGCCGTTGAAAACGGTTATTTTGATTCAGTATTTATAGGAGTCTTAATGTTAAGATTCAGAGTGTTCATTCATTAGTATAGAATCTAACATAAACTCAAAGTATTTGTGTTATTGAGGAAAGAGTCATCTAAGAAATGTACGTGTAAACACCATCTTTTATTCAATTTATAATTTATATCATTCCAGAATTTACTTCTAGCAATTTACTTTCAATTGCCTTTATTGCACTTTCTTTACAAGTTTCTTAAGATTACTCTAAAGATTCACTTAGATCAAAACAAACATTATTACAAGATTATGAATGCTGTCGAAGTATTCTTAATTTCAAAGAATAAAGTTTAAAATAAGAGAACATGTCCAAAGATCAATCTAGTAGATCCTATGAGTAACCAAGAACTTTTGTTTTTGGAAGACTAGCGCTTAATTGTTTACCAAATTTCAGGGTAAACAATAGCATTACTCATTAATAATACTATTCTCAAAATACACCCACAATTCACATTTTCATAAAATGCATCACATAAACACAATGCGACTCAATGCAATACTCATGCATTTGGTACCAATCACCTGTTACTTTATTCGGTTTTTGCATTTAAACCGGGTCTGTCCCTTAGACTAATAACACAACAAAAAGTTTGTTCCCTAAGCTTTCAAACCCCACTATAGGTTTCAGACAAGTCACTAGCTCCCACGGAACTAACGGACATCACCCCTTGATCAAATGACGCATGTGCAATTACAACAACCATATGCAATTATGACCATTCCCTAATCTTAATATTCATGCATATCTACAATAGTTCATCGCACTTGAATTATAACACAATTGCACATACATGCACATATTCACAAACCATTCATTTGCAATTCACAATCATTGCACAACTGCTCCAAAACAGCACCATAACACATAACAAGAATGCACAAAATCCTTCCAATCCAACACTAATCACACGTATTCGTAAAACATACAAGTTTCATGTTCTTACGAAATAAGCGTTTAAACCAATCAAATACCTAGTTTTAAACTCCACAAAATTCACAGAAAATCAACATAAAAATATAAGTATACAGAATATGAATTCAATTTTCCAAAATATGCATTTTTCGATCCCAGGTCCCGCTAAGGCAAGCTCGGCCACACTAAGTGCCTTTTGAATGATCCCGATAAGCTGTTAGAACAAGATTTGGTTCTACATTCAATATTTAAGTTTTGATGATAACAATATATATTTGTTATGTAACAATTTTGTGCTCTAATAGTTTCTTAGGTGTGCATAATTAATATTTTGGTTGATTAAGGATTGATGTCCAGAAAATCATCAGAATCAGCGTCAACACACATTAGAAGAACTATTCATCTCAATTCTAATGTGACATCAGCAGTTCTAAAGAATGTTTAATGACTCATCAGAAAAAGGATTTACAAATGATTCTGAAGCTAACCTACTCTTCAAGATCAGAAATCAAGATTTCAAGCTCAGATAAGTTTTTGCTTCCAACTCAAAAATCAAGAATGCATCATTTAGATAAGCTGCTGCTTTCAACTCTGAAGACTTATTTCTGGCTCTGAAGAATATTTTCTCTTGGAACGTCTATGTTACATGATCTCTTCCATGCTTTCTCTACTTCAGATAAGAAGTACATCTCAAAAGAAGAATGATCATATAACTTGCACTAGAAGAAATATGGTACAACAATACATCATCTTTTCCACTACTGCACGATGTATTATGTGATTCCATCATTGGTGTGCTCTTTGTCCCCCACGACCTTTGACATCAAGCTGGAAGGAAAGTTTCATCTTAGAAATATCTTAGAGAAACGGTACTAAACACTCCATTGTGAGAAATCTAGTTTATAAGAATCTCTAGAACACAAGAGGTGTTGCTTATTAGATTGTGTTAACATTTGTTCTAAACTGTTTATGTTTCAATCTACTTTTTAGAAGCAATATCTTGTAAACATTATCATTTCTAAATCTATTGAGATTTGTATTCCTCAAGTGACTAGGTTGTTAGTCTGTATACTTGAGAGCACTAAGGTGTCTTTCTAGACTCTTAGAGGTTGTTTGTAATCTTTCAAGATTAGTGGAGATTAAGTCATTTTCTATGGCAAAATCACCTTAGCGGGTGGACAAGATTATCCTTTTCTAAGGTGAACTTGTATAACCGAACGTGTTCTTATTCTTCTTCCTCTTAACTAACCCATTGACTTTTGTGAATAGTTTTTCTACAAAGAAAAGTTTTTAGAAAACCCAATTCAAACCCCCTTTCTTGTGTTTTTCTCTACCTTCATAAGCGGCATCTGTGATTGGCAAAAAAAATCCTGCGATAACAGCATTGTACCAATCGCGATTTTTGGCCTCAAAGCCCCATTCCAACATCAATATCTCTGCGATTTCAGACCATATAACACATATATAACATGTATTTCATTCCAACAACATCATAACACAATCAATTCATCGTATTCACGGTTTATCATCAAAACCTAACTATCACAAAACATACAATTCAAAAGATTTCACATCCTACATATACCTACCCACCATATATCATCATACAATTCCATAATAACGCAAATAACCCACCCTTACCTTCATTTCTGATTGATTCTTTGAATTTCTCTCTTGGTGTTCTTCCCTCTTTTCCTCTTTTCTACGTAAACCCTTTTTCTCTTCTCTTACTAACTTTTCTAATTATTTTTACCAAAATACTAGTAACTAATACTAATTCCCCAAAATATAAGTTAATGGACTCCTTATTCACACTCCAACTAATTCGTCACATTCCACTAATTTAAGCCCGTTACTACTATTTTCATTATTTCCTACACTTACAACTTAATTAAATTAATCCTCCATTAACCGACAATATCTCTTAGATAACTCAACGATTTGATGTTCTCACACCGACTAACCCATCACATCGAATAATTTAAAACAACCAATTATTCACAAACCATACAAATAATTAATTAATAAAATACAATAAAATAGATATAATTAATGAATAAAAATCAGGGTGTTACATCTACTAGTAAACCTGCACCAAAATCTCCTGACACATGCAATGTCGGGTCTAATACAATTTGTGACATGCCTAAGACTGCAATGATTATCTCTGTAAAACTCAAATTCTTAATGGACTAGCTGAAGTAATTGTAATTCTCAGAGTTAAGATCACAATATATGAAAAGGAAATATTTAGATCAATCTCACAATTTGAAACAAATTGTAAAGAAATATAATTACTTTGGTTGTAAGGTGTGCAAGCAAGTTTAAAGTTAAATTAATTACATTTTTTTAAAGATCTTTTACACACAGTGAGATATATAAACATTGCCCTTTCAGACTAGTGATCTTGATTCTAAAAATCACAACTGCTTATGCGAGTCCATTAAGAATATGATTTTACTGAAATAATCATTCTTTTTCCATAAGAATAATTCTTTCCATAGCTTAAACTCCTTCTCTTTAAGTCATGCATGCAACAATTTCAAATGCATTAGACATTGTATTGTTTGTTGTAGGAGCAAGAACAACAAGAATTTCATCAACCAAAACATTGGAAACCTTTTTTGTGGTTAAGAAAAATAGTCTTTTCTATTGCCAACATTTTAAATGAATTTTCTTGAACTTGAACGGTTTGTTAGAGATAACAGAAGGTTTGTTAGAGATAACAGAAGTACCAGTAACTTCTTTGTCAATCATCACAGTTAAAAATGTCTAAAAATTATTATGGGAGTAGAAAATGTATTAAAATTGTTGTTTTTGTTTATTAATTTAGGAATCGATTTTAAAATATTTCACTCAAGAAAATATTTGGTTGATAATTGTACAAGACATGCGATCAACCACGATATCCCTAGGATAAAACAATCTAGTTCAAATTCTTACGGATACTACTGCACTGTAGATAATCGATCAAGAATTATATCTTTTATGGTATGAAGACCACTCGAATTCGATATGTAATTGTATATGACACAATGAATTCATTCAAAAAAATAAGACAAAAAGGAAACTTCTTTAAATATAGCATATTAGAGAGAGATGAGAGAAATTTCAATTTTACATTATGGAGTGAAAATAATAAGGTGCGGAGACCTTTATTTATAATTGAAGTTTGAAACCAAAAAATGAGAGAATAGGGGGAACAAACTTGACTAGTCTTCCTATGATTAGATGAACGAGAAAAACTTGCATGGATACGAACATAAATCATGAGTGTTAGGAACAACCAATAAGAAAAGAGAGAATTTTAAATTTATTTAAAATTTAATTTTTTTTTAATTGGATTCATGGGGTGGTTTGTGATTGAGTAGGAGAGAGAAAAAAATATTTTTATTTTTTAATTAATAAAAAATTGTGATTGGTTGTTTGTATAGCCACCTGTTATGTTTGTGCTCATGCAAGTATTTCTCTAGATGAACAAGTTCCAAAAAATAGAATTTATAGGAGAAGAATGTGGGGTTATTGATTGACTCAGCTAAAGCAGTTGAAGGCTTAGTCCGATGTGTAATTAATAAAACGGATGAGAATAATGTATTTACTGAAAAATTAATGTTAAATTATTTTATTTATTTCTGAGATAACAAAATTAATATATCACCCAAACCCAAACCTGGCCCGATCGAAACAAACTGAAATTGTCAGTCAGACCACGACGACAAACACAATGTTCACGGGAGGTGTTTTTTCTCCCATTTATAAAATTGTGTACCCCATGAAGAACTTATTGAACATTTAAACTGGAACTTATCTCTTACTACCAAACTCTTCAATCATTTTATATCATAAAAATGTACTGTCGTGGAAAGATTATTTGCAAAGTCAAATGATGGATCTTTCTTGTGTCATAAATGATGTGTTTCTTTTTAGAGTGAATAAGGAAGGAGTAACTCTAGTTGTTCTAAATGGAGCTTAGGTGTTTTTGTATGATTAATTGTATTTGAATCATTTTTGTATTATTACTTATATAAATATTTTTATATCAAGACATCCATAACAATAAATGATATTATATGAAATTTGAGAAAATTAAATAAATCAAACTTTAAAAATAATACTGATTCATAATGATACAACACATAGTACAAAATACATCTTTTAATAGAAGATAGCCTTTATTATAATGAAGACTTTATTACAAACCACACAACATTGATCATAGAAAAATTATTGAAGAAAATCAAAACACTTATTAAGCTTAATACAAGGGGGGAGGAGGTGAACTATATAAATATGGATTATATGGTGTAGGTGGAGACTTATAAATGTAAGGAGTTGGTGAAGGATAAGATGGAGGTGGTGATGAATAAATGTAAGGTTTTGGAGGAGAGCTATAAACATAGGGAGGTGGAGGAGGGGATTTGTAGACATATGGTGGAGGTGGAGAATCATAAACATATGGTGGTGGTGGTGAAGGAGATGGTGGGGGTGGAGACTTGTAGACGTATGGAGGGGGAGGTGAAGGAGATGGAGGTGGTGGTGACTTGTAGACATATGGAGGAGGAGGTGAAGGGGATGGAGGTGGAGGTGATTTATAGACATATGGTGGTGGAGGAGAAGGTGATGGAGGGGGAGGAGACTTATAAACATATGGAGGTGATGGATATACATAGGGTGGAGGAGGTGGTGACTTGTAGACATATGGTGGTGGTGGTGGACTACTATAGACATAGGGTGGTGGAGGTGGTGACTTGTAGACATATGGAGGAGGAGGTGGCGACTTGTAAACATATGGAGGTGGTGGTGATGGAGATGGTGGAGGAGGAGATTTGTAATAATATGGTGGAAATTTGTCGACATAAGGAGGTGGTGGTGATGCAGATGGTTGAGGTGGAGATTTATAGTAATATGGAGGGAATTTGTCGACATAAGGTGATGGTGGAGATTTATAGTAATATGGAGGAAATTTATTATCATATGGAGGAGGAGATTGATAATTATATGGAGGGAATTTATAAGCATATGGGGGTGGAGATTGATAGTTATTATATGAAGGTGGTTTGTAAGTGTAGGGTGGTTGGGGATAGTTGTTGTATGGATATTGGCCTCCATAGTAAGGCTTATCATCGTCAGCAATAGCAAAAGTAGTAAAAGCAATTATGCAAAATGCTATTGCATATATGAGTCGAGGCCATTGCCTCGCCCCAATTGAGATTCCCATGTTATCTCTTAGTAAACAACCTTATATATCTTTTATTTGGTGTTTAGAAGATTTGTTGTTTATGATTGCTTAAAGTATATGGATTGTAACTCTTTATATAGTGTTATGGCCTTCAATATCTTAGACTTTTTAAAGTTTCTTGGCAAAGTGGCTACACATTTTTATTATAGATGTTTTGCTTTCATAGGTGATGCACCCTTCTTTTTATTACCATTTTATATTTCAAATTGAAGTTTACAAAGTCATGGTACCACCGTACCTGTTAGATTTGATCAAACATTTTTATTTTATATTATAGACAATTTGATCTAATATTTTTAGTAAAAGAAAATGCAAACAATATGTTTTGGCAAGTGAAAGGGACTGTCTATAACTTGACTAATGATATTGATCAAAAATCAAATTTAAAGAAACAATTAACCGGCAATATTCCATGAATAGATAAATTTAAATATTCATGATGATTTTATAATTTATGCAATTTTTATATAAAAAATGAAGTAAATTAAATGTTTCATGTAAAAATAATATATTGTTTCATTAAATATGGGTAAGAGTAGAACATTTTTTATTGAGTCAAGAACATAGATATATGTGAGAAACACTACAACTTCATCTAAAACTTATGACATAGGTAATAGGTTTATAACATCTATTTTCTAAAGATGAGACTTCAAAGGCACAATTATATCACAAAAACACTTATTTTTGGGAATTATATATATATATATATATATATATATATATATATATATATATATATATATATATATATATATATATATATATATATATATATATATATATTCATACTATGTTTTTTAGTATATATTTTTTAAAGGTTTAATGGAGATGTATTAGAAATATATTAATATTCTATTATGTATATAAATATTTTAAAATTTTAAATTTTATGAAATATGTGTTTATTATTGATTAATAATGTAAGGTTAATTTATAATGCTAATAAATCAGTTTTTTTAATACCCATGAAAATACGTAAAAATGATACCGCGACCTAATACGATAGATTGTGGAAAAGAAAGTAAGGGTAAAAATCATAGCCAAAAGTTTAATTGACTTGGTGCATAAATTGTCACTATCTGTCTTAGTTGATCTACCTTCATACATAACGTGTTACTTTTATAAACTTTTTAATAAGTTTTTTTTTTTTTTTGACTCAGTAAGATGTTAATTTTCTAATTCTTGTAATCACTGTCATTGTATGTACATATTTAGCCTCTTCTTTAAAACAACCATGAATCTTTGATGTGTTCCACCCTGCGTTCGACGGAGGAAATAAAAGTTTGAAATATTAATTTTTTTTTTTTGGTGGTGTACTCATAATTTAATTAGAGATTGTATATGAAATTCTGTTTTTCTTTAAGGACAGATATCAAACGGGATGTGCTGACTGGTTAAATAAGAATTTTACACAATTGACACAGTTTAATTTGTAAAAGATGACGGAGGAGAAAAAAAAATATCATTTTTATCCCTTAACTTTATTTTTGGGTCTATTTTGGTCCCTTAATTTTTAAAACATTCAAATAAACCTTTTGAACACTTTAGTGTACCACTGCATCATGTTTATTTTAGGTTTTTTTTTTTACAAATAAAAATGAAATTTCCACGTGTTTTTTAGAGAGAGAAGCTCTTACTTCTCTCTAAAAAACTTATCGTGTCCTTCCCCTCTCTTGGTCCCTAGGGTTAGGGTTTTCTCACCGGTTTTGTCTGGTTTTGTCCCAAATTTCTTTTTGGTTTTCTCCTTTACTTTTTGGTTTCTCCTTCTCTGGTAGAAGATCTCGGTGTCTTTTCTCTCTCTCTCTCTCTCTCTCTCTTTCTGTTTCGTTCGTTTTCTCATGGATAAATGGAGGGATATTTCTTTGTCGAAGGAGGAGGAGGAGGGTGTTACGGCGGAGGTGGAGGAAGTTTCCGGAGAGGAAATTTTTCAACGAACTTTGACTAGGAAGTTGTGGACAGACAACAATTTTAACGCTAGGGCTTTCACCAATACCATGATAGGGGCTTGGAAATTGAAGAATCAGGTGGAAACTCAAGAACTTAGCAAGAATCTGTTCCTTTTCGTTTCGCCACAAAAAGGGATCTGGTGAGTGTCTTGCGAAATGGACCTTGGAGTTTCGATAGGAACCTTCTGGTTCTCACACGGGTTTCGGGGGAGGAACAACCATTAGCACTAAACATGCACTTTGGGGTATTCTGGGTCAGGATCTACGAACTCCCCTTAATGCTTAGAACAGGGGCGATGGCGAGGAAGCTGGGTGGAATTTTGGGTTCGCTTGAAGAAGTAGACCAAAATGACGCTCACAGAAATGGAAGTTTCCTCAGGATAAAGGTCTCTATTGATCTCAAACAACCTCTGAAAAGGGGAACGGTGGTTCGTTTTAAGGAGAAGAATCTGCGGGTTTACTTTAAATATGAGAGGCTTCCAACTTTCTGATTTGTGTGTGGTAAAGTAGGGCACCAACTGAAGGACTGCGAATCAGTGGGGGAATTGAGTGAGGAGGGTGTTAGAACAAGATTTGTTCTGATCAATTATCTTAGTTTTGATGATAACAATAATATGAATTTTGCTTAAGATAATATGGTACTCTAATCCAATGCAATTTCCTTTTCAGGAAATATATAAAGAGTATGCATAATTCAGCGCTCAGAAGCTTTGTCTCAAAGGGTTCAGCATGCAACATCAGAACATGGTCTGGCAAGACATCAGAAGATGGTCGAAGCAGAATCAGAACATGGGTCTATGGAAGCATCAGAAGAACAAGAGAACAGAAGCACTGAAGTTCTGATGGTATCACGCTCAGAAGCACTTCAAGGTCAGAAGATCAGAAGATGCTTTGCACCAAGCTGTTTGACTCTGATGATATTCAAACGTTGTATTCACAAACATCAGATCAGAAGGAAGTACAAGTGGCAAGCTACGCTGACTGACAAAAGGAACGTTAAAAGCTACTAAAGGCTACGTCAGTAGACACAGCGTGAACAAGGCTCGAGGTAGTTGACAAAAGCGTATAACATTAAATGCGATGCTGTACGGAACACGCAAAGCATTAAATGCACTCAACGGTCATCTTCTCCAACGCCTATAAATATGAAGTTCTGATGAGAAGCAAGGTTAATGATTTCTGTACCAAAACAACTCATATTAACTTGCTGAAACGCTGTTCAAATCAAAGCTCAGAATCTTCATCTTCATCAAAGCTCACTACATTGCTGTTGTAATATATTAGTGAGATTAAGCTTAAACGTTAAGAGAAATATCACAGTTTGTGATTATCGCTTTTAAGAAGCATTTGTAAAACTCTTAGAATTGATTACATTAAGTTGTAAGGAACTAGAGTGATCGTGTGGATCAGAATACTCTAGGAAGTCTTAGAGGTTATCTAAGCAGGTTGTAACTAGAGTGATCGTGTGGATCAGTATACTCTAGAAAAGTCTTAGAGGGTATCTAAGCAGTTGTTCCTGGAGTGATCAGTGTGTGATCAGAAGACTCTGGAAGACTTAGTTGCTGACTAAGTGGAGAACCATTGTAATCCGTGCGATTAGTGGATTAAATCCTCAGTTGAGGTAAATCATCTCTGCGGGGGTGGACTGGAGTAGTTTAGTTAACAACGAACCAGGATAAAAATAACTGTGCAATTTATTTTTATCTGTCAAGTTTTTAAAGCTACACTTATTCAAACCCCCCCCCTTTCTAAGTGTTTTTCTATCCTTCAATTGGCATCAGAGCGCCGGTTCTAAGGTGCATGCACTTAACCGTGTTTAGAAAAGATTCAGGAAGAGAAAAACGCTTCAGTAAAAGATGGTTGATGAAAGTGAAAAGTCTACACCTGCATATACATCTGGCTCTGCTGAGCAATACAACGGTAACAATGGTTATACTAGACCGCCGGTATTTGATGGTGAAAACTTTGAATACTGGAAAGATAAACTGGAAAGTTACTTTCTTGGTCTAGATGGTGATCTATGGGATCTTCTGATGGATGGTTACAAACATCCAGTAAATGCCAGAGGCGTAAAGCTGACAAGGCAAGAAATGAATGATGATCAGAAAAAGCTTTTCAGGAATCATCATAAATGCAGAACTGTTTTGCTGAATGCTATCTCTCATGCTGAGTATGAGAAGATATCTAACAGGGAAACGGCCTATGACATATATGAGTCCTTGAAAATGACTCATGAAGGAAATGCTCAAGTCAAGGAGACTAAAGCTCTAGCTTTAATCCAGAGGTATGAAGCCTTCAAGATGGAGGATGATGAAGACATTGAAAAGATGTTTTCAAGATTTCAAACTCTTACTGCTGGATTGAGAGTTCTTGACAAGGGATACACCAAGGCTGATCACGTAAAGAAGATCATCAGAAGCTTACCCAGAAGATGGGGTCCTATGGTGACTGCATTCAAGATTGCAAAGAATCTGAATGAAGTTTCTCTGGAAGAGCTTATCAGTGCCTTGAGAAGTCATGAAATAGAGCTGGACGCAAATGAGCCTCAAAAGAAAGGTAAGTCTATTGCATTAAAATCCAATATCAAAAAATGCACTAACGCTTTTCAGGCTAGAGAAGAAGATCCTGAAGAATCAGAATCTGAAGAAGAAGATGAACTGTCTTTGATCTCCAGAAGGCTAAATCAACTCTGGAAGACCAAGCAAAGGAAGTTCAGAGGCTTCAGAAGTTCAAAGAAATTTGAACGTGGAGAATCTTCTGATGACAGAAGATTTGACAAGAAGAAGGTCATGTGCTATGAATGCAATGAGCCTGGACACTTCAAGAATGAATGTCCAAATCTTCAGAAGGAAAATCCCAAGAAGAAGTTTCATAAGAAGAAAGGTCTTATGGCAACCTGGGATGAGTCAGAAGATGATTCAGACTCTGAAGATGAGCAGGCTAACTGTGCGCTGATGGCGACAGAAGATGACGGATCAGAATCTACATCAGAATCAGATTCTGAGGAGGTATTTTCTGAACTTACTAGAGATGAGTTAGTTTCCGGTCTAACTGAACTTCTGGAACTCAAGTCTCAGATCAGTCTCAAATACAAAAAGCTGAAAAAGCTATTTGAATTTGAAACAAAGAAGCTTGAGTTGGAGAATTCTGAATTAAAAGAAAAACTTTTAAAATTATCCAATAATGTTGGATCTCCTTCTGATTCAGAAAAATCCACTCCTAGTCTAAACCATATTCTGAAAGAATATGATTTAAGTTTCAGGAAGTTCTTATCTAGAAGTATTGGCAGAAGTCAGCTAGCTTCTATGATATATGCTGTGTCTGGAAACAAAAGAGTCGGCATTGGTTTTGAGGGTGAAACCCCATACAAACTTGAACCTGTTGATGAAATGAAATTCACATACAAGCCATTGTATGATCAGTTCAAGTATGGCCACTCCCATGATATTAGGCACACTTCACATGCTCAAAGTTTTCACATAACACACACCAAAAGGCATGTGACACAACCTAGGAAATATCATGAAACTCACATTAAAAATTATCATGCTGTTCCTCCTATTGCTTACAATGTTAAACCCAAGTTCAATCAGAACTTGAGAAAATCTAACAAGAAAGGACCCAAGAAAATGTGGGTACCAAAGAAAAAGATTATTCCTATTGCAGATATCCTTGACTGCAAAAAGGACAAAGCACAACATGTCATGGTACCTGGACTCTGGATGCTCACGACACATGACAGGAAGAAGGTCTATGTTCCAAGACCTGGTGCTTAAGTCTGGAGGAGAAGTCAAGTTTGGAGGAGATCAGAAGGGCAAGATAATTGGCTCTGGAACTATAAAGTCTGGTAACTCTCCTTCCATTTCTAATGTACTTCTTGTAGAAGGATTAACACATAACCTCTTATCTATCAGTCAATTGAGTGACAATGGTTATGATATAATCTTTAATCAAGAGTCTTGCAAGGCTGTAAATCAGAAGGATGGATCAATCCTATTTACAGGCAAGAGGAAGAACAACATTTATAAGACAGATCTGCAAGATCTTATGAGTCAGAAGGTGACTTGTCTTATGTCTGTTTCTGAAGAGCAGTGGGTCTGGCACAGAAGATTAGGTCATGCTAGTTTGAGAAAGATTTCTCAGATTAACAAACTGAATCTGGTCAGAGGACTCCCTAATTTGAAATTCAAATCGGATGCTCTTTGTGAAGCATGTCAGAAGGGCAAGTTCTCCAAACCTGCATTCAAGTCCAAGAATGTTGTTTCTACCTCAAGGCCATTAGAACTCTTGCACATTGATCTGTTTGGCCCAGTCAAAACAGCATCTGTCAGAGGGAAGAAATATGGATTAGTCATCGTAGATGATTATAGCCGCTGGACATGGGTAAAATTCTTGAAACACAAGGATGAGTCTCATTCAGTGTTCTTTGATTTCTGCATTCAGATTCAATCTGAAAAAGAGTGTAAAATCATAAAGGTCAGAAGTGATCATGGTGGTGAATTTGAGAACAGATCCTTTGAAGAATTCTTCAAAGAAAATGGTATTGCCCATGATTTCTCTTGTCCTAGAACTCCACAGCAAAATGGAGTTGTAGAACGAAAGAATAGGACTCTGCAAGAAATGGCCAGAACCATGATCAATGAAACCAATATGGCTAAGCATTTCTGGGCAGAAGCAATAAACACTGCATGCTATATTCAGAATAGAATCTCTATCAGACCTATTCTAAATAAGACTCCTTATGAATTGTGGAAGAATAGAAAGCCCAACATTTCATATTTCCATCCTTTTGGATGTGTATGCTTTATTCTGAACACTAAAGATCATCTTGGTAAGTTTGATCCCAAAGCACAAAAATGTTTCCTTCTTGGATATTCTGAACGCTCAAAAGGCTACAGAGTATACAATACTGAAACATTGATTGTAGAAGAATCAATCAATATCAGGTTTGATGATAAGCTTGGTTCTAAAAAACCAAAGCAGTTTGATAATTTTGCAGATTGGGATATTGATATATCAGAAGTTGCTGAGCCAAGAAGCAACGCATCAGAAGCAGAGCTTCTCAGAAGCAAAGAATCTGAAGATCAAGTATCAGCTTCTCTGGAGGATCTAAGCATTTCTGAAGAACCATCTGTCAGAAGATCATCCAGACTCATCTCTGGTCATTCAGAAGATGTCATTCTTGGAAAGAAGGATGATCCAATCAGAACAAGAGCATTCCTTAAGAACAATGCAGATTGTCAATTAGGTCTTGTATCTTTGATCGAGCCAACTTCTGTTGATCATGCTCTAGAAGATCCAGACTGGATAATTGCTATGCAAGAAGAACTGAATCAGTTTACAAGGAATGATGTTTGGGATCTTGTTCCTAGACCAGATGGATTCAATATAATCGGTACAAAATGGGTCTTCAGAAACAAGCTCAGTGAGAAAGGTGAAGTGGTAAGGAACAAAGCCAGACTGGTGGCTCAGGGTTATAGTCAGCAAGAAGGGATTGACTATACAGAAACCTTTGCACCAGTGGCCAGGTTAGAATCTATTCGTCTATTAATTTCATTTGCCACTCAACATAACATCACTCTTTATCAGATGGATGTTAAGAGTGCCTTCTTAAATGGTTATATAGATGAAGAAGTTTATGTCCATCAACCTCCTGGTTTTGAAGACTCTATGTCTCCTAATCATGTTTTTAAACTTAAGAAATCATTGTATGGATTGAAACAGGCTCCCAGAGCTTGGTATGAACGCTTAAGTTCCTTCCTTCTGGATAATGGTTTCACTAGAGGAAAAGTGGACACTACTCTCTTTTGTAAAACCTTTAAAAGGGATATTTTAATTTGTCAAATATATGTAGATGATATTATTTTTGGAACATCTAATGCTACACTTGGAAAGGAGTTTGCTGAGTCTATGCAGGCTGAGTTTGAAATGAGCATGATGGGAGAACTCAAGTATTTCCTTGGAATACAAATAAATCAAACATCAGAAGGAACGTATGTTCACCAAACCAAGTATGTGAAGGAACTTCTGAAGAAGTTTAATCTTCTAGACTGCAAAGAAGCCAAAACTCCTATGCATCCAACATGCATCCTAGGTAAGGATGAGGTAAGTAAGAAGGTAGATCAGAAGTTATACAGAGGTATGATTGGATCTCTTCTATATTTGACTGCTTCTAGACCTGACATTCTGTTCAGTGTTTGTTTATGTGCTAGATTCCAATCAGATCCTAGAGAATCTCATTTAACTGCTGTTAAGAGAATTCTAAGGTATCTGAAAGGTACTACTAATGTTGGCTTAGTTTACAGAAAATCTAAAGAATACAACTTAGTAGGATTCTGCGATGCTGACTATGCTGGAGACAGAATTGAAAGAAAGAGTACTTCAGGAAGTTGCCAATTTCTTGGAAGTCATTTGATCTCCTGGTATAGCAAGAAGCAAGCAACTATTGCTCTATCAACGACAGAAGCAGAATATGTCGCTGCTGCTGGTTGCAGTACACAGATGCTCTGGATGAAGAGTCAGCTGGAAGATTATCAGATATTTGAGAGTAACATTCCTATATTCTGTGATAATACTTCTGCTATATGTTTATCTAAGAATCCTATTCTTCATTCAAAAGCTAAACATATTGAGATTAAACATCATTTCATAAGGGACTATGTTCAGAAGGGTGTTATATCTTTAAACTTTGTTGATACAGACCATCAATGGGCTGATATCTTTACAAAACCCCTGGCTGAAGATAGGTTTAAGTTCATTCTGAAGAACATCAGTATGGATTTATGCCCAGAATGAGAAGATGAGAAGTTCTTATGTATGAGTATCTTCTGAAATGAAAATGGATTATTTTTTATATCAGAAGTTCTGATTGAAATCTTTTAGAAATTATGATTCGGTTATTACTAACGTTTCATTGTCTAAGTTGATTCAGAACCTCTTTTAAAGCAAAACAGCTGTAACGTTTTATCTCGGGATGGTAAACCTGTCGTTACTATTCATGGATAAGCGCGCGTGCAGTTGAAGGGACGCCGACCATAGGTAACTGTGCTAGTCACCTCATTTGTCTTTATTATCTCTCCTCACGTCACGTAACATTAAATGCTTTTCATCATTTACTCTCTTTCAGTTTTTCTTTATATTCTTCAAACACTTCTCCTTCCCTCTCATATTTTCTCTATTCACTCTATCTTTTTGCATTCATATCAAACCCTAGCTGTTCATTATCTGCAAATCCATCATGAACTCTTCATCAAGCCCAGGAAACCATGGAAAAGATCAAAACAAAAAGAGGAAAGCTGTTGAAACATCTCCCTCCAAACCCAAAAAGATAAAGATCACCTATGACCCTCTCAAGGTGAATCCATTCGAAGCAATGTTATCTGGAAACTATTCTAGACGTGTGTTTCAACCCCCTGGGGAAAGCCCCGTTTGCAACATTAGCTCTCTGTCTGTGAACTGTCCCTCTCTTCCTCTTTGGTCACTTGGATCTCTCCTACAGTGGAGGTTCTAGTCTGGAAGACAAGAGTCCACAGGGATTCTTGATGGGTTGACACAGAGTGTGTCCTGCTAGGGTGCTGTTTTTAATTTTTGTAGTCATTTCCTCTTGGGATGACTTTTTATGTATTTGCTAGGAATGTTTCTCATCTTGTTAAACATAAGAACCTTTTGTAATATCTTTTGATTATCAATGAAAAGCTTCTTTGTTTTACATTCCAGTGTTTTTATTTGTCGTTTTATTCATCTGAATCTTTTGAAATATTCTTTTTGATGTTATGACAAAAAGGGGGAGAAGATAAATGATAAATGATTTGATTAATCTATCAGTTGCTGGGTAAAGCTCCCACACATTCACTAACAAGAACTGCAAGTTCTATATGGTTTAAGTGTTTTGCAGGTATAAAGAAGTAAAGAGAATCTTCAAAGCAAACACAAGAAGCAAAACCATGGAAACTGAAGCAAGCTGAGTGCTATCAAGCTTCAGAGATCAGAAGCAAGAAAGAAGAAGGAATCAGAAGCACTGATAATAGAATTTGATCCATATTTGTCTATTTGTTTTGACAAAATTCTATTTGCTCTGATACATTATTTTAGCCTATATGGCTCTGATACATATCATGTGTTCAAATATACATTTTATGTTCTGACTCGTTCATGCTGACTTTTGTCGTTTAGTTTTTGTTCTGTAACATTTCAGGATGTAGAGATGCTCTGATGATGCTCTGGTACATTCAACAATGTTCTGATACAAATCTAGCATGAAGTGATGTTGGTAGAAATTCAAAGCTCTGAAGCTATCCGAGGGAAGCAGAAATTCAAAGCTGTGAATGTTCTAAAGATCCAGAAAACTCAAGTTCTGAAGCTGTCCTAGATGGAAGCAGAAATCAGAAGCTGTGAATGTTCTGAAGATCAAAGAAATTCAAGTTCTGAAGCTGTCCTGAATGGAAGCAGAAATCAGAAGCTGTGAATGTTCAGAAGATCAAAGAAATTCAAGTTCTGAAGCTGTCCTAGATGGAAGCAGGAATCAGAAGCTGTGAGTGTTCTAGGGATCTAAAGAAATTCTAGTTCTGAAGCTGTCCAATGGAAGCAGAAGTCAGAAGCTATGAATTCTCTAAAGACAGAAGCTTATATGATCGTCTCTACCGAAATAATCAGGGGAGTCTTTTATTAAAGTTCTTCGAGTATTTATTTCAGGGGGAGATTATTTATCTCAGGGGGAGATTGTTAATCTCAGGGGGAGACATATTCATATGCTTATGCTATAGCTGTGTAATTTGTCTTTTGCCGTCTGCTCTTTCTGATCGCAAATTCATATCATTTATATATGTTTTTGTCATCATCAAAAAGGGGGAGATTGTTAGAACAAGATTTGTTCTGATCAATTATCTTAGTTTTGATGATAACAATAATATGAATTTTGCTTAAGATAATATGGTACTCTAATCCAATGCAATTTCCTTTTCAGGAAATATATAAAGAGTATGCATAATTCAGCGCTCAGAAGCTTTGTCTCAAAGGGTTCAGCATGCAACATCAGAACATGGTCTGGCAAGACATCAGAAGATGGTCGAAGCAGAATCAGAACATGGGTCTATGGAAGCATCAGAAGAACAAGAGAACAGAAGCACTGAAGTTCTGATGGTATCACGCTCAGAAGCACTTCAAGGTCAGAAGATCAGAAGATGCTTTGCACCAAGCTGTTTGACTCTGATGATATTCAAACGTTGTATTCACAAACATCAGATCAGAAGGAAGTACAAGTGGCAAGCTACGCTGACTGACAAAAGGAACGTTAAAAGCTACTAAAGGCTACGTCAGTAGACACAGCGTGAACAAGGCTCGAGGTAGTTGACAAAAGCGTATAACATTAAATGCGATGCTGTACGGAACACGCAAAGCATTAAATGCACTCAACGGTCATCTTCTCCAACGCCTATAAATATGAAGTTCTGATGAGAAGCAAGGTTAACGATTTCTGTACCAAAACAACTCATATTAACTTGCTGAAACGCTGTTCAAATCAAAGCTCAGAATCTTCATCTTCATCAAAGCTCACTACATTGCTGTTGTAATATATTAGTGAGATTAAGCTTAAACGTTAAGAGAAATATCACAGTTTGTGATTATCGCTTTTAAGAAGCATTTGTAAAACTCTTAGAATTGATTACATTAAGTTGTAAGGAACTAGAGTGATCGTGTGGATCAGAATACTCTAGGAAGTCTTAGAGGTTATCTAAGCAGGTTGTAACTAGAGTGATCGTGTGGATCAGTATACTCTAGAAAAGTCTTAGAGGGTATCTAAGCAGTTGTTCCTGGAGTGATCAGTGTGTGATCAGAAGACTCTGGAAGACTTAGTTGCTGACTAAGTGGAGAACCATTGTAATCCGTGCAATTAGTGGATTAAATCCTCAGTTGAGGTAAATCATCTCTGCGGGGGTGGACTGGAGTAGTTTAGTTAACAACGAACCAGGATTAAAATAACTGTGCAATTTATTTTTATCTGTCAAGTTTTTAAAGCTACACTTATTCAAACCCCCCCCCCTTTCTAAGTGTTTTTCTATCCTTCAGAGGGTTTTGAAGAACTAGAAGAACAGGAGCTATCTTATGGAACTTGGCTTAGGGCATCTCCGTTTCCCAAAATCACTGATGATCAGAGAAAGAAAGAGTCAAAATCTAGCTCTTGCAGCAAAAGTTTATTCAACATCTCTTCAGGACAGAGTGGATGTGATTCAAAGAATAAAGAGAAGGAAGTAGAAGGGGAGGTTGAGCAAAAGGAAGTGACTGAACCTGGGAAAAAGAATAAGGAAGTGATACAGGATAAGGTGGAAAATACTGGAAAAAAGGTGTTGGAAATAGAAGCCGTGGCGGAATCATTGGGAGCTTTTGACATTTCCAATGTGAGGAGTAGTAAAGCTATCACTTTAAAAGGGTCTTGTGCTAGAAAGAAGAAATGGACAAGGAAACCAGCAACAAGGAAGACTCAATCTAGCTAGGGCAAGAAATTGGAGGGTGAAATTGGAAAACGTCCCTTGGTTGATGTTATGATTGTGGATGGAGATGTTGGAGAATGCGGTAGTGGAGAGAAAAAGAGGAAGAGTCAGTTGGAGTTGAACGAATGCCCCGTCGCTGAACCAGAGGTGGTGTTGGAAAACCAACACCTCCTACCCCAATGAAAATCATAAGCTGGAACTACAGGGGGTTGGGGAATCCCCGTGCAGTTCGAGCCTTGTTAAGGCTCATTCGTATTGAAAATCCCGATATGCTATGGCTCATGGAGACGTGTCTAAAGGAGGAGGAATTTCAGTCTATTAGGAACAAAGCTGGTTTTGATTTCTGTCATTTGGTGGAGTGCAATGGGTCAAGAAGGGAGAGGGAAGGGGGAATTGGTCTGTTATGGAGGGAGAAGTTACAAATCACTATAACTACTTTCTCCTTAAACCATATTGGAGGATCTGTGGTGGAAGAGTGTGATAATTTGGTTTAGTATTTCACCGGTGTTTACGGTTTTCTGGAGGAACATAATAAGAGGAAAACGTGGGAGTTGATTCAAGAGGTGGTTAGAGGGAGTGGTGATTGTTTCGTCTGTTTTGGGGACCTAAATGATATTTTGCTTGATCAGGAAAAACAAGGAGGCAACACTAGAACCTCGTCTCAACTGTCGTGGGGGCGCAGAACTTTGGAACTATGCAGTCTTTCTGATTTGGGTTTTGAAGGCTATCCCTTCACTTGGATCAACGGGAGACAGGGCACAAATAACGTACAATGCAGACTTGATAGGAGTTTAGCTACCGATGCTTTCATTAACAGGTTCTCTCCCATTAAAGTGAGTCATTTGTCCCGGTACAATTCCGACCACGCTTCAATCAGGACGGAGTTAGAGGTTGATACAGGAGAGAACAGAAGAAATCAAAAACACATTTTTCAGGTTCGAGGAGGTGTGGTGTAGAGAGCCCAAGTGTGAAAGGTATGTGCAGCAGTTATGGAATAACCCTTCAATTAGAGGACACCAAAAGCTGGATGCTATGAAGGGGCTGGATGAGTTTTTCAAGGACTACAAACTGGGCACGATTAGCAAGGAGATTAGGAGATCCGAGGAGATGCTGAAAGATGATAGTTTGTGGAATTCAAATGAGGAGTCCAATAGTAAATACAAGGCTTTGGAGAACCGTAGAGACAATATTCTCCAGGTTGAAGAAATTATGTGGAGGCAACGGAGTAGGGCGATGTGGTTAAAACATGGGGACAAAAATAATCGTTTCTTTCACGGGAAGGATGACCAAAGGAGAAGGACAAATAGCATTAAGAAGTTGAAAGATGAGAATGGGTGTTGGTGGAAGGGAGAAGACCATTGCGAAAGAATCCTTGTCAATTATTTCTCAGATCTTTTTTCTTCTTCGCTTCCGGCCAATATTCAGGAGGTTTGTTCTGTTGTTAAAGGGAAGCTTAAGGCCTCTCATATCAGTTGGTGTGAGTCAAATTTTACCCCTCTGGAAGTGAAAGATGCCCTTTTTCAAATGGCCCCCCTTAAGGCCCCTAGACCGGACGGTTTACCTACACTTTTTTTCCAAAAATACTGGAACGTGGTTGGCTATGATGTTACCAAACTGACCCTTGAGATTCTAAACAACAACAGGGACCCTGGATTGATTAATGATACTCACATTGCCTTGATCCCAAAGTGTAAGCATCCTTCTAGCCCAAAGGATTTTTGACCCATAAGTTTGTGTAATGTGGTGATGAAGGTAGTCACAAAGGCCATTGCAAATAGGATAAAGTGTATTCTTCCTGAGATAATTGATGAAGAGCATAGTGCCTTCGTGAAGGGACGTATAATCACGGATAATGCACTTGTGGCTATGGAGTGCTTCCATTGGATGAAGAAGAAGAAAAAAGGAAAGAAGGGGACTATGGCGCTCAAGCTCGGTATGTCCAAGGCTTATGATCGTCTAGAGTGGTCCTATATCATTGAAGTGATGGAGTCTATGGGCTTTCCTCCAAACATGATTGCTCTCATAAGAAATTGTATCTCCACAGTTTCTTATAAAGTGCTTGTTAATGGCCAGCCTAGCATGTCCTTCACTCCGGAGACGGGACTCTGACAAGGAGATCCTCTATCACCCTATTTGTTTATAATGTGTATTGATGTCCTTTTAGGTATGCTCAAACAGGAGGCAAACAAAAAGAACATCCACGGCGTTCATATTGCGAGGAAGGCCCCGGTGATCACACATCTCTTTTTTACAGATGACTTCCTTTTATTTGCTCGAGCAAATGCTAGGGAGGCAGACAGTATCCTCAATATTTTACAGCAGTATCAGCGCTCGTCGGGACAAATGGTGAACTTGGAAAAGTCAGAGGCATCTTTTAGTCGCAACATTCCTGAGGAAGACAAAACAGGCCTATGTTCGAGAATGGGAGTTAGAACAGTTCCGAGCCACACAAAATACCTGGGGCTTCCAGTTGTGTTTGGAAGATCAAAGAAGCAGGTTTTTGCTCTGATTGTTGAAAGGGTTTGGAAGAAGCTAAAAGGGTGGAAGGAGCAGTTCCTGTCAAGAGCAGGGAAGGAGGTTCTTATAAAGGCTGTGGCCCAGGCTATACCAAGTTACATAATGAGTTGTTACAAGATTCTAGAGACGATATGCCACGAACTTGAAGCCATGCTAGCCAGCTTTTGGTGGGGATCAAAAAACGGGAAGCAGAAAGTTCATTGGATGAGTTGGGAGAAAATGGCTCGCAGCAAATGTGAAGGAGGAATGGGATTCAGGGGCATAAGTGATTTCAACATTAGTCTCCTAGGTAAGCACTACTAGAGGCTGTGGACTGATGATAATTCTTTGGTTGGTAAGGTGTTTAAGGGCAGGTACTATCCGAATTGTTCTACTGAGGAGAGTTTGGTTGGCTACAGCCCTAGTTATGCCTGGCGCAGCATTTTAAGTGCTAGAGATTTAGTCCATAAAGGAGCCAGATGGAGAATTGGCAATGGGGAGAAAGTTTCTATCCAAAAGGACAACTGGATTCCTGGTAACGCCAGATACAAGCTAGTTGGAAACGTGAGAGGTCTAAGTCCCAATGCTAAAGTCAGTGAGCTGATTGATCCAGATTTGGGTGGGTGGAGGAGAGATTTAATTTTTAACAGTTTTGATGTTCAGGAGGCGCAACAAATTGTTAGCATTCCCCTCTCTTTCAGACAACCTGAGGATTCACTTATTTGGCATCATGAGAAAGACGGGGAGTATTCGGTTCTGTTCGCTTATCACCTAAGTCTGCATTCCAAAGCTGCTAAGGTCCCGGGCCTTTCGAGTATTCATCACCTGAGGCTATGGAAGCAAATCTGGAAAGTCCCTATTCAGAATAAGATTAGGAATTTCTTATGGAGGCTGGCGCGTAACATTTTGCCCACAAAAGAGAATTTGACAAAGAAAGGTATTACTCTGGAAGTATCTTGTTCCTTCTGCCACTCATCGATTGAGTCATCGCACCACCTGTTCTCACAGTGTCATTTTGCGAGACAAGTTTTCTTCTCGTCTATACTCTGTTACCGTATCCCTGATGGATTGGATTTAAATGACTGGCTTCTGTCTATGCTTACATGTGGAGATTCTCTGAATGTTCAGTTGTTTTGTTCTATGCTTCATAAAATCTGGATGGCGAGAAACCTTCTGTTATATCAGCAGAAAATGTCTAATCCGCAGGTGCTGGCAGCGGAGGCTCTTGAAAACGTGGTGGAATTTAACAGATGGAATCCCTGTGCAAAAGGAAAAGCAAAATGTTTGGTACGGGCTTCGGGGGAATCCTTCCCTGACGATATACATATCTTGCAGGTCGACGTCGGTTTAATCCGTGAGGAGGCTGTTTCCTTTGGCTGTGTGGTGAAAAATCAGGACCATGAAACATCGTTAGCTGCCAGTCGAAGAGAAGAAATCTATGTTGATCCAGGTCTTGCAGAATTGATTGCTATTCGATGGAGTCTTATTTTGGCAAGGAACTTGAATTTGAAGAGAATTATTATCTAGTTTGATGCAAAGGTGGTTGTGGACTGCATTAATGGGGTCTGTGATATTGCAGCCCTTGAACCAGTCGCGAAGTGTCATACCCCAAAATTTGCCCGCCTTATTTCTAACATTTAATTATTTTTAACTTTAGTTTTATAATTTTGTTTAAAATTTTACTAACATTTTAATAAGTATTTTTTTTTATATAGAGAGTGTTTCTTGTTTTCTATTTTTAGTTGTTCAAAAAAAATCACAAAAATTACTTCTTTTTTTTTTTAACAATTTAATATTAATTTTCGTTTTTTTATATATAGTTATTTTTTTAAAAAAATTATTATTTTTACTTTCTCACATTCTCGTGCATAAAATAACTCAAAAAAAAATTATAAAAAAAAAGGTATATATGTTAGTGTTTTATTCCAGTTTTGGCCTCAGTCAGAGTTACATTAAAGTTTTGATTTGATTTTCCTATTTTTAGAAAAAAAATAAAAAATATTTTAATGTTTAATTCAGTCATTTAATTACTAATTTTGTGTTAACTAATTTCTATTTTTATTTAACCTAATTTCTTCGTTATAAATAAGAGACCAATGGCACGTACAAGAGGGGACAGACAATTCTCTAATCCTTATTTTACACACTATTCACGTACATACACGTCTAACAGCTTTCAAATTTTTTCTAACACTTTTTTTACAAACACTCTCACGTTAACCATCATCTAACAATTTACATCACACACTCCTTCATAAACCTGTTCAGATTAATTTACCTCCATTCAAATCAACATCACAATTAATCACAACCAAAAAACAACATAACCAAAAACAACACAACATCCATATACTTTGTGTTTTATTTTGCAGGAAACAAAGTGGAATAAGGAGGTCTGGAGACACACATGGGCAACACCACAGGAACAACATCACGCCATTCGCCGCCGTTCACAATCCAACGAATAACGCCTCTTTCTTCTGCACCACACGCGACGACATCCACCCCCGACGAAGTCCCATCGTGACAACACCAGCGACCACCGCGAGCCAACACCAAGGACCACCGTGTTCCGTCGCTGCACAAATCTTCCTGCAAATTTTTCAGTACCTATGTGTTTTGTTTTCACTTTTGGTTTGTTTGTTAATGAGTTTTTGTTTGTTTGAAACAGATAAATAGAGAAGCAATATTTTGTTGTTGTTCAGTTGCAGATGAAGTGAAAAGGAGGCGGATGGATAACCCTCAATTTGTCCTAGGGTTTATTTTGTTTCATTGGTGTTTGGATCCAATATGCAGCCCAAACCATTTTCACAACTTAAACCCCCTGTTGGATTTGCTTCATTTTTATATGTCTATTTGTTTTGTTAATTTCTAATAATAATAACAAAAATAAAAAGAAACATGAAAATTAGACGTTAGGTTCTTTTTAGTTAATTTAACTTGGACATATTTTATTCTAATTAGATCTTAGGATTAATTTAATTTAATTAAGTTTTAATAACTTTAAACATAACTTTTTATTTAAAATTTAATTAATTTAATAGATTTAAGTTAGTTAATTATTTAAATAACTTAATAATTAGTTTTAAATTTAGGATTTAACCAAGTAGTATTAATTTGATTTAATTTTCTAATTAACCATCATTTTACTTTCTTCCGATTCCTTCTCTCATCTCGAAATCTCGTGTATGGCGCATGTTTTGTTTATTTTAATGCTTTTATTTAGATATTAGAATGTACATAGGTCACAATGTAAATATTATAGTAAATCCCTTTACTTTCCTGCACTTTTAATTTCCGTATTTTTACTTTCTCGTAAATTATAAACTGCTTAGATGTATATTTAGGATTGTATGATGAAAGCTAAAATCAATCGCTAGCTAACTAATAATTCAAGATAAATAAATATCTGAATCCAACACACCTGCACGCACTCACCCTTAGGGTACGCCCCTCTTCGGTTGCCTTCGATTATAAGGTCGTGTCCCTCGAATGTAGAGATACCAATTAGCAAAGTCCCTCGATTAAAAATTATTGCAAAGATCATAAGTCCCTCGATGACCCGCGATGTTGCCTACGATAATATGATCTAGTCCCTCGAATGGTTGCCTACGAAACAATGATTGTCCCTTCGAATATTGCTAAAGGTACTTCTACTTGTTGCCTTCAAACGACCTCGATGACCCTTCGATGACCCGCACGTCCAATATAACAAGGATTTCCTACTTCTATATAGTATGGATGATCCTGGGAATCGTAAAAAGTATAGAAAAAGACCAAGTAGTTAGGGTAGTGATCTTAATCTGCCTAGCTCAATAAAAGAACATCTTTTCACTACTATTTCAAAAAAAACTAAGGCTATGCATTTACGCTAAAGTCCTTATGCTCCTTTCAAAACAAACAAACAAACATGAGCTAAGCAAGTTAAGAGCCCGTAGATAACTACGGATGAAAAGGGTGCTTGCACCTTCCCTTTTCATAACTTACCCCCCGAGCCCGTTTTCTTTTCAAAAGGTCTTTTCTGTACTTTTTACCTTTCCTAACATTGGACAAAATAAAAGTCGGTGGCGACTCATGCTCACCGCAACATTGTTGCTATAAAATATAAAAGTCAGTTCACCGTATTACACGAAGGATTGCAGGATTTTACTTAATAGCTTTCAAATAGGTTCTCTTTTGTTCATAAGTAGAGAGTTTAATATTGCTGCTCACAATGTTATTGAGCTTGGGAAATTGTATGGTTATAAAACCTGGATTGGTGGCTATCCTGAAGTGGAACCCCTTTTATTGTATCCTTCTGTTTGTTCTTGAATGAAGTTGTTTTCCTCTAAAAAAAAATAATTTTTTTTATAATCGACTTTGTATTAAATAGCACAAGGGGTGCTCACCTAATACAAAAGAAACACAAATACAAAAAGGTAAAAGCCAAACAAGGCTCACCCAAACCAACACAAACCAAAAAACTAAAAGCCCACCATACTCGACGGATTAGAAAACCAAACATCCCCATCACTTTATAAGCCTTTATTAACAATGATTGAATACCAATCCCAACCCATGAATTTTATGCACGTCACCAACCCCGAAGCGTCCCAAACCTTATTGGAGAAGATCAAGTCATTTCTAGCTCTCCAAATATTCCACGTAACGAGAAGTCAAAAGAAAACAACAAACGGCGTACGAACGCAAATCTCCAAACAATCACAAATACGGTCTAGCACATCAAGCTCCGAGTTACCGACCCCAATGTCCATTTCCTACCCCAACAACCACCCTAAGACCGCAGTCCACACCTTTCTCGATTCTTCACAGGAATTACATAAAGGGCATACTATATGGTTCCTACCAATGATAACACCTCTCCTCCATAACTCTTCTCTCGTAGGTAGGCTATTAAGAATAAACCACCACCCAAAAATCTTGATTTTCCCGGGAACCTTCACCGTCCAAACATTGTGAATAGCATGAACCTTAACATCATCCAGCATAACTTCCCCACTCGTTGTTGCATACAGTCTTTGATAAGCATTCTTTACTGAAAAATCATCATTACCGCTGCCCCACATAACTTCACCTCTACTATTGCAAGAAATAGAATCTAAAAACCACTGTTGCTCATTGATTTTACTCCTACAAACAGCCCGCACATCACGCCACCACAATGAGGATTTTTTTCAAATTATTTTCCGGTAACTCACCATGAATGCAATGTAATCTCTCACCGTATCTGAATTTTAAAAGATCAGACCAAACGCAATTTTGATCTGCTACGCATCTCTAGCCCCACTTACTAATCAAAGCTAGATTAAACAACTCCACATTTTTAACACCTAACCCTCCGTCTTCTTTGGCTAAGCAAATATAATCCCAACTAACCCAACACATTCTCCTTTTCTCATCCATCTTCTTTCCCCACAAGAAAGTTCTTTGGATTTTGATAATTTCCTCCCAAACCACTCTAGGCACTCGGAAGAAAGAAAGCCAGTAAATCGGAATATTGTTAAGAACCGAATTTAAGAGCGTTACTTTATCTCCAAGAGAGACATGTTTTCCCTGCCACGTTGCAAGCCTTCTAGATAATTTGTTGAAAATCGGGTTCCAAGTGCACTTTCTCCTATGATTGGCACCAACAGGTAAACCAAGGAAAAGAAAAGGAAATCTGCCAACCTCACAAGGAAGAAAGTTAGCCGCAATAGCCAAAACCTCATCCCCAATATTGATACCATATAAATTGCTTTTGTTGAAGTTGATTCGTAGACCGGAAACACGCTCAAAGCCCCGTAAAACCACCTTGATACACCACAAATTATCGAAACTCCCATCACAAAGCATAACCGTGTCGTCCGCGAATTGCAATAACTCGAAATGAATTTGCTGATGGAAGTGAAAACCCTGAAAGCCACCATATTCTGTAGCATTCCACATTAATCCAGCAAGACCCTCCGCAACTAGAAGAAAAAGAAACGGGGATATCGGGTCACCTTGCCGGAGGCCCCTTGTCATACCCCAAAATTTTCCCATCATATTCCAAGATATTTTGACTCACCTAACTCTTAGTTGCTCAAGACAATATATGAACTGAGCACACTTACTCCCTCCTAAGGAACAAGATCCAAAATTAGGGTTTCTGATTTAATCAAGGAAAATTAACTTCTGATGCCTCAAGTGAACTTCATGGCTTATCATATGATTCAAATCATACTCATGCCATATTTCAATCCCTGATTCAAAGGATTGCTCAGTCAATGGCCCAAATGATCAATAATCAACTAGATAACCTAAAAGTCAAACTATGGTCAAATCACAGTAAAAATTCCTGATTTTTTTTGTCAACATCCTCATTTTGAAGTATAATTCATCATTTTATCAATATTTGATCATGATTCATCAAGAAAAGCTCTAAAATCATCAAAAGTCCAAATTTCTACATTAGGGTTTTTTGACCTAAAGTCAACTGAACTTTGACCAGCCATAACTTTCACATGGAACATCAGAAATTTTCCATCCAAAGCTCAATTTGAAGGAAATTTAATTCTATACAAATTTTTCTCTCACAAGCCAAGTCCAAAAATGCTTCATTTGAGAGATATAGACCAAGAGGTTATAGGTCATTTTGAAAGTCAACAAAAACACCTTTTGGGTCAAAGCTCATAACTTGCAAATGGAAAACTCAATTGAGATGAAACCAAAAGGGTCATTTAGATGACATATTAGGCTTTCTAAACAGTCCTATAACATGGTCATATGATAAAAATTGAAGGAGATATGAGGCACAGAAGTTGGTCAATTTTCTAGAAAAACACAAAACCCTAATTGCACAATTTGGTGTTTTTGGACTAATGGGCCTAAAAGATGCATTCCAAACGTGTCCATGGACCTTTTGAGTATTCCTAAACTAATTGTTTTATTTTTATAGTATTTATTTTATTTATTTGAATTTTAATTCATTTAAATATTAATAAATCACATAAATATGAAATAATTAAGTTTAAATCAAGGATTTGATTTTACAATCAAATTCAATCATCAAAATACTCCTCATTTAAGCGAAAATTCATGGTAAATAGGATTGGAAGAATTGAATCAAGATTTTATGCAAAAATAGAAAAGAATTATATAATTTTCATTAAAATTTCTTTCTCCAAAGTTGCATGATGTCCAAGCCCAACTTTGACCTAATTCCTTCCCTCTATATATGCTTAACTCATACACAAGCCAAGGGGTGGAAAAACGAAGATTTTGCAGCCCCAAAAACCCTAGCCTCTCACGTGCCTCTCAAATTCTCAAAAAATCTCAAAGAAAGCAATCTTTCGTTTTCCTTGTTCCAGCCTTATTCAGAGCCAAACAAGTCTTTCATTCATCTCCTGGGATATGGTAGGGTAAGGATTGATCATTGTCCATGGTAAAAATGCATTGAATCGTGCCATACATGAAGTTGCTTTTGCATCTTTTTATGTCATTCTTATTTTATTCATTTATCGTGTTCTGACCGAAACTAACCATGTTCATAAGTTACTGGGGTTTATTAGAATACCATGGACTTCCTACATGGAAGCTTTAACGCCATGGATGTGAACCACCAATGTTGTAGCAAGGTTGAGATCCTTCATCGGATTCACGTTTCCGGTGGTTCAAAGATCAAACCAATGCAATATTTGTAATCAGAGGGTAATTTTAAAGTGATCTGGGCTTGTGGTTTCTTTTTATTGATCATATTTTTGCAGGTTTGCAATTCCAGAAGTTTGCTACAAAAATAAATTGCAGAAACCGTAGCAATCGCGCAGGGAAATCGTAGCTAAATTGGGGGGCTCGGTGGCAACGAAGAAGACAAGCATGAGCTACACGTGTGGCGTCGTGTTATTGGCCACTCAGCGAGCAAGATTCCTCTTCTTCTCTCTCGTCACGCGTGCAGCGACGTGATTGGAGGGTCAATAATTCAGACCCTCTCTCTTCTTTCAATTGGATGCTACGCCACACAAGGGAGCCCACTCTGACTACCTTTGACTTTTCCTCCATTAACCTTTTTTTTTCATATTTATTTTATTTTGTGTGTTTTGTTTACAAATAGCATATTCAGTACGGTTGGCTAGAGCAAGGAACTGATGGTCTAAGGGGAGCAGGTTCGAATCTCCTTTGTGACAATTTTATTTTACAAAGATCTCCCACAGGATCCAGCGCTCCTCACACAAAGGCACACATGGTACTCCCTCACGCATCCACCATAGGATCTTCATCCCAGCTGATCCAAGACACAAGGAAGGGCGCTCCACCGTACACCCTCAAAGACCAGCAGTACTAGATCCAAACCCCAGGTTTCTCTAAATTATTTTATATTTATTTATATAATTAGTTTTATTCTTTTCTTTTTCTTCTCTAAAAATTACAAAATCCATTTTTATTAAAACCAAACTTTTTTTTTCTTTCTTTCTCTTTTAAAAACCAATTTTAATTTTTTTTAGGTTAAACTAATTTAATTTTAATTTAGGGTTTTAATCAATAATAATTAATTTTTAGGTTTAGGTTAATTTATCAATTTAATTTTTAGGCTAATAATAATTAGGTTAAATTATTTAATAATTAGGCTAATTAGATTTATTTAGTCATTCAATTGTTTTATTATTTCAACTTAGTACAGTTAGGCTTAGTAATTACCCTCAACCTCGACACTTTAGGCAAACCTTATAAGTTATCAATAATGTAAGAGTTGTCTATTAACTGTAGGTTTTTAACCTTTTAACCCTGTTTTTTCTTAAACTCATATTTTATTCGCGAATTCTCTTCTCACCCCATACTCTGTGATTGTCGCGTGTACCTTTATTTTAATTCTGCCTTATTATTTATAATTTCGAATTTTATTTTATTATTCGCGTTACTATTGCTTGCTATTATTTATAAATTATGTATTTGCCCCAAAGCCTTGTAAAAAGTTTTCTACCTTTCTTTCTGCCTTTATTTTTCTGTTACCCTTCAAGGGTTTTATTGTAATAGTAATTAGGTTTATTTTTCTGCCCCACAGGTGATTATTGTAATAGTGTAGGAACTTTTATTTCTGCCTTTAATTTCCGTATTTTATTAACTGCGTGGTTAGTAATCTTAGGGAGTGCAAACCTTGAATGAATATAGAATCACTAATTTTACCAGATAACATCACTGAACTTAACCACATGATTGTGCACCACCACACCTTTAGGGTAATCTCTCTGTTGCCTTTGTTGCCTATTGCCTTATGATTCTGTTGCCTCTAATTATACTAAATAATAGTCAAGTCCCCCGATTTCGAGGATACCTAAAGCAAGGTTGCCTAAAGAGATTGAAAATCGTCTAGTCCCTCGAAGTTGCCTCGGTAAAAGATGATTGTCCCAATTGCTAAGGTATCCTCGCATGATGCCTAAAAATATTAATTGACTATTATATCCTTCCCTTAGACTACCTGCCCTCTTTATGGCAGGGACAGTCTTGTGGCGAACGATAAACCTCGATGACCCTTAACATCCAATTGAAAGACTTCCTGCCCTCTCATGGTATGGATAAACCCTTTCACCCTGAAAAGCTAAAAGTACAAATTTCAAAACTTAGGGTAGTTGCTACTAATTGCTTGCTCTAAATTCAAAATCTTTTTCCCACTCTTTTCAAAATCAAATTGAAAAAGACTACGCTTATTTACAAGCTAAAGTTCTTCTTCGAAATCTTTTCTTATTCACACGCGACACTTCAAACATTTCAAACAATTTAAAAGTGAGCTAAGCAATTAAGAGCCCATGGATAACCATGTATACAAAGGGTGCCTTACACCTTCCCTTTGTATAAATTACCCCCCGAACTCAAAATCTTTTTTTAAAAGGTCTTTCCTATTCTTTTAGCCTTTCTATTAAATTGGATAAAATAAAAGTCGGTGGCGACTCTTGCTTACCGCGACATTCTCTTTAAAGTCAGTTCACCGTATTACAGAACTGGCGACTCTGCTGGGGATGCTTTCGAATAAAAGAGGGGTTACCTTAAAAGTTTAGGATCACTTTAAATTTGTTTGACTTGTTTGCTTTATTCTTAAGGGTACTGCTTGGGAATTTTCTTGTGTGAAAGATCCTACACCCGGATCTAGTGTACCTTAGGTATGTGGCAATAGACCAAGGAGACTGTACGAATCGTATCGATATGGTTGATCTGGTGGCCACCGTTAGTGTGACACATTGGTTTGTCCTGATGGCCCTTGAAAGTGATCGAGGAGACATTTGGCTGCCGCGTGGTGTCATTAAGCACTAATTTGCCATTAGAACCCTAGTTGAACTTGACTTTGGCCTATAGGAAGTAGCGAGATGGCTGGCTTTGGATTCCTGACTGAAGCCGGTTGATACTCGATGCTACACTTATTGAGATTGGACTCTAGGGATGCTTTTGACTGACCGATCGAGTGCCATGTTGAGACAATACCCGCGAGAAAGATCAGGGATATGAGCACCATAGAACCCGGTTACTATTCTAGGACAGGTTGAACCAAATAAACTTCAGTGGGGAGGGTACTTACCTACGAACTTCAAGCAAGCCTTTAAACCTAAGGACACTTATGTGACTTGCTTGTGTGTGCTGCTAACCCTTTGATTTTCTTGCAGGTTTTGTTGTAGGATTTGTTTGTCCATACTATCTTACGCTTGGCCTGATGCATTGCATCGGCATAACATCATGACATCATGACATCATAACATTGCATGTTTACTAACCCTTTCAAGGATATTAGGGATTTAGGGCGCACGATTTCAGGTACTCGTTATTAAGGACTGAATTCCTAATCAAGGGGCAAGAGGATTTACTTTCCTCTAGCCATATGCCTTCCCATACATAGGAAACAATACCTATCAAGGGGCAAGAGGATTTATCTTCCTCTAGCCATATGCCTTCAAATTCACAAATACAGGTCCCCCGAGTCAGAGGCTATGACCCACTAGATATGGCGAGCTTGATTCCCAAGGAGGAATTTCCAAGAATCAGAGTTCTTCGAACACCAAATCATTTTCCAATGTTGCTAACTAAATTTCCTATAGATCCTTGAAAATATTGCATTTGCATTCATAACATCGCATAGCAGGTTTCTTACAATAGGTCTCTCATCCTTCCTCGCTGTTTATTTCAACATCATGGATCTCGAGCAATCAGTCAAAAATCTTCAGGCTCAGAACAACCAGTTCCAAGAGATGATCCTTAACTTGGCCAAAGGGGCAAGAAGAATTGAAGGCACTTCTGATCGAGAAGGAGAAGAATCAACATAAGCATCAAGGTAGTAATGATAATCGGAAATCCAAACCTAAGCGGTCATTTACTCCATTGCACATGCCGTTGTCTCAAGTTCTGCAACAACTGCTCAATCAGAACTTGATAACTCTATTGCCTCCATATTCAGTTCCTACCAATCCTGCTCCTGGGTACAAGTATAATGCAAGGTGTGCATACCATTCTAACAATCCTGGACATGACACTAACAATTGCTGAACATTTATCTGATCGATGATGGGAAAATCAAATTCAAATCCTAAGACTCCTGTGGTGATCACCGCTCCCATGCCTAATCATAACCAGACTGATTAATGTCCAGAAGGATGGAATATTGGTTCATTAGCTTATCTTTCATTTGCAATTTCTATTATGTTTTTTAAACATTCGACTTATGATAGACATTATCTGTTTTAATAATCATCATCAGTGCATTGCATATGTTTGTCTTGAATAAATTATTTCGCAATCACTCATTTTAAATTGTGTCTTTACTTTGCATATGCTTTGTGATACTCGATTCCTGCTAAAGCTGTATGCCTTTTGAGGGAGGGTGACGAAAACCATACCGCAACCTCATACAGTATGCTTTTGAACGGACTATGCTGACGATGTACAGGCATTGTTTCAATCCCTAAACAGTGGAGATATAAGGATGTTAATCCCTCGTCAACCCCTTTGAGCCTAAGGCGTAGGAGTTTTCTTTCTTGTACAATTTAAAACCCTCAATCATAACCCGGGGCAGGGTAGTTACTCAGTTAACTCAATTACACTAGTCGTTATTTACACAAATAATGATGGGTTCTCGCAACCATTAAGTCAGACAGTCAATATCCACCAAAAGAAAAGATGTTAAGTCAAAACCTATGAAGGAGACTTATCAAAAATCGAGACATTCCGCTGACTGTAATCTCAAAATAAACAGTTCAGGCAAAAGTTAGGGATAACAAAATCAAAGTCAAAAAGAGGTTGCTAAAAATCCTCGACAAAAGAAAACATTTCAAAAAAATGTCACTTCAAATCCTCGAAAAAAAGAAAGTATTACAAAAAAGGAGATGACTGCCTGTCCAAATAAATCTCCGACACTTTAACCATCATCAAATATCAATGTTACAACTTCAAGCTTTGCTAAATCTTAAACGCAGAGTTAACTAAGCATAGGATCGAAGAACATCACGAAGATTGGGATGGGTATAAATAAATTTTTTAGCCATTATCTTTTGTTTCTTAAACCGTGAACCAAGCCACGTTACAACCCTTGAAAGTCCTAACTGAAGCATGGTTAGTTCGAAAGCATACTTTCACCAAAAAAGGTATCCCGACTCCTTAAGGTTTACCAAAAATGATGGGTTGATATTTCGTTTTTACAAACATCACGTTTTACAAATATCACACTTTTACATCTCATGTTTTAATGTTTTTCAGAAGAAAAAAAAAACTCAAGACAGACATATGCATTGCATCTCATGAATTCATTATTAAACATATTCTGCTACATAATTTCAAATGTTAGCATCAGAAAGAATCAGCACAGGGTACGACTAATGACTAAAAGTCATCCCGACAGACAAAACTATTTCAGCAGCAACATCCCTTATAACTAACTCAGTTGACTAGAAGTCAATGAATACAAGGGGCAAGATATGCTTTATCTAGTCAATCTGAGGCTATCATGTCAAGATTCCGAGAATCTCTCAAGAATGCGAGACAATCAGGGGCATGCATCCAAGTGGATCTAAAGCTACTTCCCAATCAACATGGGGGTATCTTCCTAAGTCTATGATTACTTGGGGCATGTCACCCATAATACACGTCTCATAAAGTCCTCGCGAGATGGACCTCTTTCAAAGTCCCTACTAGCTAGGGCAAAGTTGTGCAAAACCTGTTTGACACTTCAACTAATATTCATTACAAATCCGGGAATGGCAGTTACTATAAAACTGGGAGCAACGTTCAAAGCATCCATGCCTTCTCACAGTGTCGGTTTCACGGGATCATACCCCCACAGAGTAGTCCTCGAGAAGATATCTTCAAATGTTCTCTTCCCAACAGAGATTTAGCTCCCCAACAGAGTTTACATCTTCGACACTGTCGGTTCCCCGAGACTTTTCTTTTATCCAAACAGGGTTATTCATCTCTCTTACCCCCAATCAGGGTACATCAAGATCAATCACTCAAATGGTTCTCATCCCCAAGCAGAAATCATAAATCCCCAGCCGAGTATCCCCGAGCGTGAAGCAGGAGTTCCTACTAAAACAAAAGACTTATACTCTGTATAGCAATCAGGGATTTATTTTCCCCGCCAGACTATTCTATGATCTACTGTCATCGTTGACAACATGTTGCATACATACATCATTCATAATTAATCATTACATAATTACATGCCATGCATCATGACATTGCACACCTCTAACTTTGTTTTTCAGGTAAGTTCCTAAGTGGACGAATGTCATCAAACAACTTATCGATTCTAACAAGCAAATTTTCTTCTCTGAAAGCAATCCAGATGGAGATTCGTTCTGATAATCATTCCTATCAAACTCCCATCACATTAGTCCCCTGGCAGTAATCAAAATCCTTCGCATCATGTTATCCCCCTGGCAGTGATCAGTCGGTCCTTATAATATTAGTTCCCTGGTAATGATATCTACATCAGTCCCCTGGCAGTAATCAAAATCCTTTTCATCATGTTAGCCCCCTGGCAGTGATCAGTCGGTCCTTATCATATTAGTCCCCTGGCAATGATATCTACATCAGTCCCCTGGCAGTAATCAAAAATCTCTCTCATCATGTTAGTCCCCTGGCAGTGATCAGTCGGTCCTTATCATATTAGTCCCCTGGCAATGATATCTACATCAGTCCCTTGGCAGTAATCAAAAATCCATCTCATCATGTTAGTCCCCTGGCAGTGATCAGTCGGTCCTTATCATATTAGTCCCCTGGCAATGATATCTACATCAGTCCCCTGGCAATGATATCTACATCAGTCCCCTGGCAGTAATCGAAAACATTCCAAGATATAGTTCAGTTACTAGGAACGGTGCTGACATGATCAACCTTGAAAGATCTAATTCTATCATCACGAATGGTGTAGACACGATCATCTTTCCAAGATCTAATTCTATCATCACGAACGGTGTAGACACGATCATCCTTCAAAGATCTAATTTAGTTACTACAAACGGTGCTGACATGATCAATATTCCAAGATCTAATTCAGTTACTACGAACGGTGCTGACACGATCAATCTCCAACAAACACTTCTCAATACATCGAACTCAGTACAGCCTAACGTACGACTTACTTATCCAGACATTTATCAATGCAATTGGATCCGGTCTAACATACGACCAATCCTTCAGCCTAACGTATGGTTCTCTAGACATCTGTCGGTGTAATCAGACCCGGTCTAACGTACGACCCGTCCTTTCTCCTACAGTCTAACGTATGACGTATTCTGACTCTCAAGTCTATCAAGCTAGATGGCATCTCTATGCCCATCTCGATCAATTCTCTCAATATCCTGGCAGCATCTTTAAGCCAAACTTCATATTTCCTGCTGGATGGCATCTTTAAGCCCATCTCACACATCCTTCTGCCAACATCCGGATGGCATCTTTAAGCCCATCTCTGGCAAAAAGTCCCAATCTCAGCAAGGGCAATTTTCTTGGTATTCTAGTGTTCAATCCTCTTCTACCTTCAGATCACGATTGGCAGACGTGCCAATCTACCTCTTCAGGTTTAAGTAGATTGAACAGGGGCAGCTGTCATACCCCAAAATTTGCCCATCATATTCCAACATATTTTGACTCACCTGACTCTCAGTTTCTCAAGACAATATATGAACTGAGCACACTTACTCCCTCCCAAGGAACAAGATCCAAAATTAGGGTTTCTGATTTAATCAAGGAAAATTAACTTCTGATGCCTCAAGTGAACTTCATGTCTTATCATATGATTCAAATCATACTCATGCCAAATTTCAATCCCTGATTCAAAGGATTGCTCAGTCAATGGCCCAAATGATCAATAATAAACTAGATAACCTAAAAGTCAAACTATGGTCAAAACACAAAACCCTAATTGCACAATTTGGTGTTTTTGGACTAATGGGCCTAAAAAATGCATTCCAAACGTGTTCATGGACCTTTTGAGTATTCCTAAACTAATTGTTTTATTTTTATAATATTTATTTTATTTATTTGAATTTTAATTCATTTAAATATTAATAAATCACATAAATATGAAATAATTAAGTTTAAATCAAGGATTTGATTTTACAATCAAATTCAATCATCAAAATACTCCTCATTTAAGCGAAAATTCATGGTAAATAGGATTGGAAGAATTGAATCAAGATTTTATGCAAAAATAGAAAAGAATTATATAATTTTCATTAAAATTTCTTTCTCCAAAGTTGCATGATGTCCAAGCCTAACTTTGACCTAATTCCTTCCCTCTATATATGCTTAACTCATACACAAGCCAAGGGGAGGAAAAAAAGAAGATTTTACAGCCCCAAAAACCCTAGCCTCTCACGTGCCTCTCAAATTCTCAAAAAATCTCAAAGAAAGCAATCTTTCGTTTTCCTTGTTCCAGCCCTATTCAGAGCCAAACAAGTCTTTCATTCATCTCCTGGGATATGGTAGGGTAAGGATTGATCATTGTCCATGGTAAAAACACATTGAATCGTGCCATACATGAACTTGCTTTTGCATCTTTTTATGTCATTCTTATTTTATTCATTTATCGTGTTCTGACCGAAACTAACCATGTTCATAAGTTCCTGGGGTTTATTAGAATAGCATGGACGTCCTACATGGAAGCTTTAACGCCATGGATGTGAACCACCATTGTTGTAGCAAGGTTGAGATCCTTCATCGGATTCACATTTCCGGTGGTTCAAAGATCAAACCAATGCAATATTTGTAATCAGAGGGTAATTTTAAAGTGATCTGGGCTTGTGGTTTCTTTTTATTGATCTTATTTTTGCAGGTTTGCAATTCCAGAAGTTTGCTACAAAAATAAATTGCAGAAACCGTAGCAATCGCGCAGGGAAATCGTAGCTAAATTGGGGGGCTCGGTGGCAACGAAGAAGACAAGCATGAGCTACACGTGTGGCGTCGTGTTATTGGCCACTCAGCGAGCAAGATTCCTCTTCTTCTCTCTCGTCACGCGTGCAGCGACGTGATTGGAGGGTCAATAATTCAGACCCTCTCTCTTCTTTCAATTGGATGCTACGCCACACAAGGGGGCCCACTCTGACTACCTTTGACTTTTCCTCCATTAACCTTTTTTTTTCATATTTATTTTATTTTGTGTGTTTTGTTTACAAATAGCATATTCAGTACGGTTGGCTAGAGCAAGGAACTGATGGTCTAAGGGGAGCAGGTTCGAATCTCCTTTGTGAAAATTTTATTTTACAAAGATCTCCCACAGGATCCAGCGCTCCTCACACAAAGGCACACATGGTACTCCCTCACTCATCCACCATAGGATCTTCATCCCAGCTGATCCAAGACACAAGGAAGGGCGCTCCACCGTACACCCTCAAAGACCAGCAGTACCAGATCCAAACCCCAGGTTTCTTTAAATTATTTTATATTTATTTATATAATTAGTTTTATTCTTTTCTTTTTCTCCTCTAAAATTACAAAATCCATTTTTATTAAAACCAAACTTTTTTTTCTTTCTTTCTCTTTTAAAAACCAATTTTAATTTTTTTTTAGGTTAAACTAATTTAATTTTAATTTAGGGTTTTAATCAATAATAATTAATTTTTAGGTTTAGGTTAATTTATCAATTTAATTTTTAGGCTAATAATAATTAGGTTAAATTATTTAATAATTAGGCTAATTAGATTTGTTTAGTCATTCAATTGTTTTGTTATTTCAACTTAGTACAGTTAGGCTTAGTAATTACCCTCAACCTCGACACTTTAGGCAAACCTTAGAAGTTATCAATAATGTAAGAGTTGTCTATTAACGATAGGTTTTTAACCTTTTAACCCTGTTTTTTCTTAAACTCATATTTTATTCGCGAATTCTCTTCTCACCCCATACTCTGTGACTGTCGCGTGTACCTTTATTTTAATTCTGCCTTATTATTTATAATTTCGAATTTTATTTTATTATTCGCGTTACTATTGCTTGCTATTATTTATAAATTATGTATTTGCCCCAAAGCCTTGTAAAAAGTTTTCTACCTTTCTTTCTGCCTTTATTTTTCTGTTACACTTCAAGGGTTTTATTGTAATAGTAATTAGGTTTATTTTTCTGGCCCACAGTTGTTTATTGTAATAGCGTAGGAACTTTTATTTCTACCTTTAATTTCCGTATTTTATTAACTGCGTGGTTAGTAATCTTAGGGAGTGCAAGCATTGAATGAATATAGAATCACTAATTCTACCAGATAACATCACTGAACTTAACCACATGATTGTGCACCCACACACCTTTAGGGTAATCTCTATGTTGCCTTTGTTGCCTATTGCCTTATGATTCTGTTGCCTCTAATTATACTAAATAATAGTCAAGTCCCTCGATTTCGAGGATACCTAAAGCAAGGTTGCCTAAAGAGATTGAAAATCGTCTAGTCCCTCGAAGTTGCCTCGGTAAAAGATGATTGTCCCAATTGCTAAGGTATCCTCGCATGATGCCAAAAAATATTAAATGACTATTATATCCTTCCCTTAGACTACCTTCTCTCTTTATGGCAGAGACAGTCTTGTGGCGAACGATAAACCTCGATGACCCTTAACATCCAATTGAAAGACTTCCTGCCCTCTCATGGTATGGATAGACCCTTTCACCCTGAAAAGCTAAAAGAACAAATTTCAAAACTTAGGGTAGTTGCTACTAATTGCTTGCTCTAAATTCAAAATCTTTTTCCCACTCTTTTCAAAATCAAATTCAAAAAGACTATGCTTATTTACAAGCTAAAGTTCTTCTTCGAAATCTTTTCTTATTCACACACGACACTTCAAACATTTCAAACAATTTAAAAGTGAGCTAAGCAATTAAGAGCCCATGGATAACCATGGATACAAAGGGTGCCTTACACCTTCCCTTTGTATAAATTACCCCCCGAACTCAAAATCTTTTTTTAAAAGGTCTTTACTGTTCTTTTAGCCTTTCTATTAAATTGGATAAAATAAAAGTCAGTGGCGAATCTTGCTTACTGCGACATTCTCTTTAAAGTCAGTTCACCGTATTACACCCCTCGACGCCACAAATTTAGCCGTCGGGCTGCCATTAAAGAGCAGAGAAATCGTACTTGAGAATACCATAGCTTCCATCCAAAGGCACCACTTATTCCCGAATCCCATACGTTTGAACATATATCTAAGAAAGCTCCATGAAACACAGTCATACGCCTTTTCGAAGTCGACTTTCAAAATCAAACACTCCCTCCTATTCCTTTTCGCGAAGTCAGTAAGCTCATTCAACACAACCACTCCATCCATCATTTGTCTTCCTTCAATGAACGCAGATTGAATAGGAGAAATAAGTTTACCAGTGACCTTCTTCAGTCTACCAGCCAGCAATTTTGACAGCAGGCGATACAAATATCTAATAAGACAAATAGTCCTGTAACCTTCAACCTGTTGAGGACTATCGATTTTTAGAATTAGCGCCAAGAACGAAGCCGAAATTGACTTAGACAATTTACCCCTAGCATGAAAGTCTTGGACAAACTTCAATACATCATGAGAAACAGAACTCCAACAATTTTTCAGGAACCCCAACGGGAATCCATCAGGCCCCGGGATTTTCTCACATTCTCCAAGCCAAACAACTTCTTTAACTTCCTCCATTAAAAATGGAGCTTCCAACAAATTCCAATCCTCAAAAGAAAGACAACTAAATACAACACCATCAAGCTCTGGACGTTCAGCATCAATCTCCACGAACCTGTTCGCAAAATGGTTAAAAATCTCCGCTCTCACGTCTTCCACCTTGTTCAGACTTCCCCTTGGTGTGCTCAACCCAATGATGGAGTTCCTCCGCAATCTGCCTTTCATCACACTATTGAAATACTTGGTATTAGCATCTCCATCCAAAATCCACTTGCATCTGGACTTCTATTTCAGCATACTCTCCCTGTTATTAACTACATCCCACATAGATTTAGAAGCAACACTCATGGCCTCAGCTATGTCCGTATTGATTCCTCCCTCAACAGCAGCCACCATGAAGTCCATCTTGTTGAGATTATTGATGGCGCTATTAACTTCCAAATCCACCACACCAAAATCCTCCTTATTCCATTTCCTAATCATAGCCTTCAACTTGGATAGTTTCTCTTTTAGCACAAATCCATGATTTCCTCAAATATCATCTAAAGATTTCCATCCTTCCTCTAGAAACGGCCTAAAACCATCATGGTTAAACCAACATTTGAACAGTTTAATTGGCTTTGGGCCCCAATCTTTCACCATACCATTTAACCATATAGGGCAGTGATCAAATACACTCTTCTCCCCCACCACCTGCCTATCAATCTCCCATAACTCCACTAGGCCCTCTGTTATACCCCAAAATTTGCCCGCATCTTTTTTCAAGAAAACTTCAATCTAAAAATTAAGAGTTTCATATAATCTTGGATTTTCACATCCTGATTTATGAATACTTGATTTTTAGAATTTTTTCTTATACAGTATTTTGGCTTGCTGTTGAATTTATTCTTACGCAAACGCCAAGTACTGTTTATTGCTTCACACACGCTATTTATTTGATATTTATTTACAGATAAATAGTACTGACGCAATTGGTACAGAATTAAATCTTTTGCAGGCGCAGAGTCCGGGATTCAGACTGTACTGGTAAACAAGTAAATTATTACTAATTTTTGTTTCCCACTAACTTTTGTACTATATTCCATTATTTTCAAAATCTCTTTTCAAATCTCTTTTTCAAAAATCAAATCTTAACTTTATTCTACACATCTCTCTTTTTCCCAACACTACCATACACTTTCTTTCAAATCTTACTTCCACTCAAATTTTCCTTTTTTGTACGGAATCACTTCATTCCCCAACGTCTCTATCCTTCTTTCCATTCTATAAATACCTCTCATTTTTTCCATAAAATCTCACATCAAATTCTAAATCATTTCTCAAATTTCTACTTCATATCCATTCTCTCTTCCTCCCCGGCAAAATGGCGAAGCGGATGGAAACATGTTTTCTTATGGTCATCACCATTGCTACGGTGATCATGTCCTTCTTCTGTCTGCATAGTCCTGAAAAATGTGGACCTGCGATGGTTACACTCCCGATCATCTATTTTCTGTTGGTCATAGCATGGGTTATTAATCGTCATTCTTAAAGTGTGTCGTATCTCTTATTTTCTTAAATGTACCGTTTACTCGTCGTACCGTTCATTATAGTATGTAATGTTTGTACTGTCAGTATTAAATGTTGTACTATTTGTCATATTGTTGCTTAATTATTCAGATAATATTTTGTGTGTTTTCTGCCAGTCAAATATTGATGTTTCTGTGCATTAAATGATTTTTAGGGTTATTATCGGTAATTTTGCTCGCGTACAGTAAATAATAATTATTTATTATGTCTGTGTTTTTTAACAAGTCATGTAAATAAACTTTCATCTTTCACATAAAACAAAAACAACAAAAAGAAAATTAACTTTGACTGTTGATTTTTCACTCTAACTGTTACATGCCTGAATAGTCAGTTGACAGTCAAACTGCTGACAGTACAAATCTCCGTGTTTTGTACCATCAATCAAATCAAACTTTTGCATTTCAAAATTCCAAGATTTTTGTCCTAGAAGTCTTCTAAATATCACATGATTAGCAGAGACTCAGCACTGCACAAAAATCAGGTACGCTTAACTGTCTCCTACACAAACAGTCCCTGATTAGGGTTTATTGTTTTTTCAGGAGAAACAAGTTTTTGAGACCTCAAATGGATTTCATGGACCTCCATACATCTCAAAGTACCATCATACAAATTTTCAAACTTCAATTCACTCAGACGCACCGTCAGCAGCTCAAACAGTCAACAGACGACCCGTTTGACCAAAAAAGTCAACAGACAGTCAAAAATGAAATTTTTTGTCAACATCCATATTTTGTCAAAGGATTCATCATTGGATCATTGGATGATCATAATTCATCAAGGAAAGATCAAAAATCAACAAAACCCTAAGATTCAAAATTAGGGTTTTCTCCTAAAAAGTCAACTGAACTTTGACTGGTCATAACTCTCTCATCCTTCATCCAAAAAATTCAAACCAAAGCTCATTTTGAAGTAAATTCAATTATATTTCAAATGCAATTGGTCCCATGGTCATTAGGTTCACCATTTGAAAAATATGAACCAAGACATTACAGGTCATTTTCAAAGTCAACAAAAAGACACTTTTTTCAAAAGAATACACAAGGAGAATCAAAAATCATTTTGACATGAGACCAAAGACATTGGTTAGAGGACTCTTTGAGGTTTCCAAAAAGTGCAAGATCTCCTTCATATGACAAAATTTGAGGGATTTACACCTTGTTGAAGTTGGCTAAATTTTGGGAAAATGCATAAAACCAACATTGCTCAAAAATGTATTTTTTCCAAATGGGGCCAAGTTTTCATAGTTCAAACATGTTTACCATGATATAATGGGCCTCCCACGACCAAGACAAAGCCCACACCATTTTTATCCATTTTTGTTTTAATTTTATCCTATTTTAAGATTAAATGAAAATGGAAAATGGAAGGATAATGGATAGCTTAGTTTCTAAGCATGAGTCATCCAAGAATCTTTAATTTTCTGCAGAAGATTGAGGTACAAGGCAAGAGCATTGAAGAGAAGCAAGACTTGGTCAACAATTCAAAGGTTTTAATATAAAAAAATCAAGAATTCAACAAAGGCAACCAAAGGCTTCTTGGCTTCAATTCTAAGCACAACATAGCTTATAAATAGCTTAGAGTACTTCACAAATAAAAGACCACGAATTCAGAAGAGAATCTATGCTTGTAACCATACTTGTAATCACTTAAATTTTTCAAAGAAATTCCAAATTCGAATTTTGAATTCAAGTCAGTTTCAATACAAACTAAACAGTCAAACACCTTCCTCAAGTATCACTGAAACTATTCCAATCATTTCCCAGCCTTGAAACCCACTGAACTAAGCACTACAGGTCACGATTTATTCAAAATAAAACCAACTCGTATCTGATCATTCAGGCATGTTTAACAAGATGTAGACATATATTTGAACTTAGCTTAATATCCTGATCATTTCTGGACATTTAATTAAAGTTTGGGAGCCTGTACACGAAACTACCATTTTAGGGTTTCTTAGTTCAAATTTAGGGTTTTTCGTTAGAACCAAAAATAGGACAAATTAAGGGCATGGTTGAATTCAGTAGATTGAGACGAATCGAATGGGCATGTCGCGCCAAATTTATATTCATGTTTGACCCTATTCCCTATTTTGCAGGTTTAGAAGGTATCTATTACAGCGCTTTTATTACAAAAACGTTATTAAAGGTGCTGGCTGGAGGTTGAAGACGATGAGGTGTCCTCACCTCATTGGATAGAACGCGCGCGCCAGTGTTTTTGAATCCTGGATTCCCATGTGCGCTTTACATCATCTTTCCATGTGACCTCAATATCTGGGCCGTCTGATCTCATTAAACTCTCAATCCAACGTGTCATACCCCAAAATTTGCCCTCATATATTTGAAAATGTCATTTTATTTCGAATAATTGACGTAGCCCAGTTGGTAAGGATTTGAGCGTAAGAGGAGGTACAAGAGCGAGAGGTCCCAAGTTCGAATCTCACTTACGGACATTTTCCCTTTTATTTATTACTAACTTTATTTCTGTTTTAAAATATTAAAAAAAATCACAAAAAATAAGTTTTTTAATTATTTAATTTTAATTTTCGTTTTTATTATTTATTATTTATTAAAAAATATTTTTTTTATATTTAAATCACAATTTTATGCATTTTTAGTTAAAAAATCTAAAAAAGGAAAGTTTTAAAGATAATTTGTTATTTTTAGTACATTTTCATTCTTGGGGAACAAGCAAAGCAATTTAAGGAATATTTAATTAGAATCGGTAAAACATTAATTTTTTTTGTCGAGAGTTAATTTTTATTCCATTTATACTTAACCTAATTTTTGTATATAAAAAGCCACTTTTCACTCACAAAGGGGGGACGTAAAAAACACAACCCTGATACCTCTCACTCAAACGAACAACCTCCCAATTTCCAACCCTTATTCCACAAACAATTCACGTACAGTACCAAAACCCTTATTTTCATATTCACATTCTTCCTAATCCACCAAACCATTTTGTAAATATTTTTCTACATTACCCTGTAATATTTGTTTGCCATTAACACTAATTTTGCTCAATTCACAAACCAAATAACCACACACTTCTCACATGAGAAACTTTTGTTCCCAAGCCAAAACCATCGATACAAGCCAAACACAAATCCAACAACCGTCATTCAACCATGAAACAATTTCATTGAATCCATAATCTCAAAACTTTAAACGACACTGCCTGCAAACTATTTCATAAACTAATGATAAGAATATTATGTAGTTTGTTCTATTCATCATTGTTGTTATTTTCTTCAGTTTGTTTACAGGGTGACAAGAAGAAATTCATAAAAGAGCAGTTAAGCAACAAATCCAAAAAAGCAAGAGATGAGATCCGTGAACTCGTTGCTTCATTGGAAGCATCGCACAAGCAAACGACAACAGCATTAGCAACATCAGCGCAGCCCCTCGCCGGATCGAACCAACCTTCAACATCGGCGACCGCACCACCACGCACACGGACGACCGTTCCGCCTCCGATTCAAATCCCGACCAACTACAACCCAACCGTCAAAAGAGATGAAATGTCAGATTAAACTCCGACTTCGATCACCTTCATGCACATCGCAACCGAAACCGAAAATGTAACACCACCGCTCGACGAAGCTGCCGTCAGCCTTCGATCCACAACCCGCAACGCATCCAACCGACCACTCTGCTCCTTTCGTTTGAGATCCCACAGTCGCATTCCGTATTCACCCACGGTGAGTTTCATTTCAATATTTGTTTTGTTCATATGATGAATTAACTTTTGGGGGCTTGTGGTTCCGTTGGAAGAATAGAATCTACAATAATGAAGTGTGCTCTTCTCTCATATAAGACTTTGGTTGCTGTTATAACTTGTTTTGTTTTTGTAACTAGTTTCATTTTTCTCATGGGTATGATTAAAAGCATGACATCTTAGGTATTGTTTTAATTAACGATAGGTTTATTTTATGCACAAGTTAATTAGTTAATTTCACCTAGATTAATTTGTGTTTAATTCTAATCAACTAAATTGTTACTTTAGATTATTTATTTAAAACATCAAAAATACAAAAAACATATGGTTAGATTTTTTTAGTGAAAATACAAAAAAATATTTTAATTAGATCATTTAGTTTCTTTTTTTTAATAATATCTAAAAATACAAAAATATGTATATTTTTAATTCACTTGTTTTCTTTTCATGTTTTATCAGTTAGACTTTTTCCTTTAAATATTAAAAACACCAAAAACATTTTCTATCTTAGAATTAGATTTTTTTTTATACAAAAATATAGAAAATGTTTAATTTCACTTCTTATAATGTAATTGTTAGATAGTATTTATTCATATTTTTCATTATATTATTTTATGCATTATTATTTTGCTAACATTTGTTTTGTTTTTGTGAGGTACTACTCCTAAGGTTTTGGACTTTCTTATGGACACTAACTACTAAGTTTTGTACATTTGTGTATGATAATTACCGCTTTAATTTTCATTTTTGGGTTTGTAATAATTTTTCATCCTCGATTGGCAATTTGTAATCCCCTCCCCGAAGCGATGTAATAGGGTAGGAACCTTTACCTTTCCGCACTTTATTTTCTGCACAAATATTAACTGTTAGATGTATGCTAATAGGATTGTATGACAAGATAAAATAACTAATCGTTAGATCACCCCTAATTCCAAGATAAATAAAAATAACTGAATGCAACACACTTGCACGCACTCACCCTTAGGGTACGCCCCTCTTGGTTGCCTTCGATTAAAAGGTCGTGTCCCTCGAATGTAGAGTTACCAATTAGCAAAGTCCCTCGATTAAAAATCATTGCAAAGATCATAAGTCCCTCGATGACCCGCGATGTTGCCTTACGATAATATGATCTAGTCCCTCGAATGGTTGCCTACAAAACAATGATTGTCCCTTCGAATATTGCTAAAGGTACCTCTATCTGTTGCCTTCAAAACGACATCGATGACCCGCACGTCCAATATAACAAGGACTACCTACTCCTATATAGTATGGATAGTCCTGGGAACTTTAAAATTTACAGAAAAAGACTAGTTAAATAGGGTAGTGCTCTTAAAACTGCCTAGCTCAATAAAAATATCTTTTCAATATCATTTCAAAAAACTAAGGCTACGCATTTACGCTAAAGTCCTTATGCTCCTTTCAAAACAAACAAACAATATGAGCTAAGCAAGTTAAGAGCCCGTAGATAACTACGGATGAAAAGGGTGCTTGCACCTTCCCTTTTCATAACTTATCCCCCGAGCCCGTTTTCTTTCAAAAAAGGTCTTTTTCTGTACTTTTTACCTTTCCTAACATTGGACAAAATAAAAGTCGGTGGCGACTCATGCTCACCGCAACATTGTTGCATATTAAAAGTCAGTTCACCGTATTACAGAACTGGCGACTCTGCTGGGGAGTCTTTAAGAGGGGTTTACCTTAGGGCTTAGTTCATTATAAATGTTTTTAATTGTTTGTTTGTATGCTTTATTTTTAAGGGAATTGCTTGGGTTTGTTATTGTGTGAAAGATCCTACACCCGGATCTGAGTACCTTAGGAAAATGGCATGAGATCAAGGAGACTGCACAGCGTATACTGATGTGGTTGATCTGATGGCCATCGTTAGTGTGACACATTGGTTTGTCCTGGTGTTCCTTGGGATCCGACTCGAGGAAATGCTTGGCTACCGCGTGGTGTCATTAAGCACTAATTCGCCCTTAGAACCTTAGTTGAACTAAACTTTGGCCTTTTAGAATGTAGCGAGATGGCTGGCTTTGGTTCCGACTGAAGTTGGTTGATACTCGAAGCTACACTCATATGGACTGGACTTTCGGGACCTTTTCGGTTGGTGATTCGATCGCCGAACTGAGATAAGCGCCTTCGAGAAAGGTCAATGATATGAGCTCCTTAGAACCCGATCTTTATTTAGGACAGGATGAGCCAACTAAACTTCAGTGGGGAGGGTACTTACCTTTGGACTCCATGCAAGTCTTTAAACCTAAGGCTACTTGTGTGACTTGTTTGCATTTATTATCTAACCGTTTGGTTTCCTTGCAAGGTTTGTTTATACCCTAACCGTTTGATCTCCTTGCAGGATTTGTTATACCCTAACAACTTGATCTTCTTGCAGGATTTTTTTTTCATACCCTAACGATTTGATTTCCTGGCAGGTTTTATGTGTAGGACTCCCTTGTCCATATTACCTTATGCTTTTACCAAACATGTTTACTAACCTTTTTCAAGGATCTTAGGAATTTATGGCGCATACTTTCCAGGTACTATGGAAAGACTATCAAGAGCCTAAATTTCTGACAAGGGGCAAGAGGATTTATTTTCCTCTAGCCAGATGCCTTCAAACTCAAGGGTACAATTCCTATCAAGGGGCAAGAGGATTTATTTTCCTCTAGCCAGATGCCTTCAAACTCAAGGGTACAGTTCCTATCAAGGGGCAAGAGGATTTATTTTCCTTTAGCCACATGCTTTTAAGCTCAAAAGTACCATACCCCGAATCAGAGGCTATGACCCACTGGATATAGTGAGCCTGATTCTTAAAGAAGGACGTTCAAAGATGGAAGTCGTAGTTCTTCAACAAAGCTGCAACTACATTTCAATGTTGCAAATTGGGTTCCAGAAAGATCCTTGAAAACATTGCATATGCATTTGCATACATATCATTGCATAACAGGTTTCCAAACAACGAGCTTATCATTTTCTGCCTCAAATCCCTAAAGCTTGATACTTACAACTCCTTTGTGGCTTCGTCAGAATCTTCTTCTTAGAAGTAATCTGTAGTTCAGATACGAACACTTGGTTTGATTTCCTCTCTGGGGCACTTGGTCAATCGATCGATAATTGCCAACTAGTCCGAGATAAGGTACAAGACCTGATTGATGCAAAGGCTATCATATTCACACCTGCAGGCCAGATTTGAAGTTCTCCTTCGACTCAATGGACCTTCTGAAGCAATAAGTCCATACGGAGAAAATCTCCTCAATGTTGGCAATTCGTAATTTCTCATGCATTTTCATGCGTAATCTTTCTTGTTCTTGTTCAATACTGTCTATATGCAATACTTGTTTGTTTTTGAACTATAATAATGATGCATTGGATATGTTTGTCTTGAAAAAATTCATTCGTTCTCGCTCTAATATGTTTTTATTTGCTTGTGATACCAAACTCTCAGTGATAAAGCATGATGACTCTGAAGGGAGAATGACGAACGCATAATACCAATAATCTCAAATGGTGTGCTTTCGAGTATAACCCCGTTGATGATGTGCAGGCATTGTTTCAAATCCCCAAACACTGGAGATATAAGGAAGTTAATCCCTTGTCAACCCCTTTGAGCCTTGAAGCAGTAGTTTCTTTTTCTATACGAAAAAACCCTCGCATTTAACCCAGGGGCAGGATAGTGTTCAGTTAACTTGATCGAGCGTTCAAAATTCATCAGGAGCACGCATATAAGGATACAATAATGGTTATCCTTCAAGAGGTTGAGGAAAAGTCGAGACCGCAATGGTCATCTCTCGCGCAATAAGAGGTCAAATATGACGATACAACAACGATGATCCCTCGTCAACTAAGAAAGGAGGTAGTCACAATCTTTCCAACAAATCAAAGACGTCTCAGGATCATACGACTTGCTCAAAAAAAAAAGAAAAGAACGAATTAAAAAAAAAAAGAGAAAAGAAAGCCCGCTAAGTCAATAACTTGAAAACAAATGACTAAGGCAAAAGTTAGGGCATCCCGCTGGACTTCAAACTCAGAATTCAAAAGAATTTGTCCAGGCAAAAGTTAGGGAAACAAAAAAGATCCTCAATAAAAGGGGCAAATTCGTGTGTCTATAAATTCAAGATCGTGTGATCAGACACCAAGAATAAAAGGTAAGTGACTGCCATGTCCAAATACCTCATCAATTCCTCAATCGTACGTCTCACGCTCCTCTTGAAGGATGAATGCTCGCATCGAGTTAACTGAACTTAGGTTGGAGAACATCACGAAGGGGGTGGGCACCAATAAAATTTTGAGCCTAAAAATCCTTTTTCTAAAACCGTGAACCCGGCCACGTTACAACCCTCAAAAGTCCTAATTGAAACAGGGTTAATTCGAAAGCATACTGTAACGAGAATACGGTAAACCGACTCCTAGGAGTTTTTGCTAAAACGTTTGAGTTGGTATCACACCACCTTTCATAAAAAAATCGATGTTTTGACATCCTTTCAAAAATTTCTTTTTTAAACTTCAAGACAAACATGAACTTTGCATTAGAATTATATTTCTCATACTAAACATTCTTTGCATATGAACAAGTACTTGACACCAGGAAAGCTTCCATCGTGAACAGCAGACAAAAAGTTTAATCCTCTCAAGTGACAAGTTGGCTTCAGTACTCCATTGAGTTCGAGCGAGAATATCTCAAATTCTGATCACCCTCAGGGGCACAAAAGCAGTTGGATACTTCGTTGAGTAATAGTTCAGTCAATCTAGGGCAATCAAGTCAAGACTCGAAGACTCTCTCAGAAGTGTTGATCAATCAGGGGCATCGTTCCTAAACTCATGATACTGGGGCAGGTTGCTTGTGATAGCACAAAACTCAGAAAGTCCTCCCGACAGACAAAGTCGCTTCAAAAGCGCATCAAAAACAGAAATATTTCCTACGCTTGACTCAGTCAGCTAAAAAGCTTGTATATACAAGGGGCATGACACATTATCACCCAGCTACCAGGGGCAATCTGGTCAAAATTCATAGAACCTCTCAAAGACGTTGAACCACCGGAAAGGCTAGGCCACCACTAGGGGCATGTTGCATTAGTCACAAATTTCAACAAGAGCTGTTTAGCTACCAGTATCACATGGTGTCAGTATCAGTCTCTCTTGCGAAGTTCAAGTAATCTCAAGTATCAAGCATACCAGGTTACTGAATCTAGGGGCATGTAGGCTCCCACAAGCGAAGGACCATATATGGTCAAGAAAATGTTTTCCAACAGCAAGTGACGAAATACTTGAAGACATGGGGCAATGAAAGTTTGAAACCTTTGGGAATATTCCCCACAGAGTTGTGCTCACAAAATATCTCCATACAGTACTCCTCGAGAAGTTATCTTCCAATAATCTCTTCCCAACAGAGACCTGGTTCCCCAATGGAGTGTACATCTCCAACACTGCAAGTTCCTTGATACAATCCTCTTCTCCAATAGGGTTTATTCAAACTCACTATCCCCAGTAAAGTTGGCACTCACTGCTGAAACTTGGTCAGATAGTACATCGGAGGATTATCCATCTCTCTTATCCCCAGTCAGGGTACGTCAAGATCAGATCCTTCAAGTTGCATCCATCCCCAAGCAGAAGTCAAAGATCCCCAGCTTAGTATCCTACCAAAAACGGAAGATTTGTACTCTGTATTCTCCGCAACATTCAGGGATTTATTTTCCCCGCCACACGATGCTACAATATACTGTTATCGTCGACAACATGTTGCATTCATACATTGTTCATGATACATCATGGAAAATACATACACAACATACAAAATTCTCATTTATTTTGAGAACTTCATTTGCACCATGCATCACATGCATCACGACATTGCATAAAACTAATGTTTCTTTTGCAGTCTACTTATACATCTTCTAGATATAGTGCAGATATAATCAAGTTAACGATTTTATCCTGACACTCGTTCAAGACAGAGATTTAGTTCTGACACCTAATTTTGGATATCTTCCAAAGATGGTTCAGAGATAATCAAGACAGAGATTTACTTCTGACTCTTAATTTTGGATATCTTCCAAAGATAGCTCAGAGATAATCAAGACAGAGATTTACTTCTGACTCTTAATTTTGGATATCTTCCAAAGATAGCTCAGAGATAATCAAGACAGAGATTTACTTCTGACTCTTAATTTTGGATATCTTCCAAAGATAGCTCAGAGATAATCAAGACAGAGATTTACTTCTGATACTTAATTTTGGATTTCTTCCAAAGATAGCTCAGAAATAATCAAGACGAAGATTTAATTCTGATACTTAATTTTGGGTTTCCTCCAGAGATAGTTCAGAAATAATCAAGACGAAGATTTAATTCTGATACTTAATTTTGGATTTTCTTCCAAAGATAGCTCAGAAATAATCAAAACGAAGATTTAATTCTGATACTTAGTTCCGGGTACTCTCCAGAGATAGTTCGGGAATAATCACCCTTCCCAAGTCTAATTCAGCTACTACGAACGGTGCTGACACGACCAATCTCCAACAAACACTTATCAATGCTTCAAGCTCGGATATAGTCTAATGTACGACTCATTCTGACTTTCATATTATTAATAGCTGGATGGCATCTTCAAGCCCTTCTCCGACAAAAGTCCCAACTTCAGCTAGGGCAAATTTCTTGGTATTCTAGTGTTCAATCATCTTCCACCTTCAGATACCGACTGGCATAAAAACCACTCTACATCTTCAGGTTTAAGATAATTGAACAAGGGCAGCTGTCATACCCCAAAATTTGCCCTCATATATTTGAAAATGTCATTTTATTTCGAATAATTGACGTAGCCCAGTTGGTAAGGATTTGAGCGTAAGAGGAGGTACAAGAGCGAGAGGTCCCAAGTTCGAATCTCACTTACGGACATTTTCCCTTTTATTTATTACTAACTTTATTTCTGTTTTAAAATATTAAAAAAATCACAAAAAATAAGTTTTTTAATTATTTAATTTTAATTTTCGTTTTTATTATTTATTATTTATTAAAAAATATTTTTTTTATATTTAAATCACAATTTTATGCATTTTTAGTTAAAAAATCTAAAAAAGGAAAGTTTTAAAGATAATTTGTTATTTTTAGTACATTTTCATTCTTGGGGAACAAGCAAAGCAATTTAAGGAATATTTAATTAGAATCGGTAAAACATTAATTTTTTTTGTCGAGAGTTAATTTTTATTCCATTTATACTTAACCTAATTTTTGTATATAAAAAGCCACTTTTCACTCACAAAGGGGGGACGTAAAAAACACAACCCTGATACCTCTCACTCAAACGAACAACCTCCCAATTTCCAACCCTTATTCCACAAACAATTCACGTACAGTACCAAAACCCTTATTTTCATATTCACATTCTTCCTAATCCACCAAACCATTTTGTAAATATTTTTCTACATTACCCTGTAATATTTGTTTGCCATTAACACTAATTTTGCTCAATTCACAAACCAAATAACCACACACTTCTCACATGAGAAACTTTTGTTCCCAAGCCAAAACCATCGATACAAGCCAAACACAAATCCAACAACCGTCATTCAACCATGAAACAATTTCATTGAATCCATAATCTCAAAACTTTAAACGACACTGCCTGCAAACTATTTCATAAACTAATGATAAGAATATTATGTAGTTTGTTCTATTCATCATTGTTGTTATTTTCTTCAGTTTGTTTACAGGGTGACAAGAAGAAATTCATAAAAGAGCAGTTAAGCAACAAATCCAAAAAAGCAAGAGATGAGATCCGTGAACTCGTTGCTTCATTGGAAGCATCGCACAAGCAAACGACAACAGCATTAGCAACATCAGCGCAGCCCCTCGCCGGATCGAACCAACCTTCAACATCGGCGACCGCACCACCACGCACACGGACGACCGTTCCGCCTCCGATTCAAATCCCGACCAACTACAACCCAACCGTCAAAAGAGATGAAATGTCAGATTAAACTCCGACTTCGATCACCTTCATGCACATCGCAACCGAAACCGAAAATGTAACACCACCGCTCGACGAAGCTGCCGTCAGCCTTCGATCCACAACCCGCAACGCATCCAACCGACCACTCTGCTCCTTTCGTTTGAGATCCCACAGTCGCATTCCGTATTCACCCACGGTGAGTTTCATTTCAATATTTGTTTTGTTCATATGATGAATTAACTTTTGGGGGCTTGTGGTTCCGTTGGAAGAATAGAATCTACAATAATGAAGTGTGCTCTTCTCTCATATAAGACTTTGGTTGCTGTTATAACTTGTTTTGTTTTTGTAACTAGTTTCATTTTTCTCATGGGTATGATTAAAAGCATGACATCTTAGGTATTGTTTTAATTAACGATAGGTTTATTTTATGCACAAGTTAATTAGTTAATTTCACCTAGATTAATTTGTGTTTAATTCTAATCAACTAAATTGTTACTTTAGATTATTTATTTAAAACATCAAAAATACAAAAAACATATGGTTAGATTTTTTTAGTGAAAATTCAAAAAAATATTTTAATTAGATCATTTAGTTTCTTTTTTTTAATAATATCTAAAAATACAAAAATATGTATATTTTTAATTCACTTGTTTTCTTTTCATGTTTTATCAGTTAGACTTTTTCCTTTAAATATTAAAAACACCAAAAACATTTTCTATCTTAGAATTAGATTTTTTTTTATACAAAAATATAGAAAATGTTTAATTTCACTTCTTATAATGTAATTGTTAGATAGTATTTATTCATATTTTTCATTATATTATTTTATGCATTATTATTTTGCTAACATTTGTTTTGTTTTTGTGAGGTACTACTCCTAAGGTTTTGGACTTTCTTATGGACACTAACTACTAAGTTTTGTACATTTGTGTATGATAATTACCGCTTTAATTTTCATTTTTGGGTTTGTAATAATTTTTCATCCTCGATTGGCAATTTGTAATCCCCTCCCCGAAGCGATGTAATAGGGTAGGAACCTTTACCTTTCCGCACTTTATTTTCTGCACAAATATTAACTGTTAGATGTATGCTAATAGGATTGTATGACAAGATAAAATAACTAATCGTTAGATCACCCCTAATTCCAAGATAAATAAAAATAACTGAATGCAACACACTTGCACGCACTCACCCTTAGGGTACGCCCCTCTTGGTTGCCTTCGATTAAAAGGTCGTGTCCCTCGAATGTAGAGTTACCAATTAGCAAAGTCCCTCGATTAAAAATCATTGCAAAGATCATAAGTCCCTCGATGACCCGCGATGTTGCCTTACGATAATATGATCTAGTCCCTCGAATGGTTGCCTACAAAACAATGATTGTCCCTTCGAATATTGCTAAAGGTACCTCTATCTGTTGCCTTCAAAACGACATCGATGACCCGCACGTCCAATATAACAAGGACTACCTACTCCTATATAGTATGGATAGTCCTGGGAACTTTAAAATTTACAGAAAAAGACTAGTTAAATAGGGTAGTGCTCTTAAAACTGCCTAGCTCAATAAAAATATCTTTTCAATATCATTTCAAAAAACTAAGGCTACGCATTTACGCTAAAGTCCTTATGCTCCTTTCAAAACAAACAAACAATATGAGCTAAGCAAGTTAAGAGCCCGTAGATAACTACGGATGAAAAGGGTGCTTGCACCTTCCCTTTTCATAACTTATCCCCCGAGCCCGTTTTCTTTCAAAAAAGGTCTTTTTCTGTACTTTTTACCTTTCCTAACATTGGACAAAATAAAAGTCGGTGGCGACTCATGCTCACCGCAACATTGTTGCATATTAAAAGTCAGTTCACCGTATTACACAACGCATCAAAACACTCATCCTTACCATGGTCCTCATTTAAATACCACACCTGATCATTCATCTTTTTATTTTCTATTTTATTTTAATTTCTTTGTTAAATTTATTAAAAATAGTTTTAAAAATCCAAAAAATACACAAAAAATATTTTTAAGTTTCTAAAATAATATTTTATTTTCTGATATAAAAATATTTTATTTTCCTTCATAATTTGAATATTTTGTGTAATTAATTAGATAATATGCATATATTTATCTTTTAATTATTTTCACCCAATAAAAAATCATAAAAAATTTGTTCTTTATATTAAATATTGTTTATATATTATAAACTAATTTTGTACATATTTTGAATAATTTTCTCTTCAAGTTTTAATTATTTGTGTAATTATTTATATAATTATGTGTTAATTAACTTAATCAATTTCAAATCAATTTCAAAAATCCCAAAAAAATTAGTTTTGTTTTAAAATTAATTAACAAGCATTTTGAACATATTTTGAACTTAATTTTTAGGTTTGAAATTTATTTTCATCTTTTTTCCTCATTTTAATTTAATTAATCATGCATTAATTATAATTAAAAACAATCATAAAAAACCAAAAACACTTCTTTTATTTTCTTGCAATTTAAATTCCTAGATAAATGTATAGGTTGTCAAATTCATGTAAATAACGTAGTTTACATTTCCTGCACAAATCGATGTAATAGCGTAGATTTACTTTCCGCATTTTACATTTCCGCATTTTAAATTCCAGCACATATAAACTGCGTACATGCCAAAGATAAAATTGAACCGTTAGATCACTAACTTCAAAGATAAAATATCTGAATCCAAACACAATCACACTTGCACCTCTTAGGGTAATCCCTTTCTCATTCTTTTCAAAATCAAAATCAAATTCTATTATTTCAAACGCAAAATTGAACTTTTGTTTATATCCGGTAAAAGGATAGATTTTTAAAGGAAATAGGATAAAGACCTTATAACTCAGGGTAGACCTCCTAATTTGCTTGCTCAAATCAAAACAAACAAATCTCTCATATATCATTGTTTTTCAAAATAAAACTTTCAAAAAGACAATACTTTGTATATATCCAAACAAGGATCATTACGAAGTTAACGCTCTTTTTTCCAAAGCATCTTTTGAAAGATAAAAACACTTTGTATACATCCGCACAACGATCAATACAAATTCAATTTACAAAGGTATTTCAAACCACATACGAGCATTTCAGAGCAATTGAAAACAAGTGAGCTAAGCAAATCAAAGAGCCCATGGATAACCATGGATACAAAGGGTGCTAACACCTTCCCTTTGTATAACCTACCCCCTTACCCAGAATTTCTTAAAGGTCTTTTTTCTGTTTCTTTTATAAACCTTGCCTTAATTGGATAAAATAAAAGGTCGGTGGCGACTCTCTGATTTTCAAAAATACAAAAGCAGAAACAAAAAAGAGTCAGTTCGCGTATCTCTCCACGAGAGGTATGGCAAAAAACCGAGCGCGCGACAGAACTGGCGACTCTGCTGGGGATACTTTCTAAAAACAAAATGTTTTCAAAAGGGATTACCTTTAGAGAATAGATCATTCCGATGTTTTCAATTGTTTGACTTGATTGCTCTATTTTTCAAAAGGTTGTTTGGGTATTTTGCTTGTGTGAAAGATTCTAACCCAAATCTCGAGATACCTTAAGTATGTGACAATAGACCAAGGAAACTGTACGGCATGTATCGATACGGTTGATCTGGTAGTCACCGTTAGTGCGATACTTTGGTTTATACTGATGTCCCTTGAAAACGATCAAGGAGTATATTAGGCTTCCGAAATGTCATTAAACACTAATTTGTCTTAGAACCTTTTAGTTGAACTTGACTTGTGGCCTATTAAGTGGCTAGCTTTGAAGTTGATCGAAGTTAGTTATCCTCGGGGAATATTTTGATCGACTGTCCGAGCGCCGTATTGAGATGTTACCTCCAAGGATCATAGAACCTGAATACTATTCTAGGACAGGTTTTAACCAACTCAACTTCAGTGGGGAGGGTATCACCTATCAGCTTCATGCAAGCCTTTAAACTTACGGCTATTGTTTGATTTGTTTTTGTGTGCCACATGTTTGACATCATAACATCATAAGCATATCATTTTCTCACTGATCATTTCAAGGATCAACGAGTTTACCTTTGTTATTGCAGGTAATGGCTCCCGCCACCAGAGATTACATCTGAATCAACATCTCAACGGTGCCATCTGAACTAAAAGACTTACTATCAGAATTCCCCAGGAATGTTCAATTCACCGAAAAGCACGATCACCTACTCCATTTGGTTACCTCAAAATTTGAAGAAGACATGATACGGGTCCTGTTCCAGTTCTTTGACCCTGAACATCATTGCTTTACCTTTCCTGATTACCAGTTAGTACCCACCTTGGAAGAGTTTTCTGAACTAATTGGGTTACCTGTTCGAGATCAACTACCTTTCACTGGTATAGAAAGGATTCCAAAACCTGAAATCATTGCTGCTGCTTTACATTTGCGAAAGTCAGAAATCGAGTCCAATTGGGAAACAAAGAGTGGAGTTAAGGGTTTGCTTGCTAAGTTCTTAATGGAAAAGGCTCGATTACTACTAGAAAACAAAAGTTACCCAGCTTTTGAGGAGGTTGTGGCTCTTTTGATCCATGGGTTGGTTTTATTCCCTAATCCTGACCAATTCATTAGTGTGCACATCATCAACCTTTTCCTAACCCGTAACCCGGTACCAACATTGCTGGGAGACATTCTACATTCTCTACACACTCGTACCATGAAGAAACGAGGAACTCTCATGTGCTGTATACCACTACTGGCTAGGTGGTTTACATTTCATCTTCCCCGATCAGTGTTGAGAAATGAACAAAGAATGCAATGGTCTCGCAGGATTATGTCTTTGTCTCATTCAGATATCGGGTGGAACAACTTCTTTCAAAGAGACATTACTATCATTGATCATTGTGGAGAGTACCCTAATGTGCCACTACTTGGCATCAAAGGGGGCATCACTTACAATCCCTCTTTAGCTTTACGCCAATTCGGATATGCACGGAGCAACGGTCCTCATGACATGATTATCCGTGGCATTGTGTTTGATTACGAGGATGATTCCCATAGACACCGACGAAGGTTCATACATGCATGGGGCAGTGTCTATAGAATAGAAAGCAAAACTTTGGGGCAATGGAATTCTATTCCTATGGAACCTTACCTCAGATGGGTGTGGGCTCATGCTCAGAAACTCATCATGCCATATCCCGCTATTCTACCTGTGACTATTGAGCCAGAAGTCGAAGGAGACGAACCTCAAGTTATTCTACATCCGGATATGCCAACTGACTTGGAAGAATTGCAGAAATCTTGGGATCAACTAAAAGGGAAAAGAGACACCTTCAAAGCACACTGTCAAGATTATGAGAGGATATTATTGGAGCTCACCGTACAACTCCAAGAAGAGCAGCAGATCAACACATTCCTGGGTGCAAAGAGAAAGCGTCCATGGGAGACCTGAGGGATCCTTCATTTTCTTTATTTATTTCTGTTTTGTAAGCCCGAATGAGGCAAAGAAAAAAGAAAAAAGAAAAAAAGAAAGAAATAAATTGTTTAACTAATGTTTGTTTCTCCTTTGTTTTAACAAACCTAAACTCTAAGATCCTTGAAAACATTGCATATACATTTCGTTCATTGCATATACATTTCATTCATACACATTGCATAACAGGTTCACATGACGGATTTCTATCTCCTCGCTGTTTATTTCAGTTAGAAGAGATGGAATCTGAAACAAGCATCAAGAATCTCGAAGCACAGAACGCCTAAGTTCAAGTGGCAATTTTGGAGCTGGAAAAGGGGCAACAAGAACTGAAAGCCCTGATAATCAAAAAGAAAAAGAAGCCCAAAGGATCTGTAGGCTTAAGTCACCTGAAAAGGAAGATCAAAATCCCAGCCAAAAAGTTCAAAAAGCCACCGATCCCTGAAATAGTCGGTGATGGTGAACAAGGAGACAATCACAGCAACCAGGGTTCTGCCAAACCCTCTCTCTCTTCTAATGAAGAAGATTATCATTCTGGAGACGAACAGGATGATGACAAGTATCAGCAGTTGGAAGAATGCATGAAAGCTATGGAGATACAAAAAATACCTGGCTTAGATTTCAATGATCTGGGACTCATCTCAGATGTTGTTATCCCTCCAAAGTTCAAAGTTCCTATCTTTGCGAAATATGATGGAGTTTCTTGCCCAAAACTACATCTGAGGTCCTATGTAAGGAAGATACAACCTCACACAACAGATAACAAATTGTGGATTCACTTCTTCCAAGAAAGTCTGTCGGGTACACAACTCAAATGGTACTACCAGCTGGAAAGTACCAAAGTTCATACCTGGGAAGATTTAGCTGCTGCTTTTTACAAACAGTATCAATACAATGCTGATCTTGCACCAACCCGTACTCAACTAAGGGGCATGTCCATGGCACCAAAAGAAAGTTTCAAAGGATATGCACAAAAATGGAGAGATATGGCTGGAAGGGTTCAACCACCCTTATCTGATCGCGAGCTGGTCGACATGTTCATGGGCACTTTAACTGGCCCTTTCTATAGTCATTTGCTGGGAAGCTCATCATCAGGTTTCACTGACCTAATATTGACTGGAGAACGTGTCGAAAGTGGCATTCAAAATGGAAAAATTCAAATAGGCTCTTCCTCTGGTACTACAAAAAGGCCCATCAGTGGGAGAAATGAGGTCAATACAATGCAGATTCAGAAAGGTCGCAAGAATGAGCATCACCAATCTGTAGGGGCAGTTCTGATCTCCGCATCTGCGCCTCAAAAAGATCAACAGCCAAAATATACGCGTCGACCAGATGCGCCAAGAAGAAATTTCACCAGAATCAATATGCCAATCTCTCAGGCATTGCAGCATTTGCTAAAAGCAGATCTGATCACATTAAAAGATCCTCCAAAGAATGTCAACACTTCCTCTCCGAGTTATCGCCCCGATGCAGCGTGTGCGTATCACTCAAACTGTCCAGGACATGACGCAGATCACTGTTGGGCCCTGAAAAATAAAATACAGGACATGATAGATGCTGGGGAAATTGAGTTTGATTCTCCAGAAACTCCAAATGTCATCACGGCACGTATGCCGAAGCACGACAATACCGTCAATGCTATCATAGACACTGTTTACATCTATGATGTGACCGAATTGTCAACTCCGCTCCTCGAAGTCAAAGGAAAGCTAATCCAAGCTGGTTATTTTCCAGGTTGTGACCCTGATTGCTTTTATTGCTCATACCTGCCCAATGGTTGTGAAAATCTGAGAATGGGAATTCAAAAATGGATGGATCGCCGTATCATTATGTTTGAGAGGCTCCCTTCTATGGACGTTTTATGCGAAGTCTTTGCAAACGGGATGAGAATAGAGGATGTCTCAGTGATCTCCAGCTTACCATTCAAAATCTCTGCCAAGGCTCCTTTCAAAATTTCCGCTACACTCAAAGTGGCATCAGTAATCATTGCTAGTCCAACTCCATTTCCATACTCCTCAGATAAAGCTGCCCCGTGGGGTTACGACACTAATGTTTATGTCCATGGAGTTAAGCAGGGTACCTCGACTGAAGAGGCCACGAAGTTAACTGCTCCAACTGTGGATAATATTGTGGGTACCAGCAAGATCACGAGAAGTGGAAGGATCTTTTCACCAGAAATTTCTCCAAATGTTGCTACTGGTCCAGTCCAGGTCCCAGTTCCTAATCAAGATATCGACACTCGAGGCAAAGAGCCACAAGTTGAGCCAGTTCAAATACCGGTGGAGGTCACTGTTGAAGATCCATCGAAGCAAGAAATAGAGGAAATATTGAAAATCATCTGCAAGAGTGATTACAATATTGTCGAACAACTGGGGCACACTGCTTCAAAAATCTCAATGCTGTCTCTGTTAAAGTATTCAGAAGCTCATGCCAAAGCTCTGATGAAGTTCCTGAAAGCTGCGCATGTGCCTCAAGAGATTTCAGTCGATCAATTTGAAAATTGTGTTGCCAATCTAACAATGACCAATGGCCTCGGTTTCTCTGATGTTGATCTAACCCCTGCTGGAAAGAATCACAATAAAGCCCTACATATCTCCATTGAATGTAATGGCACCACTCTATCTCATGTGCTGGTAGATAACGGTTCTTCTTTGAACGTGTTACCAAAAACAGTACTGGAAAAGCTTGACTTCGAAGGAGTTGTGTTACAACCAAGCGATGTTGTGGTAAGAGCCTTCGATGGGTCAACAAGAACAGTGTACGGAAAGGTGAATCTCCCAATCAGAGTGGGCTCTCAGATCTTTGATTCTACCTTTTACGTAATGGAAATTCACCCAGCATATTCCTGTTTACTAGGACGCCCTTGGATACATGGGGCAAATGCTGTGACTTCTACCCTGCATCAGAAGTTGAAATATCCAGTAAAAGGAAAGATTGTCACAGTTTATGGCGAAGAGGAATATGTGGTTAGTCACCTGAGCAATTCCAAATATGTCGAGTTGGATGACGAATTCATCGAAACTCCCTGTCAATCTTTTGAGGTGGTCTCTCCAGATGTCTCTACTACCAAGCATATTTCTGCTACTCCAACTACAACTATGGCTTCTCTCAAAGATGCCAAAGCTGTGATCGAAAAAGGTGATTGCACAGTATGGGGACAGCTCCTCGATATACCTTACAAGTCCGACAAGCTAGGCCTAGGCTATGATAGTGGAAATCAAAAGAATGATCAAAGTCCTTGTTCTGGAGGATTAATGTCACATTTCATCAGCCAAGGAGTAAACGCCATTGAAGACGATGGAGTGTTCTTGAACCATATCGTTCAGCCATATCCAGATGAAATTCCACCCATTTCCATGGGAATGTGGGATACTTTGGGAGAACCAAGCAGCGGATATAATTATCAATATACCGCACCTCAGAATTCTTTTATTGCTATGGAAGATATTACCCCAACTGGATGGGGTGATCAATTTAAAAATGACAAAAGTCCCAGAACTCAGCAATATCAAAATCCACCTAAAGAAGTTTGGGATACGCTAGGAGAGCCAAGTGGCAAATATGACTTTATGGTGAAATATTCCGCTCCTCCGAGCTCACAAATCGCCATGGAAGACATTGTCCCAACTGGATGGGATGAACATTATGATGACAATTTTACTCCTGAAAACACCAGGGAAACACCAAATAACGAGGGTTACTTTCTGTCACAGTACACTACTCAGCAGACTGCACAAGTCTCCCTCAAAGACATCATCCCGACTGGATGCGACGGCCTTATCGAGTATCTCGCTTAGCCAACAGAGGTACCTCAACCTGGATCCTCATATCCAACAGATCATCCTACTTATCCTGAAAGATCACCGACTCATTTCCCCACCAATGAAATCAATGCTGTGGGAGATGAAGAAGACAACTGCAACTGGAACAGCTGGATACTCCCTGCTCACAACAATGGATTGAACAACTGGAAAACTGAGGATGTGATCTCCTTCGATCAGGAGTAAATGCAATTTCCTGTTTTCTTTGTGTATATTGTGCAAAGATAAAAATGGTTCCTGTACTATCAAACCATGAGCTTGAAAGCCGTGTGCCTTGCCCGAAGCACACTGGTCCTTTTATAAGGGTTTATCATATCATGAGCATGTGCATTCAATAAAATCATGGGACGTTTGCATATTCAAATTTTGTGATCCTTTTTCTTTCTTTTCTTTTCAAATAGCTATGTTTTCTTACACACACTCACATAAATAAAATGCAGATTCACATTCACGTTGGATCCAGTCGATAACGATTCTGCTATTGCCCGTCATGACTTTGAAAATCCAATCTACCAAACTGAGGACGAAAGTGAGGAAGATTGTGAAGTACCAAGAGAACTTGCAAGGCTGCTAGAACAAGAAGAGAAGGCTATACAGCCTCATGAGGAACCAATTGAGGTTATCAACTTGGGCAGCAACGAAGAAAAGAAAGAAGTCAAAATAGGGGCTGATTTAGAACACAGTGTTAAGCAAAGACTGATTCAAATGTTGCAAGACTACGTCGAGATATTCGCCTGGTCCTATGAAGATATGCCAGGCCTTGACATGGACATTGTGGTTCATCGCCTGCCAATCAAAGAAGGTAGCATTCCAGTCAAGCAGAAACTACGAAGGAGTAGGCCTAATATGATTGCGAAGTCCGACACCGAAGAAGAACATCTGGGTCATTTACACAAACTGTTTGACAGACTCAAGAAATACAGGTTGCGACTGAATCCATATAAGTGTACCTTTGGAGTAAGATCCGGCAAACTCTTAGGTTTCATCGTCAGTAGCAACGGTATTGAGGTTGACCCGGCCAAGGTCAAAGCCATTCAAGAAATGCCTATACCCCGTACTGAGAAACAAGTCAGAGGATTCTTGGGACGTCTGAATTACATCGCCAGATTTATTGCCCACATGACTACTACTTGTGTGCCGATCTTCAAACTGTTGAAGAAAGATCAAGTGGAAAGGTGGAATGACAAATGCCAGTTAGCCTTTGACAAAATCAAAGAGTATCTCCAAAAACCGCCAATCTTGCTACCACCTGTGGAAGGAAGACCTCTGATAATGTACCTAACTGTGTTAGAAGATTCAATGGGGTGTGTACTGGGGCAACATGACGAGTCCGGCCGAAAGGAGCATGCAATCTACTATCTTAGCAAAAAGTTTACCGATTGTGAAACAAGATACTCACTACTCGAAAAAACTTGTTGTGCCTTAGCATGGGCGGCTCGCCGACTAAGACAGTATATGCTAAATCACACCACTTTCCTAATATCCAAAATGGATCCTATAAAGTACGTGTTCGAAAAACCTGCTCTCTCTGGAAGAATAGCAAGATGGCAAATGATCCTAACAGAATATGACATTCAATACACTTCACAAAAAGCAATCAAAGGAAGTGTGGTAGCTGATCATCTGGCTCATCAAGAAGTGGATGATTATCAAGCATTAAACTTTGACTTCCCAGACGAGGACATTATGCTAGTCAATGACTACAAACAACCAGGACCAGAAGAAGGACCCGAGCCAGGATCCCGGTGGACTATGGTTTTTGACGGAGCTTCTAACGCACTTGGCAATGGCATCGGAGCTGTGATCATTTCTCCTGCGGGAGGTTATACACCATTCACTGCCAGATTATGCTTCAACTGCACTAACAATATAGCCGAGTACGAAGCATGTATTCTGGGTCTCAAAGCTGCAATCGATCTAAGAATCAAGTTCCTGAAGGTCTACGGAGACTCGACCTTGGTAATTTACCAAGTCAAAGAGGAATGGGACACGAAGCACCCGAATCTAATTCCTTACAAAGAATATGTGCTGAGTCTGATTCCTTATTTCGAAGAAATCACTTTTGAACACATCCCACGCGAGGAAAATCAACTAGCTGATGCCTTGGCTACCATGTCATCCATGTTCAAAGTCAGGTGGGACAATGAGGCGCCGACGATCACCATTTATAGACAAGATGAACCATCCTATTGAAATGAGATCGATGCCGAAGGAACAGAAGAAAAACCATGGTTCCATGAAGTAAAAAGATATCTCGAAACTCAGGAGTACCCTGAAGGGGCGTCCATCAACGATAGAAAGTTTCTAAGGAGGTTTGCCGCCAAATTCTTTCTAAGTAATGGAACCCTATACAAACGCAACCATGACTCGACTTTACTTCGTTGTGTAAACAAGAAGGAAGCAGAACAGATTATGGAAGACATACACGATGGTGCCTTTGGTACTCATTCAAGTGGACATACAATGGCTAAAAAGATCCTCAGAGCAGGTTATTACTGGTCTACCATGGAGACGGACTGTCATCATCATTCCCGAACCTGTCACAAATGTCAGATATATGCAGACAAGGTACATGTACCTCCAGTCCCGTTAAACGTCCTGACAGCTCCTTGGCCTTTTGCAATGTGGGGTATTGATATGATTGGAGAAATCAAGCCCACTGCCTCCAACGGACATCGCTTTATCCTGGTCGCCATTGACTACTTCACAAAATGGGTAGAAGCAGCTTCATTTGCTTCTGTCACCAAGAATGTTGTGGCCCGGTTTATCAAGCACAATCTCATTTGTCGGTATGGCATTCCCGAAAGGATCATCACAGACAATGGCACAAATCTAAACAACAGAATGATTACTGAACTTTGCATACAGTTCAAGATCAAACATCATAATTCTTCTCCATATCGACCAAAGATGAATGGCGCAATGGAAGCTGCCAATAAAAACATCAAGAAAATCATACAAAAAATGACAGTAACCTACAAAGACTGGCATGAGATGTTACCTTTTGCTCTTCATGGTTATCGCACATCTGCGCGTACTTCAACAGGGGCAACTCCATTCTCCTTAGTCTATGGTATGGAGGCAGTTCTTCCAATTGAAATTCAGATTCCTTCCCTAAGGATTATGAAAGAAGCCGATCTAGACGAAGACGATTGGATTCAGACCCGGTTAGACCAGATAAACTTGCTTGATGAGAAAAGGCTCGCAGCTATTTGTCATGGTCAATTGTACCAGAAGCGCATGATCAAAGCCTTCAACAAAAAAGTCAAAAGTCAAGCATACCAAACTTGTGGCTTGGTTGTCAAACGCATCATCTTACCACAAGGTGATCCCAGGGGCAAATGGACTCCCACTTATGAGGGACCATTTGTAATCAAGAAAATATTCTCCGGCGGTGCCATGTTGCTTACCACCATGGATGGCGAGGATTTCCCACACCTTGTGAATGCGGACATAGTCAAAAAATACTTCGCTTGAAAAGAAAAGCTCGCTAAGTTGAAAACCTGAAAGGGCAACTTAGGCAAAAAATGAGCGTCTCGGTGGATTGAAAACCCGAAAGGGCGGTCCAGGCAAAAATTAGAGACTAAATAATACTATCCCGGTAGGCTGAAAACCTGAAAAGGCAGCCTAGGCAAAAGTTAGCGAATAAAGCGTACAACTATGTTCTGTATAGCTGCCTATTCACCTTCAAGATTCAACACATCAAAGACACCGATCAGTCCAATTACTTTCTTCCAACAAGTGAGGGATGAGATGCTCGAAGACAGATTGGCAATAGCAGAATTGAAACTTGACTGGATTGTTTTCACATAGCTATTTATCTTTATAAATATTTTCCAAAGCTTTATGACAATTTCCTACTACTAGGATTTTTGTTTCCTTGAACTAATCCGCCTATCATGGCTCTTTTTCAAAAATCAATGCAGCTTAGGCTCAAAATCAACATTTTCACTTTTTTCTGTTTTGAATACGTAAACGTCCCAATGATAATTTTGAATGAACATGTGCATTTGAATATGATTGATGTTTACCAGGAAAAACAGGAACAGCATTCAGGTAATGTCCCAATCATTTGGACATCATCCCGAAACCAGCATCAGAAGAAAATCCCCAAGAGAAATGCATTTCTCAGCAAATTCCTCGATAAGATTTTTCTCTCCAAACGAAGTGATTCGAGAAATCTTATCCCCCAGCAGGGCTGTTCCAGATTACTATCTCCAGAAGGTGTGGTCTCCACACCAAGACTTGGTCAAATAGTGCATCAGAGGATTATGCATCTTCCTCATTCCCACTCAAAAGATCATCAACAATCACAATACCTTCATCTCCAGATGACTGACTAGCTGGGATTTATTTTCCCAATCATACATCATACATCATACATCATACATCATACATCATACATCATACATCATACATCATACATCATGCATCATACGTCATACGCATATTCATACACAGCATATAATATTTCATGACAAACGCATACATAACATGCATATTTCTCCTTTAGTTAGAGAATCTCATGCATTACATACATCATGCCATTGCATATCACTAACTTGATTTTTCAGGCAGACAGATGTATTCAACAAAGATGTTCTCAATCACATACAGTGTTCCCCTTGAACTCTATTCAAATAAGCAGTCCTCTCAGATATAATCAAGCCAAGGATTCATTCTGAAGAGATCTCTCTTTTCAAATTACTTATCAACTCAAAAAACAAGCAACGCAGATCTAAAGCTGATACCTCAGACGGTTCCAGAACGATCTACCATCGAAGATCTAAAGCTGATACCTCAGACGGTTCCAGAACGATCTACCATGGAAGATCTAAAGCTGATACCTCAGACGGTTCCAGAACGATCTACCATCGAAGATCTAAAGCTGATACCTCAGACGGTTCCAGAACGATCTACCATCAAAGATCTAAAGCTGATACCTCAGACGGTTCCAGAACGATCTACCATCGAAGATCTAAGGCTGATACCTCAGACGGTTCCAGAACGATCTACCATCGAAGATCTAAAGCTGATACCTCAGACGGTTCCAGAACGATCTACCATCGAAGATCTAAAGCTGATACCTCAGACGGTTCCAGAACGATCTACCATCAAAGATCTAAAGCTGATACTTCAGACGGTTCCAGAACGATCTACCATCGAAGATCTAAAGCTGGTACCTCAGACGGTTCCACAACAATCAACTTTCAAAATCTAAAGCGGAAAAACTTTGGACAGTTCCATAACAATCATCCTCCTAGACTTAAAGCGGTAACCTTGGACGGTTCCGAAACAGTCAACACAAAGACTTTCAAATCCTTCATCAAGATATAATCAATGGATTCATTCTGATGAACAAACCATCAAACACATTTGCTAGGGGGCATCTGAAAGCCCATCCCAGGTAATGTTTCAATCTTCCAACCATATTTCTCAGACAACATTCAAAGACAAATTCCAACATCACTCCAGATGGAGGTAAGTGCAAATTTTCAGGGCATCTAAAATATTCAATCATCTTCCACCTTCAGATTTCAGACAATCTCTTCAGGTTTAAGAAGATTGAATAGGGGCAACTGTTATACCCCAAAATTCGCCCGCATCTTTTTTCAAGAAAACTTCAATCTAAAAATTAAGAGTTTCATATAATCTTGGATTTTCACATCCTGATTTATGAATACTTGATTTTTAGAATTTTTTCTTATACAGTATTTTGGCTTGCTGTTGAATTTATTCTTACGCAAACACCAAGTACTGTTTATTGCTTCACACACGCTATTTATTTGATATTTATTTACAGATAAATAGTACTGACGCAATTGGTACAAAATTAAATCTTTTGTAGGCGCAGAGTCCGGGATTCAGACTGTACTGGTAAACAAGTAAATTATTACTAATTTTTGTTTCCCACTAACTTTTGTACTATATTCCATTATTTTCAAAATCTCTTTTCAAATCTCTTTTTCAAAAATCAAATCTTAACTTTATTCTACACATCTCTCTTTTTCCCAACACTACCATACACTTTCTTTCAAATCTTACTTCCACTCAAATTTTCCTTTTTTGTACGGAATCACTTCATTCCCCAACGTCTCTATCCTTCTTTCCATTCTATAAATACCTCTCATTTTTTCCATAAAATCTCACATCAAATTCTAAATCATTTCTCAAATTTCTACTTCATATCCATTCTCTCTTCCTCCCCGGCAAAATGGCGAAGCGGATGGAAACATGTTTTCTTATGGTCATCACCATTGCTACGGTGATCATGTCCTTCTTCTGTCTGCATAGTCCTGAAAAATGTGGACCTGCGATGGTTACACTCCCGATCATCTATTTTCTGTTGGTCATAGCATGGGTTATTAATCGTCATTCTTAAAGTGTGTCGTATCTCTTATTTTCTTAAATGTACCGTTTACTCGTCGTACCGTTCATTATAGTATGTAATGTTTGTACTGTCAGTATTAAATGTTGTACTATTTGTCATATTGTTGCTTAATTATTCAGATAATATTTTGTGTGTTTTCTGCCAGTCAAATATTTATGTTTCTGTGCATTAAATGATTTTTAGGGTTATTATCGGTAATTTTGCTCGCGTACAGTAAATAATAATTATTTATTATGTCTGTGTTTTTTAACAAGTCATGTAAATAAACTTTCATCTTTCACATAAAACAAAAACAACAAAAAGAAAATTAACTTTGACTGTTGATTTTTCACTCTAACTGTTACATGCCTGAATAGTTAGTTGACAGTCAAACTGCTGACAGTACAATTCTCCGTGTTTTGTACCATCAATCAAATCAAACTTTTGCATTTCAAAATTCCAAGATTTTTGTCCTAGAAGTCTTCTGACTATCACATGATTAGCAGAGACTCAGCACTGCACAAAAATCAGGTACGCTTAACTGTCTCCTACACAAACAGTCCCTGATTAGGGTTTATTGTTTTTTCAGGAGAAACAAGTTTTTGAGACCTCAAATGGATTTCATGGACCTCCATACATCTCAAAGTACCATCATACAAATTTTCAAACTTCAATTCACTCAGACGCACCGTCAGCAGCTCAAACAGTCAACAGACGACCCGTTTGACCAAAAAAGTCAACAGACAGTCAAAAATGAAATTTTTTGTCAACATCCATATTTTGTCAAAGGATTCATCATTTGATCATTGGATGATCATAATTCATCAAGGAAAGATCAAAAATCAACAAAACCCTAAGATTCAAAATTAGGGTTTTCTCCTAAAAAGTCAACTGAACTTTGACTGGTCATAACTCTCTCATCCTTCATCCAAAAAATTCAAACCAAAGCTCATTTTGAAGGAAATTCAATTATATTTCAAATGCAATTGGTCCCATGGTCATTAGGTTCACCATTTGAAAAATATGAACCAAGACATTACAGGTCATTTTCAAAGTCAACAAAAAGATACTTTTTTCAAAAGGATACACAAGGAGCATCAAAAATCATTTTGACATGAGACCAAAGACATTGGTTAGAGGACTCTTTGTGGTTTCCAAAAAGTGCAAGATCTCCTTCATATGACAAAATTTGAGGGATTTACACCTTGTTGAAGTTGGCTAAATTTTGGGAAAATGCATAAAACCAACATTGCTCAAAAATGTATTTTTTCCAAATGGGGCCAAGTTTTCATAGTTCAAACATGTTTACCATGATATAATGGGCCTCCCACGACCAAGACAAAGCCCACACCATTTTTATCCATTTTTGGTTTAATTTTATCCTATTTTAAGATTAAATGAAAATGGAAAATGGAAGGATAATGGATAGCTTAGTTTCTAAGCATGAGTCATCCAAGAATCTTTAATTTTCTGCAGAAGATTGAGGTACAAGGCAAGAGCATTGAAGAGAAGCAAGACTTGGTCAACAATTCAAAGGTTTTAATATAAAAAAATCAAGAATTCAACAAAGGCAACCAAAGGCTTCTTGGCTTCAATTCTAAGCACAACATAGCTTATAAATAGCTTAGAGTACTTCACAAATAAAAGACCACGAATTCATAAGAGAATCTATGCTTGTAACCATACTTGTAATCACTTAAATTTTTCAAAGAAATTCCAAATTCGAATTTTGAATTCAAGTCAGTTTCAATACAAACTAAACATTCAAACACCTTCCTCAAGTATCACTGAAACTATTCCAATCATTTCCCAGCCTTGAAACCCACTGAACTAAGCACTACAGGTCACGATTTATTCAAAATAAAACCAACTCGTATCTGATCATTCAGGCATGTTTAACAAGATGTAGACATATATTTGAACTTAGCTTAATATCCTGATCATTTCTAGACATTTAATTAAAGTTTGGGAGCCTGTACACGAAACTACCATTTTAGGGTTTCTTAGTTCAAATTTAGGGTTTTTCGTTAGAACCAAAAATAGGACAAATTAAGGGCATGGTTGAATTTAGTAGATTGAGACGAATCGAATGGGCATGTCGCGCCAAATTTATATTCATGTTTGACCCTATTCGCTATTTTGCAGGTTTAGAAGGTATCTATTACAGCGCTTTTATTACAAAAACGTTATTAAAGGTGCTGGCTGGAGGTTGAAGACGATGAGGTGTCCTCACCTCATTGGATAGAACGCGCGCGCCAGTGTTTTTGAATCCTGGGTTCCCATGTGCGCTTTACATCATCTTTCCATGTGACCTCAATATCTGGGCCGTCTGATCTCATTAAACTCTCAATCCAACTCATCAAAACACTCATCCTTACCATGGTCCTCATTTAAATACCACACCTGATCATTCATCTTTTTATTTTCTATTTTATTTTAATTTCTTTGTTAAATTAATTAAAAATAGTTTTAAAAATCCAAAAAATACACAAAAAATATTTTTAAGTTTCTAAAATAATATTTTATTTTCTGATATAAAAATATTTTATTTTTCTTCATAATTTGAATATTTTGTGTAATTAATTAGATAATATGCATATATTTATCTTTTAATTATTTTCACCCAATCAAAAATCATAAAAAATTTGTTCTTTATATTAAATATTGTTTATATATTATAAACTAATTTTGTACATATTTTGAATAATTTTCTCTTCAAGTTTTAATTATTTGTGTAATTATTTATATAATTATGTGCTAATTAACTTAATAAATTTCAAATCAATTTCAAAAATCCCAAAAAAATTAGTTTTGTTTTAAAATTAATTAACAAGCATTTTGAACATATTTTGAACTTAATTTTTAGGTTTGAAATTTATTTTCATCTTTTTTCCTCATTTTAATTTAATTAATCATGCATTAATTATAATTAAAAACAATCATAAAAAACCAAAAACACTTCTTTTATTTTCTTGCAATTTAAATTCCTAGATAAATGTATAGGTTGTCAAATTCATGTAAATAGCGTAGTTTACATTTCCTGCACAATCGATGTAATAGCGTAGATTTACTTTCCGCATTTTACATTTCCGCATTTTAAATTCCAGCACATATAAACTGCGTACATGCCAAAGATAAAATTGAACCGTTAGATCACTAACTTCAAAGATAAAATATCTAAATCCAAACACAATCATACTTGCACCTCTTAGGGTAATCCCTTTCTCATTCTTTTCAAAATCAAAATCAAATTCTATTATTTCAAACGCAAAATCGAACTTTTGTTTATATCCGGTGAAAGGATAGATTTTTAAAGGAAATAGGATAAAGACCTTATAACTCAGGGTAGACCTCCTAATTTTCTTGCTCAAATCAAAACAAACAAATCTCTCATATATCATTGTTTTTCAAAATAAAACTTTCAAAAAGACAATACTTTGTATATATCCAAACAAGGATCATTACGAAGTTAACGCTCTTTTTTCCAAAGCATCTTTTGAAAGATAAAAACACTTTGTATACATCCGCACAAGGATCATTACAAATTCAATTTACAAAGGTATTTCAAACCACATACGAGCATTTCAGAGCAATTGAAAACAAGTGAGCTAAGCAAATTAAAGAGCCCATGGATAACCATGGATACAAAGGGTGCTAACACCTTCCCTTTGTATAACCTACCCCCTTACCCAGAATTTCTTAAAGGTCTTTTTTCTGTTTCTTTTATAAACCTTTCCTTAATTGGATAAAATAAAAGGTCGGTGGCGACTCTCTGATTTTCAAAAATACAAAAGCAGAAACAAAAAAGAGTCAGTTCGCGTATCTCTCCACGAGAGGTATGGCAAAAAACCGAGCGCGCAACACCCTCGCTAATCAAAAATCTGTCAAGCCTACTACAAGCTGACCCAGCTTGATTAAACCATGTAAATCAATTACCAAGCACTGGCAAGTCAATCATCTCCATCGAAGAGAAAAATTCATTGAATTCCTGAATTTCCCCACCATCCATTTGAACTCCCACTCCTTTCCTTTCCCCTTTATCACACACCGCATTAAAATCTCCTCCAATGCACCATTCTCCCTCTTGAAAGTTATTTCTCAACTCCCTCGATTTATTCCACATATCTTTATTCTTATCAAGAAAGCAAGAAGCATACACATTAACCAAATACACCATCTTCCCTTGCCAATTAACAGATAACCCCAAAAAACCATCACCAACGAAACTGAAAATCACCTCAAAGATTCCCATTTTCCACATAGTAATGATACCTCCAGACCTCCCCCACTGACCACTTAGCATTCCACTCCATATATCCCTCTCCCCATAAGGATTTAACATCCACCAGATCAAAATTACTTAATTTAGACTCTTGAATAAAACAAACATCTACCTGGACAGTACGGATAAGATCACGAAGACACTTCCTCTTAGTCGAACTACCACACCCCCTCAAATTATAGGATATCACAATCATAGGGACACATTCTTTTTAGGAGCACCCCAGCTTGAATGCAATGCTTAAGCCAGTTAGATGTAAGATTAGATGGGCAAATTTTGGGGTGCAACAGCTGCCCCTATTTAATCGTCTTAAACCTGAAGGGGAGATTGGCGTTAGCCTTTCGATCATTCAAGGTGGAAGAAGATTAAATATCAAGAGAACCTGAAAATTTGCCTGATGAGGATGGGATCCGCTGGGGGATAAAGGATGTTAATTCCACTGGGGAAGAATGTATCAACTCTGGATTGAAAAAATTAACTCTGGGTTAGAAATGAAATAAACATCAACTCTGGGTTGAAGAGAAAGGTGAGTCAACTCTGGGTCGGAGAATAAAGGGGAGTCAACTATGGATTGGATAAGAGATAAACATCAACTCTGGGTTGAGAACGGAAAGGGAAATCAGTATTAGTGGGACAGGATATAAGCATCAACTCTGGGTTGAAAAAGAAAGCAAGGAAATCCACTCTGGGTTGAACGAGGAATTGGATAATAACTATGAGTTGAAAAGAGGAAAGATGAACAATTAGAAATAATCGTCAACTCTGGGTTGAGTGGGAACAGACAAAAGACGACCGCCAACTCTGGGTGAGTGGGAAAGAGAAAAGATAACCGTCAACTCTGGGTTGAAAAAAGGGTAACCGTCAACTCTGGGTTGAGTGGGAAAGAAAACAAGATAACCGTCAACTCTGGGTTGAAAAAAGGGTAACCGTCAACTCTGGGTTGAGTGGGAAAGAGAGAAGATAACCGTCAACTCTAGGTTGAGTGGGAAAAGACAAATGATAACCGTTAACTCTGGGTTGAGTGGGAAAGAAAGAAGATAACCGTCAACTCTGGGTTGAGTGGGAAAGAAAGAAGATAACCGTCAACTCTGGGTTGAGTGGGAAAAGACAAATGATAACCGTCAACTCTGGGTTGAGTGGGAAAAAAGAGAAGTCAATTCTGGATTGAATAAGGATGACCGTCAACTCTGGGTTGAGTGGGAAAAAGATAATTAACTCGGAGTTAAAAGATGAAAGGAAGATCAACTCTGGGTTGAACACAAAAACATCAACTCTGGGTTGAAGAAAGATGAACATGATTGACTATGAGAGGTGACACCACAATGGTAACTTTGAGTGATCCAGTGGAATATCAACTGATTGCTTGTAGGGAACTCATCTGATGAATAATTTGGCTTATGCTTCACATGCAATGTTTGATTTATTCTATGCACTTCTGGAGATGCAATGCAATGATTTCTATATGCAGTGTACTGATGGATTGTTCAGGTTTCTTCTTTTGTGCGGGGAATAGATTAGGTGGAGTTCAGAAACTCTGTTTGAAAATCAAGGTGGGGTGGATGCCCCTGCTTTGTTGATGATTGGATCATTGTTTCATGAGAATGCAATGATATGCATGATGCATGTATGATTATGAATGGGATGATTGTCTCCAAGATACAAGGAGTGGATGGAGGATGCCCTTGCGGAAAGGTTGTTGCTTGAAGGATAGCACTTGTGAAGGTGGGGTGTTTGGCTTGACTCCTCGACACCTATCTCGATATCTGAAACTTGATTGAAGATGAAGAGATGAATTATTACTAGCTTGCCCCAGCTTGTATGGTCTTTTGATGTAGGATTTTGATAATGTTTGAATCATGGAGATTTGCAATGGTCTGCCCCAGTGTTGATCATGGAATGAATGCCCCAGATTGAAAGGAACTCTTCCAACCAATGGATTCTTCAGATATTTGCTAGTTGATGACCAACCTTTGCCTTTGTAAGATTACTCGATGGAATTTTAATGTTGAACTTTCCTTGGTATCAAGTACTTACTTTCAAGTTTAGAGACAATTCTGTTTTGGAAAGATAATGAGAATGCAATGCACATGTTAATCTCAAAGTAAAAGTTTTTATTTGTCAAAATGTTGTACTGATACTAACACAAATGACACAGCAACATTAGGAGTCAGTTTTGACATGATTTCACAGTTTGTATGCTTTCAGAACGAACCCTGCTTCAATTAGGACTTTTGAGGGTTGTAACGTGGCCGGGTTCACGGTTTAAGAAACAAAGGATAAAGGCTCAAGTTCTACTTAACCCACCCCTTCTTCGTGATGTCCTCCAGTCCTATGTTCAGCTAGTTCGACACGAGTATTCGCCTTTCAGGAAGGATTGTGATGGATGAGGATCCTTTATGGTTTTGATGGAGGTGGCAGTCACCCTTTGGTGCTTTCGTTGATGATTATAACAACTTGTCCCTTGGAGGATTTTTGTTCTTGTTCTTTTCTTTTGCTTTCCCTAACTTTTGCCTGGACAGAAAGTTTCTTTTGATTTTGGTTTTTGTTGTCCAGCGGGATATGCCCTAATTTTTGCCTAAGTCAATTGCTTCAAAGCTTTTTTCTTTTTTTCTTTTGACTTAGCGGGCTATTGTTTCTTTTTTTTTATCATGATTCATAACTTTCTTTTCATTCTCTTTTTTTTTTCGTTCGGGAACAAGTTGTATGACTTTGTTGATTGACTTGACGAAAAGGTTGTGACTGCCTTCTTCTTAGTGGATGAGAGACATCCATTGTGGATTGTGCTCTTCCTCTTTTTGTTGTGAGATCTGAGATATGATTGATCCTCTGATGGAATACCTGAAAGTTGAGCGCTCGGTCGCACTAACTGAAGACTACCCTGCCCCTGGTTAAGATTGAGGGTTTTGTATTTTTGAAAAAGAAACTACTACGCCTTAGGCTCAAATGGGTTGACGAGGGTTTCACTCCCTTATAACACCGGTGTTTAGGAATTGAAACAATGCCTGTACATCGTCAGCAGGATCTTTGTTCCAAAAGCATACGGTTAGTAGTGCATGTATTTTTTACTTTCATCATTCTCCTTTTTTAGTTGCTTAAGACAAATGAGTGAAGTATCAATGAACATAATGACAAAGATGAAATGATTTGAGAAAAACATGTATATTGCATTATTTTTATTTATTCAAACAGAATGGGTTTCTTACAATGAGAAGTACTTGATAACAACAAAAGCAATACAATTGAAAATACTAAAGAAATCTATACAATGGCAAGCTTGGCCTTATTCTAATGCAAATGAAATGTTCTCTGACAAACATAAAGTCTTCATGGTCCACTGGTGGAAGCTCCATTGTGAGGTGGCATGGGATTATTGATCACATTAGGTGCCACAGGTGCAAACTCAATCTCTTTTGCATCAAGCAGATCCTGAACTTTGTCTTTGAGAACTCTGCATTCTTCAGTGGTGTGACCAGATCCTCCTGAGTGGAATTCACACTTGGCATTAATCTTGTAGTTTGGAGGGAGGGGGTCAGGAGGAGGCCTAGCTTCCGCTAATTGAATCAGTTTGCGGTCAAGCAAGGCAGCGAGAACTTGGCTATAAGTCATTGGTACACGATCATACACCCTTTTTGGCCTATTCTGCCTCTGTTGACCTTGTCTTTGTTGATAACCTTGTTGTTGGAAACCTTGTTGTTGTTGTTGGACATATTGTTGGTAAGGAACCCAAGGTTGTTGACCAACAGGTGCCACATAAGCTTGAGGAGCGGTGGCGTTCACTTGATAGCAAGGAGCTTGATCTTGAGTAGAAACAGCACTAGTCTCGCCTTCTTTCTTCTTGATGAAATTACCCTGAGGCTTCTTGTACCCATATTGATTTGCAGCAGCAGCATTGGCGGGATTCTGGATCTTACCAATTTTCAAGCCATTCTCAATTCTTTCACCAATCCTGACTAGATCGAAGAAACCAGAAGAAACACTACCCACCATTCTTTCATAGTAATGCCCTTGAAGAGTGTTCATGAACATATCAACCAGTTCGGATTCAGAAAGTGGTGGATTAACCTGAGCAGCCATTTCTCTCCACCTTTGGGCATATTCTTTGAATGTCTCATTGGTCCTTTGCACCTGATTATGTAGTTGCAACCTAGTCGGCGCCATGTCAATGTTGTATTGATATTGCTTGAGAAAGGCATCAGACAAATCCTTCCAAGATCGGATCCTATTACGCTCCAGGTTCATATACCAGTTCAAAGATGCCCCAGACAAGCTATCTTGAAAGCAATGGATGAGCAATGAGTCATTGTGGATGTGAGAAGCCATCTTACGACAGTACATGATGATATGGCTCTTTGGACAACTTAAACCCTTGTACTTCTGAAAGTCAGGAGTCTTGAACTTGGGCGGAATAACCAGATTAGGAACTAGGCACATCTCTTCAGCATCCATTCCATAGGCACTAAAACCTTCAATAGCTCGAATCCTTTCCTCAAGAATTTGATACTTCTCAGCAGATCTCTCAACGGGTTGAGCTCTTTCAGCAGTTGGTATTGGATGCATTTCTGGATTGGCAAATTGAGGACCACAGAAAGCAGGATAAGGAATCTCTGTATGAGGAGGTGGAGTAGGAAATGGGAAAACAGGCCCAGTCATAGTTGGCACTCCAGAAGTTATGGGCATGGATCCTCCTTGGTTTAAAGCTCCAAGAGTATCAGCAGTCATGAAGCTAAATGGCATCCCAAGAGTAGCATTAGTCCTTGGTTGGAACTCAAGTGGAGTAGAAGAAGGTGGAATGACATCAGGTTGACTAGCAGCAAGTTGATTAGCAACAACAGGAATCTCTTGCACAACAGGAACCCTTTCATTTCTCAAAGCTTGGAGGGCTTCCAAAATAGCATCAACCTTGCCTTTCATTTGATCCATCTCTTCTCTAATGGCAGCTTGATCTTGCTCATAGTTCTCCATGATTCTTCTTCTGTGAGCTCTTGTCAGATATCGGTGTGGAGGAATCGTCTTGACTGATCTGATGGAGAGGAAGAGTGGTAAGAGTCTTGGTAACCATGGATGCACATGCATGAATGCAAAAATGTCAATGATGATGCAAATGCAACATAAATCGGATCAAGGATCAAGGCCTCTTGGACAACAGCTTCTCATGGCCAATAAGATATGGTCGAACCCTCCAGATTCAGAGGTTCGACGTTGCTTTCTGGATAAATAGCTCGTGCATAAGTCAAAGATGGTCGAACCCTCCAGATTCAGAGGTTCGACGTTGATTCTGATAGATAACCTTTGCATAAGTCACATAAGGTCAAACCTTCCAGATTCGGAGGTTCGACGTTGATTATGATAGATAGTCTGAATGGCATAGGGTAGGATGGAGGCATGTTTTCCTGCAAAACAAAATTTCCCAACCCCTCTCACAGGTATGGTCTAGTATAAGGTAGGTTAAAAGGTCTCCAGCGTTAACAGTTCTCTTGAGACACCATCATTGTTGCAAATACATGCCAACAATGGTATCCCATTTGAACCTCAACTGGTCGTGGGTCTCATGATCGCAATCAACAGAACCTGACATTCTGTTGGCGTCATGACTATCCACTCTATCCTAGGTAGCCTAAGTAAGACTCTGGCCTGGGTATTGGGCCTTTTACCTCAAATCAGTAACATCCCATCCCAACAGAACAACATAATAATCATAGTATATGAAAATAAAATGCGATACATAAAGAAATAAAGCAATAAAGCAATAAAGCAATAAATAAACACCCAAAGCAAGGAAACAAACAAAAGGTAGGATCGACTAAGCGTCCCCAGCAGAGTCGCCAGCTGTCGCACGCTCGCGAAATGAGGAACAGAGTCGCCACCAATATATTTATCCCAAAGAGGGAAAGGAATATCAGAAAACCTAGAATAAAGAAAGGACGAGGTCTTTCGACCAGAGATAGGGTACGGGAGTCGGTTACGCGAGGGGAAGGTGCTAGCACCCCTCACGCCCATCGTACTCGATGGTATCCACCTATGTTTGTTCTATTCTAAGGGTGTATAAATCTAAGGCTTAATTACTAAGGGAATGCATGCAAATGAAAGAAACACGGGGAAAATAAGGTTTATAAATAGTTGTGCTCGCTTAGGCCCCGCGACCTAATGCCTACGTATCCTTTTCAGGAATCAGAGCGTCGTAGTTCGGCTCTTTAGTTTTTGTTTGTTTTTGTGTTTTTTAGTTGAACAGTTACATTCGCACTCCGCTGCTCGACCTCTGGAGTCTTAAGCTGGGAATGGAGCGGAAATAACGTGTCCGATTAGGAGAAAGAATGCCCTGAAGGCAAGAGAAAGAACGCCTCGGAGGCAAGGGAGAGAAGAGAGAAAATTGGTTTGTGTCTTTTAGATGTAATTCCATGATGAACAAAACCCAATACAAGGCTTCGCGTCACTTCCTTACTTTATTTAGGTCTGAGCCTTTATTAAGTGTTTTAGATGTTTTTGGTTGGGTATTTTTTTAAGGGAATTTACTTTGCGATTCGAATCACATAAAAATGTATAATGATCGAGAAGCAGATTAGGGAATGAATCCCACTCACTTCTATCCCATTATGTAATGTTCGAGAAACAGATTAGGGAATGAATCCCACTCATTTCTATCCCATTAGTTAATGTTCGAGAAACAGATTAGGGAATGAATCCCACTCATTTCTCTCCCATTAAGTAGTGACCGAGAAACAGATTAGGGAATGAATCCCACTCATTTCTATGCCACTAAGTGATTGAGAAACAGATTAGGGAATGAATCCCACTCATTTCTCTATCACTTTCTTAATGTGATTCGTATCTCTATTTGTTAATGTTTTAATGTTGAAAGAGAAAAAGGAGAAGAAAACTAGCTTAAGATGAATAACTAGCCTAAGTGTTTAAAAGGGAATTTCTAGATCCTAATGTTATCATGGTTTCTACCTAAAGTTAGGAATTTAAGGAAAAAAGACTAAACCTAATAGTTATGGAGATTATAGGTCCTAAGTCTAAAGGAATGAGATTACACGCACAAGCAAAGATCAAAATTACAAGTAAAAATTACAAGTAAACAATGATACAAAAATAGTGCAAAAATGACTAAAAGAATGACTTGAAATATGGTACAAAACATGGAAGCAAATGATGCAAAATATAGTACCAAAAGTGAATTAAAAGACTATTATTTTTATTGATTTTTATATGAGAAAAATGAATTCAAAACCAAGCAAAAGAGAAATAAAATAATAAGCCTAAAACTAATATTTTTTATGTACATTTTTTATGTCAAAATTAAAATGTACTAAAAATCTAACAAATAGCAGGAGAAAATTAGTGTTTTTATTGGGTTTTCAATATCAAAAAGAAATGTTAAAAGAAATCTAAATTGCATTAGTAAAGAGTGAGTTCAGGGGGGTGAAAATTGAATTAGGGATGATGAAAATCCAAAAGTGGCGCAGGGCCCAAAAGCATGAGCCCAGGAGCTGTTTTTGTTATTGCTTGTTCATTCAGATTGCCAAAAAACGGTGATGGTGGGCCAAGAGGGGGTGTAGGAAATCAGAATTCGTATGGCCCAATGTTAATTCTCTAGATCCACTCAGATTATTGTTCAGACCTTGTAGATTCCAGCTTTCAATTAATCTAATTAGTAATTCCATTAATCACCAGATCCTACTTAATCCCAATTCAAATTCAGCATACAAATCCGTTTAGTATCAATTAATCAGATTAGAAGTTAATTAGTCTTATTCCATTATCATGTTATTCAGATTTTTATGAAGGATAAAACAAATTAAATTAATAATAATAAAAGATGAATGGGAAATTAGGGTTATGTCGTTGCGTCGTTCCCACTTCTTCTTTCATTCAGAGACTCGTCTCTCTCGCTCCTCTTCACTCGCGAACGGCGCCGGAGAATTCGTCTTCTCCGAGCGGCCACCGAAACGAAACACGCCTCCTCAACTCCCCCTCTCCAAACCTTCGTCTTGCCCTCACCAATCCACACTCCACTTTCTAATCAAACCGAAAACCCTAAGTCTAATCGGAAACCAACTCGAATGATAAAGGTCACGAATTGTAGGACGCAACCATGGGGAAAGACTTCAACCCGAGCGAATCGACCACGTAGCGGAGAACAATCGCAAACGAAATCATCAAAGAGCAAGTTTGGGGACTTACCTGAAACGCGCGCAAGATTGAAGATTTAGAAAACCAGAGGCTCCGACGATCACTTGTGCAAAATAAACGCAGAGCGGCAACAAGATTCTTCAGGTAATTTCTTGATTGTTCTTCTGTTTGTGTTTTACTTCTTCCTCCCCTTTTTCTTCGAATTTTCAGAGTTTTCATAGTTGTGCGTGTGATAGTGATTCAGAGAGATTATTGAGAGTTGAACCGAGGGAGGTTGAAAGATTGAGTCCGTGAAGATGATCTGAGAGAGATTGAGATGAATTCTGATGATGGAGTTTATCTCTACTCCATTGAAGTTCAATGAGAACCTTCAATGGAGTTTTAGGTGGTGAGCGTGTAGTGGTGAGGGTGAGTGAGAGAAGAGTGGGAAGAAGATGAAGATGGAGGTGAATGAGAGTGATGAAGATCAGTGGAGAATGGGAAAAATGGTTGATGGTGCGTGAAGAAGAAACCTTTGCAGTGTGGTAATTCTGTTTATATAGAGGTGAAGGTTGATGGGTTTAGTTAGAGGGAAGAGGTGTGAGCCATTGGATTAGAGGGAGTTAGTTATGAGATCAAGGGTGAGGATTGAGTTAAGTGGAGAGGTTAGTTACATTCTGTTATAGGTTGTTATGAAGTTAGTTAGTAATTCTGTTATGACGGTTGAAGTTAGTTTTTCTGTTAGGAGATTAGTTAGGTTGTCATAGGTTCTGAAAAAGTCAGTTACAAGGTTAGTTGGGTGGTTAAAGGATTAATAGAATTCTGTTAATAAACATGTCTGCTGGGCTGAATTCCCTTAAGTTACAATGGCTAGTCTTTTGCTTCTTGAACATACTGATACAGGGTATTGTATGGTGTTTGATTTTGGCTTTTGCACTTGAGATTAGTACCTGCATAGTCTCTGACATGACTGTACTTTGTGATTTAATTTCATATGCCCATGGATGAATTGTGAGCTGTTGGGCCACACTCCTGAACGGATGTTAACACTGGAGCATGTCGAATTGAACACGAGTCTCTTCCTTTTGAATGGTGATGACTGGAGCTGGACATGGTAAGGCATGCTAATGTCTTGTCTTCTTTTTTTTCCTTTGATATGCATCACTTTATGAACATAAGGGGCTGCACTGCATTTGTAATGTAGTTTAAAAAACTGTTATAACTGAGTTAAGAATGCTTGTATAATTGCCATGGATTTGAGATGTTATGAACGGTTTTGGTAGTAGCAAGGATTGGTCCCTAATGATCCTCTTTTTTTTCTTTTTTATGTGTAGGCGCAATCAAATTGCTGGATGGTGTCATATGGAGCTGTTTTGACCATGAAGAAAGGAAGAATTGGGAAGAAAACAAGGGGAGCTTGAGGATAAACAAGGAGCGGGATACTTTAGTTCTTAGGATAAAAAAGTAGAATAATAATGAGGTGATAAAAATATTATTTGGTTTGGTTTCCAAATGTACATGAAAGCTTTTGAATATGTAATGGATGTTGTATGATGTATTAATATTTGTAATAAAATTTGCGGGGCCTTTTGGTTCATGGATTTTGCTTGTGTTTGAATGTGTGGCAGTTTGGAAAACAATTGGTGGGGTTATTTGCTGCTGAATGAATGAATATATTAATGACAGTTAGAAGTGAAACTACTGGATTGAATAAAAACTGTTGCTGTTAGTGAAATCAGGGGTCATATTGGATTTTGAATTGAATGAAGGTATAACTTGGTTTAAATTTGAAAGGATGCTGAATTGGTTTTTCTGTATTGTGCAGGTTGATGCTTATTTAGTGTGGGGAGTCAAGTAAACTACATGGCATATACATGGCTTGAAGATACATGGTGTATGGAATTTGGCATAGAACTCATGGAGAAAGCTTGAAGAAAAGACATGTAATAGGGAATCAAAGAGGCAAACACAAAATTGATGGAAGCTTAGGATTAGAAGCAATAGGCTAAAACCATTTTTGTGTGATTTTGTTATTTTGTAATAAGATTTTGGTAATGAATATTGTAATAGATAGCAGCCTGAAGTAAATATTGAATGGGCATTTGGAAATGAACTTGTCTTGAAATAGTGTTGAATAACTCTTGAATGAATGGACATGCTTTCCACAATGCTTGAATATCCTTGTACATGTCATATGCTTTAAGTTTCTAGTAACTTGTTTCTCAGGAAATCACACACAAATTCTTAAGAACTCTAATTCATTATGATATTCTTTGAACTCGAATCCACTTGAATTTCAAGGAATAAATTCTCAATTAATTCTCCTCTTGAATGAAACCCTTAATTCAATCTTAGATCAACTTGAGTAAGGTAGACTCCTTGAATAACCTTTGAATATAGATAAAAATTCTTAAGAAATAATGACTTCCAAGTCAACAAGATCTTTCATTCTCTACCTGATTTATTGATTGGTAAGGCCTGGATGTTGAATGACCTGATGAATGTATGCAGATGAATGCAATGCTTAAGCCAGTTAGATGTAAGATTAGATGGGCAAATTTTGGGGTGCAACAGTCATGAAGCACTTTAAGTGTGCAAGTGAAACCAAGTGAGCTGAAACGATTTAGTCGTTTATGAATGACTTGCACTAAAGATAAAATAAACCCAATTTTAAAAACTGAAAAAAAGTGGCGCCATGGTCTTCTTCTTCCTCGCGAAGAACAACAACAACATCATCAATGGTGATTTTGCCATTTTCTTAAATAAGCATCAATTTTGAAAATCTAAGACCCTAAATTGATCAGAAAATTATCACGAATCTAACCATGTGACTCACAAACATTAACATTCAAAGATTAACACGAATTTATGAAAAATACGTATGAACCCTAAAACCTAAATTTGAAATTAAATGCTTAACATGAACAATAAATCTCTAATAGCTTAGGGCTATTGACCAGCACATAACAACAAACATTTTGATATCCAAAAATGCATCAATGGAGTCTCAACCAAGAGAATCAAGTTTAAGCTCACATACCTCTGAAAATGGCTTCGGGTAGGGCTATTTAGTGGACCTGGGAATTCCTCAATGACCCAGAAAGCTTCTATGGACCTCAGGGAAGCTTTTGCAGTGCTCAAAAGCTCTTGATTTACCTGCAAAACAAAGCTCGATTTCACCTAGAACTTGAAAAAGTTATGGTGAGTTAGCTATGAAAATGGTGTTACAGATCCACAAAAGTTGTTTTGTTAGCTTATATATATGATGTTTAGAAGCTAACAAACACAAAAGGCCTCAAAATGCACGAGTAAATTCTGATTTGGCAAGTTTGAGCTCAAAGGTTCTTTAATGGAGTTTTTGAATAGTAATTTTGAATTGTAGGTGTTTGGCTTGTGTTTGGGGGTTCTGAATAGCTTCAATATGTCAAATAGAAGCTATTAGAAGTGTTGATTTGATTTGGAAGTGTTTGGTTTAGAAAGTGGCAAGTATTGAGCTTAAAAGCTTTGAAAATGAACCAAAAATGGTGATTTTTGGTTAGTGGCCCTTTTGTAGGTTAAAGAGAGTATGGACAGCTTCAAAATGGTATTTAGAAGTTGTTCAAACCCTTGTTTGACACCCAGAACTTATGGAACTAAAAATGACTTGAAAAATGCAAAGGTAAGAAAAGGAGAATTTCAAGTTGATAGGTCACTTGGAGAATTCTGGTGTAAGTGATGCAATGGGAAATACCCTCTATTTATAGGCAAGATTTAAGGTTTGTGGGAGGGAAAAACTCAGAAGTTTGAAGCTCACATGTGATCTTGTACCATGTTGCTTCTTTGTGAAGAAAAGAGAAAGTTATGGAAAAAGTCAACTGTATAAATCAACCTTTGACTTTTGAGAAAATAGTCAACCATGGACTTTTAAGGACACAAGCCACAAACAACAGTTTTTTTTTTTTGTATTTTTGGTTAGCAAATGATAAATGCATGATGATTATGATGACAATGATGATCCTAGTACTTAGGCTCTGGCAGCGTACCTCTCCAGAAAAAGTGTGACGAAAAACGACGATCTACACTGATTAACATCTACACCTCTCCTTTCTCCTGCATTGTCCCAAGTCCTTTGCTTTCCTTTCCTTTTGGAAACCACCGACCACTCCCCTTCAGTTTTTTCTTTCTCTGCATATAACTCTTTTCTCTCTTTTCTCTCTCTTCTCTCTCCTCTATCCTCTCTTATTTTGTGTTGATATTTCTTTTGCTTCTACAACTACTTATTTAACTACTGCAGGCACTTAATTTCAATCACTCTCAAAAACTTACAACACCCAATAATCTAATTTTATTATGGATTAAAAAATAATTTGATTCACTCAAATTATAATTTTTTATTATTATTATTATTATCATAATAATAATAATAATAATAATAATAATAATAATAATAATAATAATAATTATTATTATTATTATTATAAGCATATTCACAATATAGTATCACGAAGTTATTATTACTACCCTAATACCCTATAACTAATACTCTTAATATTTTTTATAGGTGTTGTTAATAGGCATGTTAATTTGTATCTGTTAATGGGGATCTATGTGGAGATTATCTGTTTGGAGCACTATAGTTGGAGATTTTTTTCCTCGTGGAGACGGGGATGGAGGGAAAAGTTCCCCCGATGACACTTTGGGGTTGGGATTCGGAAAGTACCCTCCGCCCCGTGGATTTCCCGACTCCAACCATATTATTTAACTTTTGTATTTTGTATATTATATAATTATAAAAGTTTACATAAAAAATATTAATGTATTAGAAAAAGAAGATTCATTAGCGGAACATTTTATTTTTATGTTTTATTGTATTATATATTGTTTCACTACTCAAGTACCTAACTCTAGAAAGTGCACCCAATACAGAGAATGTACACACCCACTCCTCCTTTTCTTTTCTCAATTATCTTTGTCTCCTTCATTCATCATCTCCTCCATTCTCTTCATCATCACAACAACCACTCTCTTTTCTTCATTGTGCTTATGGTAATTACTCTTCAAATATATGGTAATAACGAAATACTAGTGTCATAGTTTTCATTAAAAAGTATAAAAAATTTCTTAAGATTCAATCTTCGTGGATCTCCGTGGGGATCTGTGAGGATGGCGATGGGGGGAAATATTCCCCCGTGGCGGGGATTGGGGATGGGGAATAAATTTAGGGGTGGGGAAGCATCCTCCGAGAATTCTCTGCCCCGTTGACATCCATAATTGTTAATACTTATGGAATATGGACCAAATAAAATGATACCCAATAAACGTTTATTTTATCAACATTTATACTATTTGTTATGTATTATTTATGGCTTGTCAATACAATGACAAATTATTTCTTTTATCATTAGCTTGATATAATTACATAATTATTATTAATAGCTAATTATGAAAAAAATATTATTATAATACTATTATTATGTCCCTTAATACATTGATTTAATACTAATAAATGCTAATAATAATAATAATAATAATAATAATAATAATAATAGTCAAGGTTCTTGAGAGTTATTGAAATTAAATGGTTGTAGTAGTTAAATAAGTAGTTGCAGAATCAAAATAAATCAATTAAAATAAATATGGCCTAGTGGTACACCGAATTGTTTAATAACCAGGGAGTAATGGTTTGAATCCTTTGTGTTGCTAAAATTTTGGAATAATTTTTAGAATTATCTGAATCTTGGTGATAACATATGCCACATAATATGTCATGCGTGCAAAACATAGACACGTCAGATATAGGGGTGGCAAAACGGGCCGCCCGCCCCGCCCGCTACCCACCCCGCCTTAAGCCCGCCAAAAAATGAGCGGGGCGGGCATGCCCGCCAAGTGAAATGGGCATAAAAATCATGCCCGCCCCGCCAAGATGGCGGGTTGGCGGGCGGCGGGCTTGTCCGCCTATTTTTATTTATATTTTTTTTCATTTTTTTAATAGATTAATATTTTTTTTTTAATCTTTTAACTAAATTGTTCACTTAATTTTTAAATTTTTTTTTTATAAAACCAACTTTTTAACAAATTTTACTTAAAAAAATATTACATATATTTACAAAAAAATATATAAAATAAACCATCAAGAATTGGAATTACTAGAATTAACTAAAAAAGAGAGAATTTTGGAGGAGGGGCGGGCAGCGGGCATTTGCGGGCGAGCTATGGCGGGCGGCGGATTTTGACGGGGCGGGCTTTGGCGAGCAGCGGGCCTAAAATCCTAACCCAACCTGCCATTTTTTGGCGGGTGCGCGGGCCGGCCTGGCAGGCCACGGCCCGTTTTGCCACCCCTACTCAGATATATATATATATATATATATATATATATATATATATATATATATATATATATATATATATATATATATGATTAGTAAAAGAAACTAAGGTGAAAGACATTACATTTCATCAAGGTTCTTATAATACAGCTGTGGTAAAATATTTTACCTATATTACAAAAATTTAACTCTTGCTTCTTGAGAGAATAAGCGCCGTCTCTCTCAAAGCAAAAATCTAATATTCTCTCTTCTTCTTCTTCTTCTTCTTCCATATTCCACATGTAGAAATTGTTATTCTTCTTCATACTAAAAGGTAATCAAGTTCAACGCTCTTTAATTATTATATTTCTTCCTCTTTTTCTTTTTCATAGGCTTTCTTCCATTTTTCTTTGTATAGACTCTAGTTGTCATCACCATTGAAGAACTTTTATGGTATGTCATTTTTCAAACTATTCATTTCATTTGTTGTTCCAGAGGGTTTACATTTGACATGATGTTTTTTGAAAGTTGTTTATATTTCCAAATTTGGTTCAAGAGTTTCTGCTTTTAAATCTGTTTACATTTGACATGGTGCTTTTTGACTTGTAGGAAAGGTGAATGAAAAAAATTAACTCAAGAAAGTGCATACTAGTGTGGTTCAAAAACTAACTCACTTTTGTTTGTTGTTGTATATTGTTGTTGTTTTGTTTATAAATGTTGTTGTATGTTGTTGTTATTATGTTGTTGTATGTTGTGGTTGAAAAATGTTTCTCTGAACAAGAACAAAATATTGCTCAGTCATAAGAAAAAACCTTCTTGCGACTCAGCAATGTTTTGATTTTGTGAATCTTGCAGCATTAATTTCTTATGTAGATTGATAGAAGATACATTTGAGTTTATAGTATTGTATGTAGATTTCTTGTTTCACTAATCCTTCACTGAACATGCATTCACCTAAATTTATTTAGAAAATAATAATCTTAAAATTAATTTATATTTGAAAACTAACTTAGATCAGTCAATGTTTTTCAAATTGCATTTATTTCTTAATTCATCTCTCGCTCAATAACACATAGAACTTGGTTCAATGTCCTAAATTATTCAAAGCAACGGTTCATTTTCTTTTAGTTTATATTGCAAAATATTAAACTTGTAGAGAAATTTCGACTCATCATCATTAGTGTCATCATAATAATAATCATCGTCGATTAAAATATGATGATTATAGTGATGATGATGATGATGATGATGATGATGATTACTACGAATTATTCAACATGTTGATGCTTTGGAAAATAAACTATAAGAGAATGAACCGTTGCTTTGAAGAAATTGGGCATTGAATCAAGTTATATATGTTAAATAGCTAGAGATGAGTTAGGAGATGCGTGCAATTGAAAAATAGTGGTTCATTTAAGTTGTTTTTCAAAAATAATTTAATTTATTAGATTATTATCTTCTATATTAATTTTAATATGATTGTATATTTTTAGTGAGGGATAGGGAAAAACAAGTAATCCACATATTTTATAATAAACTCATGTATACATACAACAACGGTTATCTTTTAAAATCGTGGTGAAATGTTAATTTTATTCTAAAAAAAATTACTATTCTTGGATTTCGAACACATGACCTTTGTGTGTGTGTGTGTGTGTTTATATATATATATATATATATATATATATATATATATATATATATATATATATATATATATATATATATATATATATAACGGTTGTGATAGATAGTGCGCCGCCTAGTTTATCACCACAGGTACATGTTTGTGGTGGAAAGCATCATACAACCGTCATTATATTTATTTCCCAATTATTGTGATATGTGTTTTTCGTAGTAGTGGTAGTTTAGTAGACTTACTATTACAAGCAACAACAAATCCTATGCTGTTCAATGCCTCTTCCTAATACTTCCTAATGACAGTCTATTTAGGACTCCCCGTAAATATGAGACACCCTCTCACTTTCTTTTCTCTAAAACACTAACCCCTTAGTACTTGTGATCAACTTCAATCAACAATAGGAACGATGTTAAATTTAAAACTCCACTAGACAAACCTACAATTTGAATAACAAGGACTCTTGTAAACCTAGCACTTTAAAATCTTTAATGTGAATGCTTGGTTTCCAATGTTTTCTCTCCACATTGTCAGTTTGTTGTGGATTTTACATTACATGATATTCAAGGATGGATTCCTTTTGAATTATATAATTTGGGTAGGAAACACCCAAGACAATTATCAGTTCTTATAGTTGTATGCCTACTTTTTGTGCCGGTTTTCAATGATTTGTATAGCAATTTTCACATGAGGTGAAACTTCAGCTGTGGCTTTTAGGAGGATTATCCACGTGAATCTACTATAATCATCAAGAATATTAAGAAAGTATTTGTGTCCATAACCTGACTAGGTTGAAAGTAGCCTTGAAATGTCAAAATGCAATAGTTCATATTTTAATTTAGCATGAGAAGTACTGATTTTGAAAGGAAATTTATTTTGTTTAGCAAAGTAACATACCTCACAAATAGTTATTTTTATTACATGTAATATATGTGGATCTAAGTGTTTGATAAGTGACTTCAAGCACAAGAGGGGGAGGGGTGAATTGTGGTATTTATAAATTGTGATTAATTTTATACCTTTCTCGATAAAGATCGTATAAGTAATTGTGGTTGAGTGAATTTCAGCAGAAATAAAGTACTAAAAGTAAAATTCATATATTAAAAGGATATTATTAGAGAGCCTATAAGAATTATTATTAACTTCATTGAAAATTTGTTTTGAGCAATAAGAATAAAAGTCAACTTCGATAGTTTCTTTTGAAAGAACAAACTCCGTAGATGGATGATCCTCAAAGTATTCATCGCCTGATTATGGAGAAACTTCATTAAGAATATTTACTTCAATCAATGAAGAAGATTCATCCAATGGGATCTTTGAAAGATGAAATGAGGGAGAAGGTTCTACAAGCAATATCTTTAGAGATTCACCATCTAGAAGAAGTCTTAAAGGATCAACCTTTGGTAGAATCTTTGGAGATCCTTCATTCGATAAAGAAGAAAAACATGTTTTCTTGAAAGTTTCTAACGACAAAGATGGTTGTGAGGTAACAACAATATCTTACAAGCAATTATTTTAATGTAAAAACTAAGTTCATTGAGGAATATGATAAAATGGAAAAGAGTGACTTAGATGTTAAAGATTATATTAAGTTTCTAGAGAATAGAAATGAAACATTAAGATATGAAATCGCTAATGTTAGAAACCAAGCTAATAAATGTGAGACTTGTGCCTCGATGAAAAATATAGTGAAAGATTTGCTTGAAAACCTAAGTAAATTTACTAAGGGGAAAGAAAATCTAGATTTTATTCTATCAAATCAAAGGCTTTTCTTGAATATAACAGGATTAAGTTTTAATTCGAGTAGATCACATAGTAAAGGCTTTAATATAAAAGAAATTAAATCACCCTATTTATAAATGCTCTTTCACTAATAAGTTTGACCATTTAGAGCCTTTTTGTTTTGATAAACTAAAAAGGTATAAAGATAATAACCCTAGATCTGTTGGAGCTACTAATGTACCAAGACCTAAAAATATTTGGGTACCATAGGTGAAAACTTGATTTATTTTTTGCATTAATGCTTTGTAGCTTTAATGGAGCCTTAGTGCATATTAAATGAAGTTGTGCAAAGCAAGATGTATACCTTTAAGTATAGAAGATAATGCCAATCCTAATGGTGTTTAATGATCCTAATGCTTAAGATCAAAGTATGGTCGTTGATGGTGTAATTCAACGGACGTGATCAAGGTGTTCTCATTAAGAGTGTTTCTCAATAATTCTGATGTTTTTTTATGATCATGTAACCTCTTGGTAAGTTGAAGTGATAAGTCTGTTAGGGACTTATAACTCTGGTGATTTGGACAACCTCTTGTATCAAATAATTTATAGAGAAGGATTTACGACAATGGTTTGTCGTTCCCTCGAAAGGGGGAGTTTTCTTAAGTTAATATGAGGATTAAGGTGGTACACTTTTTAGAGGTTGAAAATTCAGAAAACTCTAATTAACCCTCTAACAAAGTGGCTTATAAATTGCATAGTCAATTAAAAATTATTTTTATTAATACTTATTTGATTTTTGAGCTTTTTTGGAGAAATCTGTGCAAAAAAAAAAAGAAAATGGTGCCAAAATCAAAATTCCAAAGCCCAATGTGAATCTAAGACCCAAAAGGCCAAGGATGCTGAAAAACACTACAACAAATAACACTTTTAACCTCGGACACAAAATGTGTTCTACCTCGGCTAAAGTAGCGAGATAACAAAGGGCGTCATAAAAAGCTTCCACTTAACACCTCGAAGATTAAAAAATTGAGGGGTATAGTTATATGCACATGGGTCCGAACCCCAGCAGCTGCACTTTTATTATTTTCAAAACTAGCGTATCTTTTATCTCGGTTTATTCAAAAAAATGAGAGATATGATTACTATTCTTATTATTATTATTATTATTATAATTATTATTATTATTATTATTATTATTATTATTATTATTAAATTTGCTACATTGTTTTCCCAAAATATTACTCCCTTGGTCACATATTATTTGTCACAATTGAATATTTCACAAAGATTAAGAAACAGTAATAAATGAAAGAGAGAGAATAGTGATTTTACCATATTATTCTAATAAACTATTGATTTATTCAAATTAGAATTAATGTTAAATGAGAAAACAATAAATTAAGAGTATTTATTAGAGGGTACAATTGGAAGATTAAATATAAAATTAGATTGGTAATCTAAAGTGACAAGTATTTTGGGACAATTATTTTTCTCTAAATGTGACAATTATTTTGGGTCGGAGGGAGTACATTATTTACACAGAATATTAAAATTAAAATAAAAGTCAAATTCCCTAGAGTTCAAGATAAAAATCAAATTCCTTAGGGATCTAGATAAAAATCAAATTCCTTGAAAATTTATACTTTAGATCTTCGAATTATTGAATTCGCATTTTATTTTATTTTTAATTACATTATTTTCACAGAATATTAAGAATACATTGTATGAAACAAATCTTCGATAACATCAAGATGTACATGCTAGAGGTGTTATGCGAGAAACTAGAGATCTGTTTGTTAAAACAAGATTTAGTTATGCACTCTATCTCTAAGTTTTGATGATAACAACACATATATTTTATACGTAAACAATTTTGTTTCTAATGGTTTCTTGAGTGTGCAGATAAGAAGCTCTTTGTGATTCAAGATTGTTGTCTAAAGAATCATTAGATATGCTTAGCACGTTAGAACAACTATTTTCTTCTTTTCCTAAAGAAACATCAGTAGTTATGAAGAATGGTGAATGTTAATCATAAAAAGGATCTCATGTGTACTTCTCAATAAGTTGCTGCTTCAGAAGTCTCTAGTGTCTCCAAAAGAAATAAGTCTATTAACAGTTGTTACTTCAAGATCAGAAAACAAGTCAATATCAGATATAAGATTTTGCTTCAAAAGATCAGATATTAAGATATGTTCTTCAGAAGAGCTGTTTCTTTTCAAATCTAATGAAATAGTCAAGATCAGCTGATAAAGGACAAGATCAAAAATGTAGATTAGTCGTCATGACTCAAAGTTTAGATATTAAGACTTGTCTTCAGAAAAGCCATTGTTTTAAATATATGAAAATGTTGTTCTGTTTCTAAAAGACTCTGACACTATTGCATTTAAAGATATATGAATTCTTTATCACTCCTAAAATCAGTTATCTTATACCTCAGATACAGATTTGATCTGGGAAGTTCTCCGTCGTACTTCAGAAAAGTTATTGCTATCATTTCTAAAAGACAATGTTTTATTCCTAATAGCCTGATGTATTCATGCTATCATAACAAAGTAGTTTCTAAAATACTCATCAGATGAATCATTAGTAATGCAAAGATAAGAAGTTGATCTCTTCCGAGCTTATTACTTCAGATCAGAAGTGCATCATTTGAAGATAAGATCAAAAAACTTTCTCATGAAGATTTAAGTACAACGATGTTCTTGAACAAATCCATTATTACCAAGACGTTCGTATTATTCAGAAGTTGTCTTCCACATTTTCATGGTAAAGCTGCAAGCTATAGGAAAAGGAAGTAACGTGTCGTACTATCCAACATCTACACTTGATACTATCTGTTGGAAAGTAACCTTTGGCTTTTGTAACTGACTCTTTGATCCTCACGAGGTCTCTTTTTCTAAAGACTATAAAAAAAGATCAAGATTTTAGAAGAAAAAAAAGCGCAAGCTAATGCAAAAAGCTGAAGCCAAACAAAAAGAGAAAAAAGAAATATGAAAAGAGGATAAAAAATGAAGAAAAAGAAGATAAAGAAGATCACTACAAGATGCTACTCAAATATTTATCAAATTCATCTTTGTAGAATCATGTAAAAGCAATGAGTTGTTGCTCATAACTTGCTTAACAATTTTGAGTTAAATATTTGTGCTTAAACATGTGTGTAATAAGCTTAATAGAAGAAATCATGTAAACACAAACATTAAGCATATGTATGTTGTATGTTCCTTCAGTGACTAGTCTTAGTCTGTAGACTCAAGAAGACTTGGACAGTTTGTCCTCATGGAGAAATCTTCGTTAGGGGACCAGTAGGGTCAAAGTTGTTAAAGGAGTAATTAATCGCTATATCTCTTAGTGGACCAGCTGGGTCAGAATTCGTAAGAGATCGCTAACAGATTGATCAATGCTTTTGTTGTTAGTCACCGGAAGTTGGCCCTTGCAATTGTAACCATTTTTATGATTAATAGATTAAGTCCTTTTCTATGGCAAATTCACCTTGGCGGGTGGACAGGACTAACCTTTTCTAAGGGGAACCTAGATAATCGAATGTTTCATTTTATCTTCATTGCACTCTTAATTGTTTATCATTTTGAATGCATAATAGGTCTAAGGGAAAAGTTTTGAAAACCCAATTCAAACCCCTATTTCTTGTAATTTTATCAACGTCCAATTGGTACCATAGCTCTGTTCTGTTACTGATTCTCGAATCGAACACTTAACCATGTAGAGAAATACAGTTTGAAAAAACCTTTGGCTGCTATAAACTCAAAAGAAAGAAATGATTTCTGTTCTAAGCCTTAAATCTCCATTAGAAAAAGAATTCAAGTCCTGGACTAGAATATGAAATATGAAGATAATCCGTGTCATGCAAGAGGAATTTTTAGGAAGCAAGAAATCTTGTTTGGAGAAAGTTAATTCTTTCAGAGTATAGGATGTTCTCAACAACAGACTCTATCTACCGTTGACTTTCTCAGTATTTCTCATTAGGAACTCTTTCGTGTAAAGAATATTAAATGCACATTTCCTAAGGTCATGCATGAATGCTTTGGAGTTAATCAAAAGAAAAGATCACAGTTCAGAATACTCAAACAGTGGAATATTTACTGTATGAATAGATCATAAGTAATCAAAGATATTGATGCTGCTCAACAAGATTTAGGAGTCAGAATCAGAGAAGATATCATCCCTAGAAAAGATTGCGGAATCAGAACTGGAATCAAGATTCAAGATCTTCTGATCCCTTCTCTTAAGATCATTGGCTGAATCAGAAATGATGTTTTCTTAAAACCATCATTCTCCAAGAAAAGGAATCTCAAGGTACGCAAGTTTATGTTAAATTTTAAGCATGATGCATTTGATTAATGAAGTTCTCTTACATTGAAGTATTTGTAATCTCTATCATAATTATTATCTGAAATCTTGGAAACTGAAGAGTTCACTTCATATAATAAATGTCTTGATCTCCATTGGTTTAACATATGGAGTTTAATCATCTTTGAATTTAACTTATTGGGTAAACTTCATTGGGAATAATGATTTTTGGCATGCTTAATTCGATTCCTATTCCTAGCCTATTCTTCTCATCATTGATTATCTTTTAACTTGTAATTGAACTAATGACTTCTCTTTCAGTCATTATTTTCATTATGAATCTCTGTGCATATTTTTTCTTGAAACATAACCACTCCACTTTCAACCTTGTTTCTTTCCCTCTATTTATATCACTTGTTTCATAACATTTCCATTCACCTAAGTTCAAACTCTCTTGTTCTCTATCCCCTTTCAAACTCATCATGACAGTAAGAACTTTCTAAGGTGATGAACAGTTTCTCTTTGTCATCCATGAACAAAAAATCAAGTTCAGAGAACTGAGAACTAAAGGTTACAACCTCTTGAGGCAAGTAAGAACTCAATAATAGCAAAACTATTTTTCCATGATTAAGGGATCAATTTTTCCTAACCTTATGAAAGAGTTCTGGGTGAATGTTGAAGGTGGAGTAAAACACAAGAAAGGGGGAATTGAATTGCGTTCTTTATTAATTAAAATTTCCCTTTCTTCTTTTTTAACGTCTTTTCTTTCACTTGTTTAATCATCTATTGGATTATGCTTTGATGTTGTGGAAGCATGACGTATAGAACTACATATCCAATGAGATGTTCATTTTAACTTTTGTATGTCATCAGAACTTCTGACTTGTTCAGTACAGTTCTGCAGATTAAAAGCTTGGAAGTTCTAAGTTAAAATGACATGAGCAGAAAGTAAAAGACACATTCATTTTTATCCCGGTTCACCTTCTAACTAAGGTTACCTCCAGTCCACCTTCCTTAGGTGATTTTCCTCTCAACAGAGGTCTTAATCCACTATAACCAAATCATGATTACAACTGCACGATCCTCTGTCGTGACTAACAACCAGCACAGCCAACTACTGTGACTAACCATCTGGACAATGACCCGTTCAGTGATCTCCATGAGATATAACGTCCATTGACTCAGGAACCCTGCACAAGCTACGCGCGAGTGACTAACCCCTAGTTGACTGTACCGTTTAGTGATCCCAGCAGGATATAACGTTCATCAATCTAGTACCTGCACCACAACACATTGTGACTAACTCCTTGCACAACTACCTGCTGTGACTGACTACAGATAATAAACCGTTTAGTGATCTCAACGAGATATGACGTTCATCAATCTTATGGAGATTACTAGTGTGCTTCTTAGCTAAGCAGATTTTCTCCTATTTTAAGTACATACTATGTGAGATAATGACAAGTAATCACTCATGAGTGGGTGAGTAATCTTTTAAGTGCACTTTGTAACACCCTTCTAAACCCCCATGGAAATATAATAAAATCAGAGTAAATATACAGCAAGGATGCTACCATTAATAAAATAAATAAAATACCAAATCGCTTGTCATGCTTTATTAGAAAATATCCGAAAATATCAAAACACATGTTCAGCACAGCGGAAACTCATTCAACAATGTTATAAAACATTTCCGATAAAATCAACGGTACATAAACCAATAATGGAAAAACAGTGTATCACAAGCAACTCTAAGACTATCGTCCCCCAGTGTTACAAGATCAGAGCATGACTGACACGACCCAACATAACCGGATAAACTCTACGAGTCATCCTCACCGATCGCTTGGGCCGCTACTTTAATCTGAAATCATCAAAGTAAGGGTGAGACTACATCATAATTAAATAGCATTATAAATCATCAGATATAGAATTTCATAAGCAATTATCCACCCTACTTAGCATATTCAGATTTATCAATTCATACCAATCACAAGCATAAGTCAAAAATATGCACCAATAACACCACACAATCATAACACCGGATTTCATCCTGACATGTCACAATTTATACAAAGACCATGCAGACTCTTATGCATGTGGTACCAAAATTCGTGAATCACATTCACATGACTTCTCTCTTTGATACTGCACTTTAGTCGCTCACACCCCACATGGGCACACGACTACTGCCTCATCGCACACACCCCACATGGGCACACGATGACTGCCTGCTAATCTCCGCACAATGGGAATTAGCCGTCAATGATCCACTCATCAACGGGATCCAATGCAAATGATTTATGAATGAATGCACACATGTCACATACTTATATCATCATCAACCCGATGCTTAACATCGCTTTATCACATCTTACCAATAATGTCACAACAAGTATGTACATGTACAAGCATCATTCAAAACAAATCAATCATCATCATCTATCAAAACACATGATACAACATTTACCATGAATAACATCCATCTGCATCATCATTCATCAAAACACATGATAACCATATTTACCACAAACAACATCCATTTGCATAACAAAAAGAATGCAATCACATTATAACAACACACATCCTTGCACATATTCAATTATGCAAACAACAAATCATTGCATCTCATCAACTATGCAAAACAAGAATAAACCACATTTGAAGAAAACGATACGTTTCAAAATAAAATCAAGTTATTGTTGTTTTCTTTATTTCATATGGTAGAGCATTCAATATAAGGAACAACGTCCAAAACGGCGCCTAAAACGTACTTACGGTTTGAAAATTAGAAGCTTTTAAAGTTAGAGTAGTTTTCAAAACGTGCTCCTGGAATTTGTACTGGAACCCGGTTCGTCCCACATGGGAACCGGTTCCTGGACCCAAAAATTTTGTTTTTAACGTTTAAAAACACTGGAACCCGGTTCCTCCCACATGGGAACCGGTTCCCACGAACCCACTAGCTGAAAAACATGATTTTTAAGGCTTTTATGCATCCCAAACACATACCAACTCATACCCTTACGAAATGGATCACCAATAACATCAAAAATACTCCAAATACATGATTCTAATACACAAACAACAAACCATAACACCATGTAACAATACTACATCATCAATTGCAAGCAATTCATCAAATCATACATGTCAGTGTTGGTATTTCACAAAACCTAACATCCCAAATAGAGATTCTAATTCCTTAATTCAATCCTATCATCATCAAAATCATAATATCATATAATTAGAGCAATCACCCCTTACCTTAGCCAAATTCTTGATTGGTCTTCTTCCTCTTTGTTCCTCTTCACGTATCAGCTTCCCAATCTCCCGTCTCTTCTGTTCTGCTTTTCACGTTCCTTTTTCCTTTCTTCCAATTCCTTATTATTTTATAAAAATAACATTAAATTAGTAATGGACTTTACTAACTTAACACCTCCTTCTTACTAACATCACACATGGCCTAGTACCATAAACCATTCTTTTCTAATTTATTTTCCACAAACCACCAATAATTCTAATTATTAATTAAATTTCCAATTAAATTAAAATTAGAAAATATGGGGTGTTACACACTTGTCTGCATCTTCTAAACGAGATCATTGATTCTTGATGATAAGCAGAGCAAGAGCTTTAGCTTCACATGTATAATTCTTCTTCAAGTAGTTCTTCGTCTTCAACTTCTTCTGTCAAGCAGATTAAGAACACCATTTCTTATTGAAGGTTGCTTATTTGATATCTTCCTTTGATCTTCTTCTAAAGCAGATTAAGAACATCAATTCTTATTGAAGGTTGCTTCTTTAATATCTTCCTTTGATCTTCTTCTCAAGCAGATTAAGAACGTCATTTCTTATTGAAGGTTGCTTCTTTAATATCTTCGTTTGATCTTCTTCTCAAGCAGATTAAGAACATCAGTTATTATTGAAGGTTGCTTCTTTAATATCTTCCTTTGATCTTCTTCTCAAGCAGATTAAGAACATCAGTTCTTATTGAAGGTTGCTTCTTTAATATCTTCCTTTGGTCTTCTCCTCAGGCATCTTAACTTCCAAGGAAGAGCACACTCTCATAAGAGATCTTTGCTTCATTTTTATAGCTGTTGAATATGTTTGTTATCTTGATCTTTGGAAAGCGTAATAAATGTAGACGTGTTTTCACCATGCTTTTGTTTTCTTCAATATGCTGCATGTAGCTTTCTTCTTCAATCATTCTTGGGAGTTGTTCCTTTTAGTTGTTGTAGCCGTTTAGCTAATGATGATGTTTGTAACGAATTTCTTCTTATTTTTTATCCTTCGTATTTGATTTGATTTTGCTTGCCGGGCGGAAGGTTATCTTCTGATTCACATGTGACTCTGTTGCTGTTTATCTTTTGTAAGTCACTGCGTTGTAGTTCCACAGCTTGTAACTTCAGAACTTCTGAATGTGTGATCTTATGAGGTTACAGGACTTTTTGTTCCTGATTTTTGTTCATTTCCTAGGATAAGTCCTGTATAAGATTTATAACAAAGTATTTGCACACTAAATGAAACCATTAGTAATAAAATTGTTACTTACAAAATATATGTTTGTTATCATCAAAACCAGATTCTGAACATAGATTCTCAATCTTGTTCTAACAATCTCTCCCTTTTTGATGATGACAAAAACCATGTATTTTGATGGAACAATTTTATGAGAGGATAATAATTAAGCTATTAAAACTTCATCTCATTTTTTTTATGTTCAATCAAGCAACTTATATTTTCATCAAAATGTACTATTCTTTCTCCCCCTTTTTGTTATTATCAAAAAGCGTTTAAGAGGGTAGGATCAAACTTAGAAATAATTCTACTGTTCAATTAATTGATTTATCAATCAAAGATTTAATTTATTTCTTTTCCTTTTCTCCCCCTGAGATATATACTCCCCCCTGAGCTAGATACCCCTATGAATTACTTTCTAGTTAATGGCTCCCCCTGAGTTAGGTAATCCTATTTGTTTCTTCAGAAGATTTGTAAATATTTTAGTTATGCATGCGTGCATCATCTTGGAGGTTCTGAATGTGTATTCTTTCAGGCTCAGATGTTCTTCCTGTAATCTTCAAAGACATAAGCTTCTATTGCGAAAATTAGAGAGAATTTTATCTTTTAATATCCTCAAGGATTGCTCAGATTATGTTCATAACATTTATGAGATTAATGATCAGATTTTAACTAAGAATTCTACATGTTTTCTTGATTATTTAATTTTGAGTCCTTTGACTAATATCCCTTTGACAAATAAAATGTAAAATGAATTGATGTGACAGGATAAAGACAGGCAAGATTCATAGCAATTTATAAGACAGCAAACTACTTAAAAACATATAGATGTTTAGAATATCTAGGTAAAGGCTTAATTTAAGATTGTTTTGGAATAAGTGCTAGCAAAAGATTCTTGATTTTGTTAGTAGATTCTTCCTGCTTCATCATCCAGGTTTTGAACTCCCTGTTGGTTGCATCTAACCATCTCCTGGTTTATGCATTTTCCTTTTTGAGCTCATTTAAAGTCTCAAGCACCTTAGTAGACTTGTCGATTGCAACGCTTGCAAGAACATATGAGACAGTGAGAACTTTGGGAGTTACCTGGTCAGCATTTATTTCCCATATTGGTATCCTTCCTTCATAGATGTCTTTAGGCACATCATTTGAAATATGCTTTACCAAGGTCAAGGAAATTGCTTGATTATCATCAATGTCCACATGCTCAGATGATGTAGAACCAGAAATATTGCTGATGAATAGAGGAGGTTTTAGAGCCCAGAGATCCATCACAAGAGTGATGACAGCATTTAGATACTCAGAAAATTTCTCATTAGCATGAGTGCGGCATACTTCTTTGAGTTTAAGGGATTCAGAGTTGAATCTCCTTCTGAAAGCATCCCAAAGGGCTTCTGAAGCTACTGGACTTCTGTTTGTTGAGCAGTCAACTTTCAGCTTTGCTATCCATTCCTGCATCTCTGTTTCAAAATTCTTGAACAATATATCAACCTCTATTTGTGTGGGTTCATGGATTTGAGATTCAAGGTGAGCTTCTGGTTCCTTTCCAGAGGGATGGTCAAGTTCAGACTCGGTAGAGGGATCAGATAATGATTCAAGGGATATTGCAGGGTTGATGAGTAGGTCAGGTTGATTTTCTGGAGATTTTTCAATTTGAGGTTCAGAGGTTTCTATTTGTTAAGATTCGGGGATTTGATCTTCTGAGATAATATGTTGTGAGATTGGTGAATTTTGTGGTGATGGAGAGGCCGGAATGACATGTACTTCAGAAGATGATGTTCTGACAGTATCTTCTAATGAACGAGGTAGGGTTGTGTTCATTAGGTGTGGAGGAGTGGATGTGATGGATTTAGGAAATGAGTTATAGGCAGGAGTGTTTTGGACAAAAAGTGTCAGGAATAATTGTGGCTAAGGGGCTAGTGTATCCAGGAATGTTCCATGATCCTGTGTACCACCCATAAGGTTTTTGAATAGAATTTTCGCATTGAGGCCTGTATTCAGAAGATTCTACACCTTCTTCATGGATTGGTGGGTTTTGTGGAGAGGGTGCAGATTTAGAAGAGCTGAGGGATATAGTTTCTTTTGGTGGTGGATGTTCAAATGGTTTTAGATTAAATGATATGGAGAAGATGGGAGGATTTTCTTGTTGGAATTCTGGTGAAGCTGTATCTGGTGAGGTTCCTTTTTTATCAGTGGTTTGAGGACATATTTCTTTGGGATTCTCCGGAGTACTGGAAATGACTTAAGGAATGGTGGTTTGAGTTTCTATTTTTTTGGAAGATATAGATGTTTTTGGATTAAAATTGTCAATGTCTGACAGTAGTTGTGCCAAGGTCTGATCTTCTGGGAGATTAGTAGAACTGTTTTCTAAGGTTGGGGATTTGATTGTTTGGGAATCGGGTAAAACAGAAGTTTCAATATTTTCAGAATTAAGAGTTGAAACAAAGATAGAAGAATTACCTGCAGTTCTTTTCTTTTTATCCTTCTTAACTTTAACAGAGGTTTCTTCATCTTCAGCCTTCCTCTTTTTGGTCTTCCTCTTGTTCTTGTTAACTTCTTGAATGGGGTCATTTCTGCCTTAGAGCCAGACTGGATTAATAGGTATGACTGCTTCGTTGTTTAATCTAATAAAGTCCAAAATGATGTGAGAAGTGTCTCCTGCATTGAACATAGGAAAGTCCTCAACATGAACCCTTCTGCTTGTGATGGAGCTTTCTTTAGGAGTGGAGGGTTTTTGGACCATTTTCTTTAAGATATTCATCTTCTTCAGATTCTTCCCACTCAGGGTTTTTCCACATATCGATTCTAACTCTTGAACTAGTTTGGCTTCTTCTAGATGAGCCACCAAGCCATTCTCTGTCAGAATGTCTGAGATTAACCTAGAGAGAGGAATCCAGTTCTTCTGAACCTTGACTTTTCGATCTTCTCTTGATTCTTTAACATGTGTCAATAGATGTTTGAAGAGGATGAATGGTAAGTCAGTCGTAATATTCTTACCAAGGCAGTACAGTAAGAATTCTTGATCAGCATTTATATAGTCGGATGAACTTGTAGGTTTACGGTAGAAGATACAACCCAGAAAGATTTTTGCCCAAACTTGATAGTATTCTTTCAGTTGTTTAAACTTTGAGTTTTTCCAGGATTCTCCATTCTTGTTGATTTATGCGTTGACCAGTTCCATATCTGGTCTTCCATCAGAGATACCAACATACCCATCCTTTTCAATCCCTAATAATTTTCTGATCAGATTTTCAATGATTACAACTTGCTTACCCATAACAATTGATAGAATCGCAGTTGGGGTGGTTTCTGCATGTATCCAGAATTCTTTAACCAAGAGTAGAAAGACTGGACCGATCAACCTATCAAAGAAGTTTCTCCATCCTTGAAATTCAATGGCAGGAAGTAAATCGATATTGTTTTCCTTGATGTTCTCCAAATCCACCATGTACTCACACAGAACTTCAATCTGATCAATGGGTAAGAGCATTGTTCTTTTGGGTTCAGTGTATCCTTTGGTTTGGGGGTTGATGGAGAAGGTTGCTGGGTTGGGATTGGATGATGAAGACGCCATTGATGACTGGTTGTGGTTTTGTTTCTAGAGAGAGAGAGAGAGAGAGAGAGAGAGAGAGAGAGAGAGAGAGAGAGAGAGAGAGAGAGAGAGAGAGAGAGAGAGAGAGAGAGGAAGAGCGCAATGTAGGGTTTGAAGATGAGTGAGAGGGAAAGAGGGAAAGAGAAATTTCGAATACTATTTATAGAGAATAATAAAAAATTTAAAATAAATTAATTATAATAACTAATAAATTATCTCATTGATTAAGGACGAGAACGTGATGATTGAGATGATTTGAACAGTTATCTAGAGATGAGTAACCATACCTGGCACGTGTGGTCTTTTGGAGGTTTACACACGTGTTCATACCTTAGAGCCATCAAGATGAAGTAGTATTTACCATGATGAACTTCTGAGACAAGCAGTTTCAGAGATGATTCCTTGTTTCTTCAGTCTTCAGAGGATGAGGTAGGAAACTTCTGTTACTTGCACCTTAATAAGTTTGATGTTTAAGATTTCTGGAATACTGATGAATTCTTCTGAGGATAATTATTTTGCTCCTTTTGAACCCTTTATCTTCTGACTTTAGATATCTTCGAGCTTCTTCAGATTTGATGCTTATCTACATAACTCCTTATGACGAGTGAATGATGTGCATAGAGTATTGAGATTTTTTCCTTGACATTTCCTGATTTATACCGAGTATTTAAATTTGACTTTGATCTTCAGCTCAGTGTTGTTTTTCTCCTTCTGGATCTATCTACACGGTTAAGTGTTTGATCTTGAGATCAATACAGAGCCATGTTCTTATACCAATTGAAGGTGGAGAAAAACACAAGAAAGGGGGGATTGAATTGTGTTCTTTATCAATTAAAATTTCCCTTTCTTCTTCTTTAACGTCTTTTCTTTCACTTGTTTAATCATCTATTGGATTATGCTTTGATGTTGCGGAAGCATGAAGTATAGAACTACATATCCAATGAGATATTCATTTTAACTTCTGTATGTCATCAGAACTTCTGACTTTCTCAGTACAGTTCTGCAGATTAAAAGCTTTGAAGTTCTAAGTTAAAATGACATGAGCAGAAAGTAAAAGACACATTCATTTTTATCCTGGTTCACCTTCTAACTAAGGTTACCTCCAGTCCACCTTCTTCAGGTGATTTGCCTCTCAACAGAGGTCTTAATCCACTATAACCAAATCATGATTACAACTGCACGATCCTCCGTCGTGACTAACAACCTTCACAGCCAACTACTGTGACTAACCATCTGGACAATGACCCCTTCAGTGATCTCCGCGAGATATAACGTCCATTGACTCAGGAACCATGCACAAGCTGCCCGCGAGTGACTAACCCCTATTTGACTGAACCGTTCAGTGATCCCAGCAGGATATAACGTTCCTCAATCTAGTACCTACACAACATGTTGTGACTAACTCCTTGCACAGCTACCTGCTGTGACTGACTACAGATGATAAACCATTTGGTGATCTCAGCGAGATATGACGTCAATCAATCTTCTAGAGATTACTAGTGTGCTTCTTAGATAAGAAAATTTTCTCCTATTTTAAGTACATACTATATGAGATAATGACAAGTAATCACTCATGAGTGGGTGAGTAATCTTTTAAGTGCACTTGTCTGCATCTTCTAAACGAGATCTTTGCTTCTTGATGATAAGCAGAGTAAGAGCTTTAGCTTCATATGTATAATGCTTCTTCAAGTAGTTCTCCGTCTTCAACTTCTTCTGTCAAGCAGATTAAGAACACCAGTTCTTATTGAAGGTTACTTCTTTGATATCTTCCTTTGATCTTCTTCTCAAGCAGATTAAGAACATGTGTTCTTATTGAAGGTTGCTTCTTTAATATCTTCCTTTGATCTTCTTCTCAAGCAGATTAAGAACGTCAGTTCTTATTGAAGGTTGCTTCTTTAATATCTTCCTTTGATCTTCTTCTCAAGCAAATTAAGAACATCAGTTCTTATTGAAGGTTGCTTCTTTAATATCTTCCTTTGATCTTCTTCTCAAGCAGATTAAGAACATCAGTTCTTATTGAAGGTTGCTTCTTTAATATCTTCCTTTGATCTTCTTCTCAAGCAGATTAAGAACATCAGTTCTTATTAAAGGATGCTTCTTTAATATCTTCCTTTGGTCTTCTCCTAAGGCATATTAACTTCCAAGGAAGAGCACACTCTCATAAGAGATCTTTGCTTCATTTTTATAGCTGTTGAATATGTTTGTTATCTTGATCTTCAGAAAGCGTAATAAATGTAGACGTGTTTTCACCATGCTTTTGTTTTCTTTAATGTGCTGCATGTAGGTTGCTTCTTCAATCATTATTGGGAGTTGTTCCTTTTAGTTGTTGTAGCCGTTTATCTAATGATGATGTTTGTAACGGATTTCTTCTTATTTCATATCCTTCGTATTTTATTTGATTTTGCTTGCTGGGCTGAAGGTTATCTTCCTATTCACATGTGACTCTGTTGCTGTTTATCTTTTGTAAGTCACTGCGTTGTCGTTCCACAGCTTGTAACTTCAGAACTTCTGGATGTGTGATCTTCTGAGGTTACAGGGCTTCTTGTTCCTGATTTTTGTTCATTTCCTTTGAAGCCTCTAACGTTATTTCTGATGTAGTCGATGTACTCTTCTTATGATGAGTCCTGTATAAGATTTATAACACAGTATCTGCACACTAAATGAAACCATTAGTAATAAAATTGTTACTCACAAAATATATGTTTGTTATCATCAAAACCAGATTCTGAACATAGATTCTCAATCTTGTTCTAACAAATGCTTCTGTTATTTTTGAAGGAAACAAAATTCGATACTCTGTGTTTGGGCATTCAATAAGGATCACTAGGACAACAATTGCTAATTCAATTGAATGTCAGGATGTTCGTGCTTCTGTGAATGACTATGTGTTTAACTATGATTTTGATGCAAATCTCATTCAACGGTTTTTGCACTCGATTGAGCATTACTCTGAGTCCTCATCTTCAATAATCCTTCAACCTACTTTTAAAGTATGGTTTCAATTTCTCCTATCAAATCTTCATCCTAGGGAAACCAGAACAGAAGAACTCAAAAATGAAGACAAAGAGCTCCTATTATTTCTCTCTTGCGATATTCGCATCAATCTCCCTAACATTATCTTTAACTATCTCAAGATTACTATCATGGCTTCAAGGAACCAGACAACCTTTCCCATCCCGTATGGAAGAGTGTAGTTTGAGATTCTCACCAAAGTTGGGATAGTTAGTAGGATTAGAAAGGAAGGGCATGAGGATGTGTTGGGTGTTGAAGAATGTGAAATGTTTGATTATGTTAAGTAATCCTTCCAGGTTGTTTTCTTTATTATTATCTTTTTGTAACCACCCCTACTCAACTAATGAACTTGTGTTTTCATATTGATCGGTATGTTTCCCTGATCTAAATTTTGCTAAAAATCATCATTGATTATTTTCACAAATAAACCAAAACATTTGATACTAAGCTTGTAACTTATGAATACAAATTCATATGATATCAATTGATAATAATCCTTTGTCAATGAAAATAAATATGGACTTGTTATAGTTGATAACTATAGTTGTTGGACACGGATGACATTCGTTAAACATAAGAATGAGTCTCACTCTGCATTTACCAAAGTATGCTCTAAAAGCTACAATAAAAATACACGTATTATTGAAGAACCAATTCGTGTTTGGATTTGATGATAAGCTTGACTTAGAAAAGTCAAAGCTGGTTAAAGGTTTTGCAGATCCAAAAATTACTCATGCAGGATCTGGAGAAAAGTCTATGCTTTATGAAGATCTATTTCTGAGAAATAAGGTTGGAAATGTTAGAACAAGAAGGACTTCAAGATATGGAGTGGATTCTGGTTATGCAAGAAAATCTACATCAGTTCTCTAGAAATGATGTTTGAAGACTTCGTACCTACGTCCAAAAGAACTCATGTCATTAGATCAAAAAGGGTATTCAAAAGCAAACAAGATAAGAAAGGCGAGAATATCTGAAGCTAAAGTATATCATGTTAGATTTCCATCTAAAGTCATTTATTTAATTCTTTCATAAGATACTTCTACAAGTTAGAAGATGTCTTGGTCAGAGATATCTCTAGTCAGAAGCTTGCTAGTTTCTTGACTCTAAGAATATTAAATCAGAGTTCTTAAATAAAAATATCTGATTTGACTTCTGTCAACTTTATCATGTCAATCTATTTACGTGGATCAGTGGGAAATTTCTTTTGAGAATATTTAAAACTCTTTATATTCCTACCCTATGTGTTTTTAAAATGAAACTATTAAGACTCGCTTTAATTGAGTATAAATCTGGTTAAGCACGACTTTCCCTTCCTACTTCTTTGTCGTCTTTGCATTTATCTCTCTGACAAGTGTCTTGGAAATGATGGTCCTTTTTATTCTCTCCTGTTTCAAAAAATTTCCTTAACTACATTGAGCTTTTCAAGTTTGATATATCTCGTAACAAAATATTTTCTCTTGTCAGTCGCGTTTTTCATCCTTTACCTATTTATCTCTTACCTCTTCTCTTACGAAATCTTATATGATTTTATTATTTTAAAATCATCCTCTTGCCTTCTCTTCCTCTTCTGTTTATCTCATGTCTCTAGTTACCCTTCTTGAAGATTAGACCCTTCTCGAAGTCATAACTGAAGAAAAAATCAAACTGCTCCATCTTGGTGAAAGAGAAATTGCTTTTGATATCTCCCTAACCATGTGTCAATCAAGAATGGACAAATTATTTCACCATGCTGGATAAACCTGTCTACACAAATCTTGTAAAATATTTTTGGAAACATGTTTAGATCAATGATGAAGGGCGTTTCATTGCTTCTTGAATTTTTTGTGTCCCCATCATCATCACTCCTTTCTCCATCGTTCTTGCTACTGGCTGTAAGAACATTGGCTTTACTGTTGAACAAATAAAATCTCAACATTCCTTCGTTGAGAAGCTTTGATGCCTCCACAAAATGTCATCCAGATATGAACCTACAAATCCAGAGAATCATCTTCCCATTCCCAGAGCTTGGTTTAAGTTTTTGTTAACAAATTTTCGTCCTCGAGCAGCCAAAAAAATGTTCTATTGTATGATGATCGGTTATTTCCTTTCCTTATGATCAATCATAATAGGATAAATCTTCCTCAAACTATCTTCAATTTTCTGCAAGATTCTATCATTTCATCCATAAATCACAACAAATCCTACATATCTTTTGGAAGAATTCTATCCGAAATCTTCCATAAAGAAGGGATTGTTGAAATTATCAGGGAAAACGGTCCAGAAAATGGTCTGGTGAAGAAATACTGTGAACTTTTCAATGGTTAAATTTCTTTGTTGCTCCTATTTTAAATCTTTTTGTTTTTTGTGCTGCATTTGTTTCTCTAATATAATGAAATTACTCTTTATCTCTCTCTATGTTCTTTTTACTTGTGCTTAATAAAATTTAAAATCAATTAATAATGACTTAAACTTTTTGATTATGACAAAAAGGGGAAGAAAGATTATAAATGATTTTGATAATATCTCTAAATCTCACTGCTTGCATGACACACACACACACACACACACACACACACACACACACACACACACACACACACACACACACACACACACACACATATATATATATATATATGCGCAAAGAATTTAAAATGAATTTCAGGTACATCAGCAGAATGAACTAAGAACTTCTAAAGTGTAGAAGGTTCAAACAATCAAACTGTGAAAAGAACTTCTAATGCTATGAAGGTTTTGTTGATCAAACTCTTATAAAAGAAATTCTAATGATTAGAATATTCTGAGAGATTGAGTGTTGATAAAAAACTTCAAACATTGTGAAAGGTATGATTGATCAAGCTTTGACAACAAACCTATCTGATGATTTAAAGGTTCTTAAGAAGAAAAGAATTTCTAATAAAGCAAACTCTGATAAACTGCTTCCACATGCTTAAATCAAAATTCTAGTCTATGGTCATCAAGCTCGGAAAACCCTACTTGTCTAGTAAAGTCTTAAGTTTTAGATTCAGGGAGAGATTTTTTAACTCAGGGGTTTTTATAAACAATGCTCAAATATCCCTTCATTCTAAACTGTAAGTCTTTGACTCATGGGGAGCTTACGCAAATCAAGGGAATTTTTCTTCTTTACTTTAATTCGACAATGATAATAACTTTTAAAATTGTTACATCAAATTACATGGTTTTGTCATCATCAAAAAGGGGGAGAATGTTAGAAGAAGATTTGGTTTTTCACTTTATATCTAAGTTTTGATGATAACAACACGTATATTTTATATGTAAACAGTTTTGTTTCTAATGGTTTATTGAGTGTGCAGATCATAAGTTCTTTGTGATTTAGGACTGTTGTCTAAAGAGTCATCAGATATGCTTAGCACGTCATAACCATTATTCTCTTCTTCTCCTAACGAAACATCAGTAGTTCTGAAAAATGCCAAATGTTAATCAGAAAGAGGATCTCCTGTGTACTTTTCAATAAGGTGCTGCTTCAGAAGTCTCTAGTGTCTCCAGAAGAAATAAGTCTATTAGAAGTTGTTACTTCAAGATCAGAAAACAAGTCTACATCAGATACAAGCTTTTGCTTCAAAAGATCAGATGTCAAGATATATTCTTCAGAAGAGTTGTAGCTTCTCAACTCTAATGACATAGTCAAGATCAGCTGATAAATTTCAAGATCAGAAATGCGGATTAGTCGTCATGACTCAAAGTTCAAATATTAAGACTTGTCTTCAAAAAAACTTTTGCTTTAGATATCTGAAAATATTGTTTTGTTTCTAAAAGACTTTGATACTATTGCATTTAAAGATATATGAATTCTTTCTCACTCCTCAAATTAGTTATCTTATACCTCAGATACAGATTTGATCTGGGAAGTTCTGCATCGTACTTCAGAAAAGTTATTGTTATCATTTCTAAAAGACAAGGTTCTGTTCCTAATAGCTCTGATGTTTTCATGCTATCATAACAAGGTAGTTTCTGAACTACTCATAAGATGAATCATTAGTAGAGTGAAGATAAGAAGTTGATCTCTTCCAAGCTTATTACTTTAGATCAAAGTACATCATTTAAAGATAAGATCAAGAAACTTACTCAAGAAGATTTAAGTTCAATGGTGTGCTTGAACAAATCCATTATTATCAAGACGTTCGTATTATTCAGAAGCTCTCTTACAAATTTTCATGGTAAAGCTGCAAGCTATAGGAAAAGGAAGTAACGTGTTGTACTATCCAACATCTACACTTGATACTTTTCGTTGGAAAGTAATTGTAGGCTTTTGGAAAGGACTCTTTTATCCTCACAACGTCTCTTTTTCTAAACACTATAAAAGAATATCAAGATTTCAGAAGAAAAAAAGGAGAAATGCCAAAAGGTGAAGCTCAAGTACTCAAAATAAGAACTAGCTAATGCAAAAAGCTGAAGCCAAACAAAAAGAGAAAAAGGAAATATGAAAAGAGGACAAAACATTAAGAGAAAGAAGAGAAATAATATCACTACAAGATGCCACTCAAATATTTATCAAATTCATGTTTGTAGAATCATGTAAAAGCAAGGAGTTGTTGCTCATAACTTGCTTAACACTTTTGTGTTAAATCTTTGTACTTAAATATTTGTGTAATCAGCTTAATAGAAGAAATCATGTAAAGACAAACATTAAGCAATTGTATGTTGTTTGTTCCTTGAGTGATTAGTCTTATTCTGTAGACTCAACAAGACTTTGACAGTTTGTCATCGTGGAGAAATCTCCTTTAGGGAACCAGTTGGGTCAGAATTCTTAAAGAAGTCATTGATCGTTATATCTCTTAGTGGACTAGTTGGGTTAGAATTCTTAAGAGATCACTAACAGACTGGTCAATGCTTTGGTTGTTAGTCATCGGCAGTTGGCCCTTGCAATTGTAATCATTTTGATGATTAGTGGATTAAGTCCTTTTCTATGGCAAAATCACCTTGGCGGGTGGACAGGACAAACCTTTTCTAAGGGGAACCTGGATAACTAAATGTGTCATTTTATCTTCATTGCACTCTTAATTCTTTATCATTTTGAATGTATAGTATGTCTAAGAGAAAAGTTTTGAAAACCCAATTCAAACCCCCCTTTCTTGTGTTTTTCTCAACCTTCACTATTTCCAGGTCCAATGAAAATTTTTATTTTCTATACTTGCAATCCATCCCAGAGATATGTTGTAGCGGTGGTAAATATTTTCTCTCTTTAGGGCGGCTTCATATTATTAAGGATTAGGGTAATATTTTCTCTTGGTTATATCGAAAAACTGAAGGGTTAGTTTACTTAATTTACACTTATAAACAAATAAAAACATAAACTACAAAAGATGAGATTTGAGGCGTGTCTTGATTTGTTTTCCCCCTCGGTTTTCTTAAAAATCGAGGGAATATGTTGTTTTTATTATTATAAAAAAAATGGCGTGCCTAGGCATAATACCTCGTTTTTTGTGGCTAAGGTGAAAGCTTCGTCATGAAATGTATTATTTGTAGTAGTGAAAGCAGCAAATAATATATTAAGAAATAATCGATTAGAAGCATTTAATTTCAAATTTTCTGCTCTCTAATCGATTTTCCCTGAAGAGATAATCGATTATAGCATTATAAACATCAAGCCACCCATTTTCTCAACTTCCAACAGATTGCATTCATGGGATAATCGATTTTAGGCCTTTATAATCAAATATTTTTTTCCTATTTAAAAGTATTCCTTCTCCTATCTTCTCATATCATCTTATTTTCTTCTCTTTTGTGTTCCCATGTGAGCGTTTGAGAAAAAATCTTTTCATTTTTTTCTATTATCACCAATGGCACCCAAAAGATCCTGCACCATCGGAGGCTCCACCTCATACTACTCAAAGAATAAATTTGTTCGTCATTTGGTTGGAATTTAGATTTAAGCTTCAAATCCTTGTAAAATGAGGTTCGTGGGCATATCATATTGAAATCTCGCAAGATAGTTGATACTCTCGAGAAGAATTCTCAGGGACAAGCGTAGGTAAAATTATTAGGTCGAACCTATATTAATATCTGGAATCTTTCAGTCTCCCTTATCTCTTTTACTTTTAGTTATTTTCTTTCCTTTGTTTTTCCATCTATTCTTTTTTGATGTTGCTTATTTACTTGTTAGTTTTAACAAATGTATTCAAAGTCTGATTTCATCAATGGTTTTATTTTCAATCAACATTTTTCAAATCCACACAATTCATCCCTTCTCTTGTGTTTCCAATCACATGGCCAATAATATATGGACACAAATATCACATATGAGACATTTTATGTCTAGATAAATAACCTAACCTACAGTTTCAAAGAGATGACATGAGAATGTAGAGTTGGTTTGGTGTATGTAATAACAAGTAAAGAGTAATACTCTTGTTTTAGTGGAGCTATAGTGACTATGTTTTGAAATGATTATTTTTACTTATGTTAGAGTACTCTTTGTATTCCTTTATTATCCTATAAAATTTTAAAAAAATTTTAAACTATAGATATTATATAATATTTATAAAAAAATATTAAAACAAACTTCGAAATTAGTATACAACATAGAATTCAAAACATGTACTTTATATCACTGTAAACGTTTATTACAAATGAGAATTTATTACACACCACACAATTGCAAGTAAATATAAAAATGCATATCAAGTTTAGTACACAGGTGGTGGAGGGAAATTATATGGGTAAGGATTATAAGGTGCAGGTGGAGACTTGTAAAAGTATGGAGGAGGTGATGAATAAGATGGACGCGATGGGGGTGCATAGATGTAGGATGGAGGAGGAGATTTATAAACATACGGAGGTAGTGATGGGGGTTTATAGATATATGGTGGAGACTCATAAACATATGGAGGGGGTTTATAGATATATGGTGGAGACTCATAAACATATGGAGGGGGGGAAGACTTGTATACGTATGGAGGAGGTGGTGAAGGAGATGGGGGTGGTGGTGACTTGTACACATATGGTGGAGGAGGAGAGGGGTATGGTGGTGGAGGAGATTTGTAGATATATGGAGGTGGTGGTGAGGGTGGGGGTGGGCTCTTGTATACATATGGTGGAGGAGGTGGTGACTTATAGACGTATGGAGGAGGTGGTGAAGGGGGTGGTGGTGGTGGTGAGTTGTAAACATATGGAGGTGGTGGACTAATATATACATATGGAGGTGGTGGTGATGGAGATGGTGGAGGAGATTTGTAGTAATATGGTGGAAATTTATCGAAATAAGGAGGTGGTGGCGATGGGGATGGTAGAGGTGGGGGTTTATAGTAATATGGAGGAAATTTGTCGACATAAGGAGATGGTGGAGATTTATAGTAATATGGAGGGAATTTATTATCATATGGAGGAGGAGATTGATAATTATATGGAGGAAATTTGTAAGCATATGGGGGTGGAGATTGATAGTTATTATATGGAGGGAATTTGTAAGCATATGGGGGTGGAGATTGATAGTTATTATATGGAGGTGGTTTGTAAGTGTAAGGTGGTTGGGGATAGTTGTTGTATGGATATTGACCTCCATAGTATGGCTTATCGTCATCAGCAATAGCAAAAGTAGTAAAAGTGATTATGCAAAGTGCTATTGCATATATGAGTCGAGGCCATTGCCTCGCCCCAATTGAACTTCCCATGCTCTCTCTTAAGAAGAAGCCTTATTTATCTTTTATTTGCTATTTAGAAGGTTTGTTGTTTATAAGTATTGGATTGTAAGGCTTTATATAGTGTTATGGCCTTCAATATGTTAGATTTTTTAAGTTTTTTTACAAAGTGGCTTAACATTTTTATTAGATATTTTGCTTTCATAGATGATGCACCCTATATTTTTGTCCCATTCTATTTTTCAACTTGTAGTTTACAAAGTCAAGAAGTTGATGACTGTATGTAACCCTTACATAATTAGATTTGATCAAACATTTTTCAGAAAGAGCGAGTCAAGAGTTTACTCTTGCTATTACCATTGACTTTTGGAAAATAACAGGTGATTATGCAAACGAGATATTGTGTAAAATAGAAGTTATAGGAAAAATGTAAAATACATTGATTTCTTTAATCCAACTTGAGTATCAAACTATCCGACCTTAATTTAAGCGCATTAACCAAATGACAACATTTGAAAAAATAGATAAATGCATATAGTTCATTTTTTGTTATGATTTGACCAAAAAAATGCAAATGAATCTTTGAAGAGAAATATTATTTGGACAATATTTTTGCTGTCCAACAGCATGTGTGCATGCATATATATATTGCCATGAGCAAACATTCTATCATCTCCGACCAAGAATTTCAAAATGTCCTACTTATAAATTTCTGATTTTAAAGCATTGATTTAAGTAATTCATTTCCACTCGTTCTCGTTTTGTACTTGAGATTTTGGACCATCATAATCTTACTTTAGTTAACTTGACCCTGTAAGAAGAAGCTCGAAGACGCAATAATCCAACTTAATGGCCCATAATCTAAATATGGTAAACAAAAACATGTAGGTACATTTTTATTTTGTTAATTTCAGAAGGGTTGGGGAAGCCATAGTCGCAAAGAAACCTAAGGGTTAAGCCTCCTCTGGAAACGGCACGATCACAGCCTTAGAGTTGAACTTCGGGAATATGTAATGATTTTGACCAATTAATGATTTTGACACCAGAACTTTGGGAATTAGTAAACACGTCTTGGTGGTAAGTCGGGTTAAGTTTCACATATACTTGATGAGCAACCTCGATGAAAGGCGTTATTTGATAGTACAGACCTTTGAAAATTTTCATATTGTCAGCATAAGCCTCAAACATCTTCCCACCCTGCCTAAGAGAGAGTAAACTTTGGCTTTGTTTTGAGTCAGTCGAAATGCGCTGGATGTTGAAAAGGTGGAATGAGAGCGTCAGAGTCGACACACCACTTTAATATTTACACTAGTATTGAAAGACTTTACCATAAACATAACTCACTAGATGGAGTTTTGAAGGGGAAATATCCATGTGGTTGAGACCTCAAAGTCATTAAAGGAATGTTAGAGACCTATTTGAAAAAATAAACACTCGTTGGAGAGAAAGAACGCACCCCTAATATTTGTTGCACAACCTCTTGTCACCTTTTAGGGAGAGAACCCCTTATTAGAGGAGGAAACCACCTCGATGAAAACGTTTTCCATACCTCCTTTTTTGGTGAAGATAGAAATTGTGTATAGCGTCTCTTGATCCACCTATAACGGTTGATTTTTATTTTTTGGACTCCAAATTTATCTGCTGGTTGCCCGGATCCATCCCTGCATCACTACCAATAGATAAAAAATAATGATCGTGAGTATAAGCATGTGATTGATATTTCATCCACTACATTACTTCGTTATTAGTTGGATCACAGTCAAAATCACTTTGATGCTCCGTAATGTAAGTTTGAGCATATTGTTTGCCCATGTACTCTATATTTGTTACAGGAAAAGCTGAGAAAGCAAAGCCTCTAGTGATTTCACTGATATCAAGTGCGCTAGTAACACCTCCCTTTTTGATAACAATGTCCGCTTTTTAGCTTTCCATGACAATCACCCCAAGAATCCCGACAGACAAGAAAGTAAAAGCATTGAAAAAGAGTCGAGATTGTTATCTTCAAGAACCCTTCCGCCTGATATGCAAGGAAGTCGAGTCTCTAAAATGCCAAGAGGATCGTTGGAGCAAAGAGGGAAATTTGGGAAGAAGAAGAAAAAGAGCATAAATGCTTGGGGCCGAGTTTAGTAGGAAGAACACAAAAATTTATAGGGTTTTAAAAGCAACGTGAGTAAAAGGAGATCAGGTACACCCTTTGACCTTTATATACTAGCAACATGAAACCCCAAGATCAACAATCAAAGATCGAGGAAAACACATTATCACCGCCAACGATTCTGATTTGGCATCGTTCATTCCACGACACTCAAGTACTCTAAGAAAGATCATCTCCACAACACCAAAGCAAGTAAACATAAATTTCAACATCATACATATCCCATCAAAATGAGTTCCCATCAAAATCAAATTATAAAAGCATTCAAAATGACTAAACCATTATCTAAACATAAACAAAATGAATTTTATAAATCAGATTCGTGTATGTCTCATCTTCTCTTTTAAGTTTCATCACATTAATATCATGTTGTTCATCACTTTATTCAAACTATTGTCTTCCACCTTCACATCCTACTCCTCATCTCCATTAGCCTGATATGTAACAAGTCTAGACCGATGTTTAGTAGCTCTTGTTGATTTATTATCCTTGACAACATCACTAACAACTTCCCATGTCAAACCCTCTTCTACCAAAACCGAATCATCTTCCCAAAGGATAATTATGTCATTGTTATTAAAAGAGAAGTAGGGCAAGGCAAAGAGAACAAAGGTTGAAGTTGTGAAATAAAGAAAAAAGCACAAGAGTTACCAAAGAAAAAAAGGTAAGACATAGAGAGATATAAAATAGAAGAATGAGAGAAGAAATAGAGCCAAAGAGTTCAATACTAAACTACTAACCTTTGAAGAGAAATTGAGCTAGGAGAAGAGATGAAGCAAAACAAAGAATCAAAAGCAAATGGCATAGCAGCATGGATAAAGACAAAGAAACAAATGAAAACAACAACGAAGACAAGGGATATATCTTTATAGAATACTTCATTCATTCTTCGTTATAAACAAATTTTAACTTTTTAGATTTATTAAATAACTATTTTTAACTTTTTGGATTCATTAAATAACGGATGTATCTATTTCATATATAAATTAAATACATTAATTATTCAATAGATTTTAAAGTCAAATTTTACGGAAATGAAAAAAGTATTGAAGTTTTATAAATTTGCCACAATTAAAAGTAGCAGCATCAAACCGCAAAGACAATGCCATTGTGTTGCAATTGCGCCACTACAACACCGATATTCACAGCCAAATAGATAAATCATTACCCTAGGTAAACCACCTGTGTTGTCCTTGAAAATGTCTCGTGTCCATCCAACTTTCACCAGCACATAGACCGTAACCTTTTATGCAATGTCCCCAAACCCGTTGGTTGTACCCTCAATCATGTAATATAATATCATCTTATTACATGTTTCTACACCCGTTGTATTCAACTTAGGTTTTCCATCAGCTAAAAAAGGAAGTTTTGCCAGAACATCTATAAAAAAGTTAAGAGTTAGCGAGTGCCTGTGCTGTGTGTGAACCATGTATAAGTAAGATGGTTGCTCCTGCAAAGTCTCTCTAACTTTCGTATAAATTATGAATGCGAGTTTCATATTCCGGGCTCTCCAACACAAACACTGTATCAGCAGCTGGTGATAATACGTACATGAAATCATAACACACTGTATAAAAAGTAAAATAAAACAAACCATAATCCAGCTTCAACACAATCACGTTTCATGTCCATATTCTTTATAAAACTTTGGGATACTACTCTATTTGTATTACAACTAAACCCAACGAAATTGTTTATCTTACTGCGAGAAACATATCAATGTATTTCTATGGAGAAAAAAAAAACCCATCCTTTAGGAGAAACAGAAACATATGCAGGCTACACATTCCCTTGTTCTTTATTTTTGTTTTGATTTGTCGGCAAATACTTCTGTATAACATATAGGGCAAGCCTGAAACAGTAAAGCCAACATACAAAATAAAGAATATGTATTTCAGCAGATAGGAAAATCAGCATCACAAGCACTTAATGAGTTGATGATAAATTGGTAATATCTTACCTTATTAATGCTAAGCCATTTGTTCCCACAAGTAGCATGATAAACATGTTTACATGGCAAAGTGATCCTCTTGTTGCCTCTTTTATATTCCATCTGGCAAATCACACATCTAAACAAGAGGATAAGTCAGATCAGCACATAATAGCAAATCACGCTTCCAAGTAATTTCCCTTCCATAAATAAATAAATAAATAAAACAATGAATGAAAGGACTCAATTCTGATTCTAAAACGTACAAAGACATATACCCGAGTTCATAAGCATAACACCCATCTAGATCATTTTGAATTCCAGATTATACTATATTTAAGATGATAAAAAAGACGAGACACAAAATCATAAGCATTATCTATTTGATGGCGATGCTATACATTTTTCTTCATTCAGAGATTATGAAAGAGGATAAACTAGATTGTAGCTTGTAGGGACTAAAATTGATGATAAAATTAAGTTACTACAACAACCTCCAAGCTTTATGCCACAAGGTGAAGTTGGAAACATGGATCAAGCAATGCCATAATGCTCTATCTTTTCTCATATATGTATCCAAACAAGTAAAATTAACCAAGTAAGCATTCTCATTTCAAGAGAATTAATCCGCCTTTAGAAAAGAAGAAGTCATTTTGTTGACAAAAATTAACCCAGAGAATGAGCCTAGTAGCATCAATACATAATGCCTCAAGATCAATTTGGACTGAGAAGAAAACAGAACAGTTTGATAACAGTTAGCCAACCTATAAAAATAAGCAGAAATGACAGAAAACAAAAAGCGTAAACAATGATTTTGAATACTAGACGCGTGAATCATAAAATAAATCTAATAGGTGAATATGGAAGAAAAAGCCAATGCAGTAAAACCCAAATATTACCTCTCATCCCGTGACTTTTTCCTCAAGAAGAACCCACACTTGAACTTTGAAACTGGAAGCAAGGAGATCTGTTCTTGGGTGAGACCACGGCTTTGAGTTCCAACAGCCTCGCCTAATTCAAGTAATTCCTGCAATACATGATAATAGGATATTAATGTTGAAAAATGGCAAAAGAATCAACTCAAAAATAAGGAGTCTTTACTTCTTTTTTCATTATTGCTATTTACAGAGATGTTCACATCACTATAATATTTTTGAGATCACACTACCACTTGCCACATATTCAATTCAAAAACAAATGTGCATCCATGAGACAGTTTACTAATGTAAATGTTTCTTTAATAATTTTTCTTTTCTTGTGAACTAATTAACAAAATGGTATTAGATTTAGAAGCAACCTTATGGATTTTATCAATTGTAATTAAAATAAGTAATGTAACACTATCAAGATCGTGAGAGCATATAATGAACCGTAAGAACTTTATATAATGATTTCACTAACAATAGTTTCCAAGAGTAACTACTGTCTTTAGAGTAGAGTGAAGTAATAAGGCAATGAAAGGCATAGAAAAATATCAGAGTTAGCAGAGTATAATCAAATAAAGATGAGATTGGGTATTGAATATAGCTAGAAGATTAGCTATAAAAAAATCAAATATAAAGTAGCTGCACTTTGAGGAAGTACTACATGATGCCTAGAAAGAGGAGTTTAAGACTCTCAATTCTACCTCATAGGTCATGTTATCGGGATCAATATTGTCTTGCCAAATGACCTGCAGTACATCGAAAAGTGGCTTAGATAATCGTTTATTGTGTTTCTCAATGATGAATAGCTAAAGGTAACTTTACAAACTTCTTAGATGTTCTGCATGAACCATTTCACAAAATACCTGAGAATCATTGGAATTACTATGATGTCTTCGAGGGCCTGCAAGAGACAAAATTGTTTAAATTGTGATCAAAGGAGGGTTTCGACAAATATCAATGAAGAGGCAATAACAGAATCTACAATCTTTTATTTTTGAGAATAAAAAGAATCCTACAGCCTATTTAAGTGTGACAACTCATATAACTGATTCTTCTCTCTCTTTGACTCCCACTGAACAAAAGGATCGGCTAAATGATGGCAAACCATAAGTATACTAACATCAGCAAGTACACTTGTTTGTCATGAACCATGAAGCTGAAATCTAAATACTTTGATGGATTAACAAATGCACCTAACTCCATTAACTGTTCTCAAACATTTTAATGCCAACAGAGGAATCAAGAGACTTCATTACCAAAAGTGCGGCAGGGTTAGGTGAACAACAATGCACTTTCAAGGAACTTAAGCATACTCAGAAATTGCATCTTCTCACGAAATTTTAGTAGTTGTAACTAACTATTTACAATGTGTGGGACATGCCATTTGTTGTTTTAATTGTTCTGAGCTAATTAAAGGCCCAATAATACTTTAAGAAAATTCTTTTCAGATGAAATTCAAGAACATACATTCAATAGAATTGTCTTGTACTTCAGTGTTCCCGTCATCACCCCATTCTGTGCTGACAGCCAGACTCTGTTCACTGATCGTTGAAGAGTTTTCTGAAGGCCTCCTATACTCATCCACTAGTGGTTCATGATGATTTATCTCATATCCATGATTGTAGCGATAGTATGAATTATTCTCAGGTTCAGATAGTCCAAATTTGTAAAAGTTTGAATTTGAAGGATACGGACTCTCCTGCACATATAATCGAAATTTTAAAATGTTTTTCTTTAGTACTAGTAATACATAAAGTTTCTAGCATCCATCTACTAATAACAAAAGAATAACAAACAAAAATTCCAGGTAAAATAATGAAACATATCCTAGTCTTTCCAATAGATCAACATTAAAAACACAAGAAAACACTATCAAATTGAAGCATTATACATATATGTGTGTCAAATTCTACAGGCACCTGAGCATGTGATGCACCGGAAAAAATGAAGTTAACATGTTCATAAGTGAGGCCTTCAAAATATTCAATAAAGCTTCCTGCTGTATTATAAGGATAGCTGATGTTATTGTAATGGACTTCCATGTGCGGGTTCCAGCTCATTTTGAATCTTTTCTGCAAACAAGATAAACTAATAACTAAGTACAATAATCAATGCAAAAAGGAATCGAAGAACACAAAAAACAATAATAATAATAACAATAATAAAAGCCTAAATATACAAGGATCAATACATATATCTATAAAAACTATTCTTTAATCTTCACAGATTCACAAGGTAGATTCATCAAAAAAAAGTTAACTAGTTCATCTGAATCTGGCGAAACCGTTCTTGCATTGCATCTGAATCTACAATTAATTTCATCATACAAAAATTCAAGCAACTCAATGAAAATTGAAAAACGTGTAATAAAAAGGAAGCACATAAACAACGATCGATTCAGAAAAATCAGATAAACTAGTTTATCGGAAAATGCACGGATCAAAATCGGTAGTATGAGAAACGTGATGAAGAATCATAGAGAGTGTGCGTGAGTGTGGATTTGAAATGTGAATTGGAATTGGAAGAACTGACCTAGTTAGAAGTTCATTGATTTTGGTGTGAAATGAGTGAAAATGGCGAAATGGATTTGCACTCTTGTTCGTTTTGTAAAAAAAAATTCTCTCTCTTTCTCTTTCTCTCTCTGCTTTTTGGAACTTTGGTGAGGCGGGTTTCACCAACACGCCAAGTCTTTTGGATAGAGCATCATCACCTGCATCGCACTTTTTTTTTCCCCAACTGTTGCGGATTTATTTTTCTTTTATTTGTTTTTACCCAAAAATAAACAGAGGGGAAAACTCTGATTGACAAGGTCAATGGTGGAGTTGATACCTGATGTTTATAAATTTATATGAATATATAATAGATTTTCTCAATACTTTTTTTCTTTCCCGAATTTATTATATTTTTATTATTTGTTATAAAAATATTTTAAATTTGCAAGTAGAATATTACATTATTCTTATAACCCCCATGATTTTATTATTTATCGATATATAATAAACAGTTGAGAAAAATGAGATCCCAATATAAGACTAAGAAATCATTTGGATTAGGTATAAGAAGTAACTAAACAGAAACTCGTCAACGAATAAAGACAATAAAGTACAAGTGGTAGTAACAGAATCACTAGTAGGAGTATCTATCACCATTCTACCATTCATATCAGATAAATTCAATTCCAACTTAGTAGCACATTCAAGCGAAATAAACGACTGAGTAGCACCAGTATCAATAATAGCAATTAGCTCAACATTATTAATAAAACAAGTACCTTGAATCAAGTTGTTCTTCTTGGAATCCTCTGATCCACTCAAAGCACACACCCTTCCATTAGTTTGAGCAGTATCTTCTTTCTTTGGCTTCTGACACTGGGTACTGATATGACCCTGTTCACCACAGTTGAAGCAAGTTGGACCATCATTCTTGCATTCAGAAGCACGATAACCTGTCTTACCACATTTATAACATCTCAGCACTTTGTTCTCACATTCATTAGAGCGGTGACCTGACTCGCCACATCTATAGCACCTAACCGAAGCGAGAGCTCCTCCTCCACTTGGCTTCTTCTCATCAGAAACTTTCTGCTTCCTTCTACCGACCGGGTTAGCATAAGGCTTTCCACGATCCTGATTCTTCCCCTTCCTCTCGCTCAAACTCTTATAGTAAGTCGAATGAGCTTTGTTGTCCTCTTCAAAAATCCTACAATTGTTCACAAACTCATGAAACCGCCGGATCTGCTGATATCCTACATCTCATTTGGTTTCAGGATGCAGCCCGTTCTCAAACTTGACGCACTTGGAAAATTCAGTAGTCTCAACACTGTAGTGCGGGTAATACTTTACCAGTTCTATGAACTTGGCAGCTTACTCAGCAACAGTCGAGTTCTCTTATTTCAGCCCAAGGAACTTAATCTCTTTCTTACCCCGAACATCCTCTAGAAAATACTTCCTCAGAAACTCCCTATTGGAAAAAAAACCAAGTGATGACTTCACCTGCAGCCTCCAATCTCTGGCGAATGCTAAGCCACCAGTCCTCAACTTCCTCAACTAACATATGAGTACCATACCGTACTTTCTGCGCCGCAGAGCAATCCAACAACCGGAAAATCCTCTCAATCTCTTTGAGCCAAGCCTATGCACCATCAAGATCATGCTTGTCCTTGAAGGTAGGCGGGTTCTCCCTCTGAAACGTGCTCAAGTTACAGTTTTCCTCATTCCCTATAGCGTTACGTTGATTTTGCATAGCCTAAGTCATAGCCTCCAAGGCAGCAGCAATTGCAGCATCATTTCTTCCAGCCATAATTCTGCTTACACCACAACAAGCAATAAGGTTAGAATGGAACTGATAGTACTCGACTGTCACACAATTAGACTCGATAACCTGGCCAGACGGACCGACCTGCTCTGATACCACTAATGTAACACCTTCTAAAACCCCACGAATTTTCACGAATAATTTAAATATATTAAATAAACGTAAAACAATTCCAAGGATGTCACATCTTCATAAAACATCATATAATCAATAAGTCTGCTCCGTAACACGGGTTGCAACATACATATAACATAATAGCATCTTAGTATCACAACTAAGTCATTAAAATTTCACAGCGGAATCATAAGTCTTAAACTTCTTCATAAAATAAACTTAATACAATGAAGGGTAGTTCGACATCAAAACATCATCACATTGTGTTTCTATAACATCATAATGCAAAACGAAACATATACTCATGAAAGTAATGCAAAATCTCCAAAATAACACAATGTATAACGGAGGTGTATGTATATGGTAATCTGATTTGGAAGTTGAAGTGAAAGGGATCACTCTTTGTCTATAAGTAGGTTATGGTTTCTAACATGCTATTAGTCATTCAGGAAAAAATCTTCTCTTCGAAGCCTAATTGGTGGTGGTGGGGTATCTCAAAGGACGATATTAATTTTGTCGCCTTATATTACTCTAGTCTCCTTGAGCGCGACATGTCTAGTACCCCTCTTGTCATTCTATAGAACGAAGTTCTTCCTCTTATTCGGGTAGTTGGGGGCCATATAAAGAGGTTATTTTCTCTTCCAACTTCATCAAAAAATGGTCCCTACTAGAGATAATTTGTTCAAGCGTAGGGTGTTTGTGGATCATGAGTAGACATGGCAATAAAACTCAGACCCACGGGTACCCACCCGAACCCGCCCCGAAGTTGACGGGGAAAATCCGTTTTGACTGGGTTTGGGTTCGGGTTTGGGTTTTCCCCGATTAGAAAACATGGGGATGGGTCGGGTAATGGGGACATTAGTACCCACCCCGAACCCGTCCCCGAACCCGCCCCGTTTATTTCAATATGTACATTATTATTTATATTTCATAATTTATATTATTAAATATGTGGCTAATGTTTTAATAATTTGATTTGTATTTATTATTTTAAATATTTGAAATATATGTATGAAATTTTTTGAGATTGTTTTATTTTGTTATTTATAATGTAATTTGATTTTTGAAAAAGTAAATATTTTTATTAAAAAAATTGATTTTACGAAATACATGGTGGCGGGGCGGGGATACCCGAACCTTACCCGAACCCGTTAATGACGGGTTTGAGTTTTAATTCCCCGTCCCCGTTTGGGTTTGGGGCGGGTAACGGGGATTGATTGGGGATTCGGGTTTGGGTTTGGGGGAGGTAAAAACCGTCCCCGACCCGTCCCGTTGCCATGCCTAATCATGAGGGTGTTTCATGTCCAATGTGTTAGGGGGAGGAAAGGTTCAGTTACCCGTCTATTTCTGACATGCGATATGAAAGTGTTTGTTTGGTATGTTATCTTTAGGTGGTTGAGGTGGTGCTTTATTCTACCAAGGGATCTTAGTTGTATTTTTTTAATCCTCAGCTCGTTAGGAGATAGGCCTAAGCTGAGGGGTGGTTTGGTTATGACATGTCATACGATTTTTTGGTCGATTTGGAAATTCTAAAATGATTTTGTTTTTTCAAGTTCTTCTACCAGCGTGAAGGATGTGAAAGATAAGAGCATTTTCTTTGCTTGAAAATGATATCTTGATAGGCATGAGAAAAACTCTTGTATTTTTTTGTTGTCTTGAGAACCATATTCTTTATATAAGCCAATAAAAGAGTGATTAACTCTAACCACAAACCCTTCTTTCCATGGTTAATTGCATGATTTTAATAACCTAATTCAATCTATATCATGGTTCAATTCATCCTTAATTTATTCACAGAATCATCACATATCTTCATCATTAATCATCAAATAATCATCTCGGATCATCATTGGTTCATCATGTTCAAAATTTTAGTCAAACCAAAATCAAATTCCAAATAACCTACAAGTATCTACCGCTTAAATAGATTATAAGAATGATGATTTCACACCCCTTACCTTAGATTTATCGCTTGATTCTGGTTCCTCTTTGTGTTCCTCAAAGCCCTAGTTCTGCCTCACACTCTTCTTTCGGTTACTCCTCAATTCCACATACAACCAAAAAATATGTTTCCATAAAACCCTAACTTCTCTATTAAAAAGGTTCCTTGTTATGGTTTTTCAAATCCACCCTCACGTATTCTTAGCTAATGGCTGATATGCCCTTACTACCTCTAACTCCAATATTGCTCTATTTTCTCTAATTAATTAATTCTAACTTAGTTATTATAATTATTCTAAATTGTCCCATAATTCTCAAAACACCTCTAAACATCACATAAATCATAATTCCTCACCGAAATCATCAAAATCGTGTATCATCACAAAAATCCATAATTTAATTAATTAAATAAATACTCTAATTAATTCGGGGCACTACAGGGAGTACCAATGAGACCAATGCTCCAAGATCACAATAGAGGAAGACGTCACATCTCTACCTAAAACCTTAAGGTGTTAGATAAATGGGTCATCTCTCTTATACATCTAACATTCCACCCATTTATAGATAATGTGGGACTTTAACCACTCACACTTGCACACACTTGCACCTAACATTCTCCCCCACAAGTGTGAGTCCACACAGCCTATAACAGAATCCAACATCGGATTCAGCTCCCGCTCCCCCTCAAAGCTGAACCACGGCTTTGATACCACTATTAGGGAGTCCGGGAGAGTCTGGAGCACCAATGGGACAAATGGTCCAGGACCACAATAGAGGGAAACGCCACATCTCAATCCAAAACCTTAAAGTGATAGGTAAATGAGTCTTCTCTTTTATAAATCCAACATTTCATCCATTCATAATCAATGTAGGACTTTAACCACTCACATTTGCATCCAACAAGATCTACACTTAAACCGCCAGATGTTTCAATGCACAAGTTGATAGGAAGAAAATATGAATGTGTGAATTTGACCGAATTTTCTTCACTTAAGGAATTGAGGACCAAAAATTTTACTATGTATCCCTCAAAGTCACTCCAAGCAAAAAGGTCAAAACGAATTAATTAAGAGTTTGTATATAGAAATAAAAACAAACGGTTTAATTTTGTGGAATTAATTAAGAGTTTGTATATAGAAATAAAAACGAATTATATTTAGTAGTTTGAAAATTAATTTTTATTTATAGTTAAATTTTTGTCAAATTTATATTTAAAAACAAAATAAAAAATTTAGTAAGTATAATTGAAAACTTTTAAGAATTTATTTTTGTTCACACGTGGAATTAAATTTTTGAAAGCGAAATTTATTCTTTACTTGGAATTATTCTTTCAGCTAGTACTCTATAGCAATTAAACCTTTAAATTGATTGATAGAATAATGAGACAAAAATAATTATGAGTATTTTGCATTTAAAGAAAATTAATTTCAAAACTAAGGTAACTTTTGCTTACTAAATTAGGGAAACACTGATGTGAAATGGACAAATTAAGCATAGCTATTAAAGGGAGGAGACCACCAAATCGTTATGTTATTGATAGGGACAACGTTGGTGGTTGGTCCGTGTATAGAAAAGAAATGCGTGATTGATGAATGTTGTTGAAAAGGGGTGACCAAACAAAATTCATCCCATGAAGTTGTTATCGGTTGTGGTTTGTTAGGGCCAACATCCAACCAAATGTACTAGATAATGGCTTTATTTTTATGAAATATACAATATTTTTGCTTTAGCATCTACTACACTCCCCAGCCAAGCCATGACCAATAGAGTTGAAAATCTATTGAAAATAGATATGACCGATTAACAGAAATATACGACCTAACTTATATAAATTTAGGTTTAAATTAAACATTTTTTTAAATAGAAAAAACTTGAGTTTTTGTACAAATCTATTTAATTAAAAAGATTAATCTACAAATCATTCAAAAAAGTATTTTAAATTTATCAGACTAATCATTTAAATAAATATGAATAATTTTATTATTATTATATAATATTTATATTTTAAATTAAAATAAATAAATAAAACAAGTTTGAGTCATTTTGAAGAACTTATAAAAATTAATTAAAAAATCTTTATGAATAATGTCGTATGTTGTTTTTATAAGTTCTCTAAAATAGTTCGAAGATGTATCTCTAAATTCTTGTCTGCAAATTTCATTTGCAGAGACAAACTAGATTGTAGTTTTTCCAATCTAAATCGATTAACATTGTTATTAGTTGTTTCAAAAATTAATAAAAACAAATATTATAGAACTGAGTAATGTGTTAATTAATCAGAAAGATTATAATAGTACAAAAATTGTTTTCCAAATCAAAGAAAAATATACAAAAATACAATTCCCTTCGTAGAAACATCTTCGAATTTACCTTTATGGAAAATGAAGAATTGATGCGCCTTGAGATATATCTCCGAAAATATGAGACATTTTAAAAAATTTACACAGGGGATTGGAGAATGTATAAAGGTGCAATGAAAAATTTCCTTCATCTTAAGTGATAAGATTTCAGTCATAACTATATTAGACCAAAAAAATAGTTAGTATTAAATTAGTAAATAATATTATGAATTTTTCAAGTAGCACCCAGTAAATTTTCAGTGTGTTAGACAAAACCACTTCTGGCAACCCAATGCTTCCCAAACCACCACCTTACGGCTCTACCAATGCTTTCTTGGCTCCCATGCCTCCAATTTTTGTCAGTTTTCAAATTATGTTTTTTCCTCTCTTAATCACTGAAGATTTTAAGACATTCTTATATAATTCTTCATTTTGACTTAATAGTAACGTTGATGTCAATTTAACCATCAACCCCCTTGCTACGCTCTTCAAACCTTGAATTATTATTCAACAAACTTGATAAAAGTTCAAGCAATATTTGAACCTTGATCTAGACATTTGCATCCAACTAACTTTCCCTTCTTAGGCAGTTTACAAGCCGTCAAACATGGTTCTTCATCAATGAATTCATTATGAAGGTGCGAGAAACACAAGAAAGGGGAGTTTGAATTGGGTTGCAACAAATATAATCTTTTTGCAACTCAAAAAGCAAGGTTAACAAGTGATTAAAAATTAGATGAACACCATTATTTTTATCCTGGTTCACTATTAACAAAGCTACTCCAGTCCACCCGTCAAGGTGATTTTTCCTGCTCAATAAGGACTTAATCCACTATAACCAAACTGATTATAGACAACCACATTAATTGCAACCAATTCCTTCTTAAAACTCCTGACTAGCACCTAGTATTCTCAAGGAAACAACCACAATAAGCTTTGATCAACCTTGTTGACAACCCCAACAAGTTCAGTTGATCCTTATCGTGAAACCACTATGACTGCAGTCACAGTCTTCTCAAGGCTCCTGACTAGCACCTAGTTCCCCAAGGAAACAATCAACCAAGTCGATTATAAGTGTGTATTACAAGATGCTTCTAATAAGCATATTACATAATGTTTAAGTACAACAACACAAAGTGTTGATAAGCAAGATACAAACAAAAGCTCCTTGCTACAAATACAAAACTATATAAAGAATTTATCTAAAAGATTTTGTGTAGCGCTTTGGTGTAGTTTTGTAGAACTGATTCATTGATCTCAAATTCTTCCAATGGCTTCTTTTATAGAGAATGATAGATCCATTGGAGGGTAGAATAGGAAATGCAAAGTACAACTGTAAATTCCCCAACAATCATGGTGGGAATGGTATATAACAAGTATAGGTTAGATTGTCCTTGCACCACCTTATAATTGTAGAGGTCACTCACCATCATACGTAAGTCATCCTTAATATTCTAAGTCTTCAAAGGCTTCTAATTGTATGTTGATTGAAGCATGTTGTAGATGATCAGAACTTGAATCTTCAAACCTAAGTCACGATCAGAAACTCTTATACTAAAGTTTCTTGGAATCGTTGCATAAGTAGCATTTTAGAATCTTGACTTCTATTAACACAACACTAGTATTCTTCTAGAGTGTTTATTTTAGAACCCTGACGATGTCACATGCCTTCTTACCAGAGTCAGAACCTGCAAGGCAAAAGCCACACACTAGAAAGAAAATTGTTAGTGTATATAATTGTTCCTTGAGATAACATGTAAAGTTATCATCAAAACATAAGGCCAGATGCATAACCAATCTTGTTCTTACAATCTCCCCCCCTTTTATGATGAGAAGACTACGTATTTTTTATATAACAATTTATATTAGATAATCACCATAAAACTCGAATTCAGACAAGCTAACCAGCTCCCCCTTATTCTGTTAATACTTTAAAATTCATTTAAGCTTGTTCAGAGTCTCCCCCTGAGCCCAAGACTCACAAAATAAATTTTGAAGTACATAATGAACTATAGAAAAGGAATACTTCCCCATTGACATCTCATCGGAGTCTGACTAGAGCTGCCTAGGCTTCATCTCAGAACTTGGCGTACCATCCAAACACTATGAGTGTCATAACCTAGTTTAGTTACTATTTCAATGACAAGCATCAAACATAAGAACTTAACGTTGGTTATCCAGAAGCTGGATTACACATCAGAAGGTGCCAAACATCATATCATTAAAAGGTTCAGAACCTGGACCAACTTCTAACAGACCGTGTCTTCTCACCGTGTCTTGGACCATGTCGTAGAACATGTATTCTAATCATATCTTAGACCACGTCTTAGAATATGTCTTATGACCATGTCTTAGAACACGTCTTTAGAACACGTCTTTAGACCATGTCTTCTGACCATGTATTTTAGAACATGTCTTCAGAAGGTTCACAACCTTTGAAATAGTACTAGAACTAGAGCAAGCTTACTACACTTCCAAAAAGTTTGCAAATTCAGAAGTATCAGAGTTCAGTCCTTCAGAACCTTGGTTACAACATCTTTCGGATAGTCCATGACTTCTGAACAGCTTTGTACAACAACAAAACTTTATCGTAGCATACATTTAACATTCTTTCAGATAGTTCACAACTTCTGAAAAAAATGCTTAATTAGAGATTACCCTTGACTTGCTTCTAGACAGTTTTCCAACTTCTGAAGCAACAAAGTCAAAACACCATACTTTCAGAAAGTTCACAACTTCTGAATAATAGGTGTTATTAACACATAATCACCTTACTTTTAAATAGTTCACGTCTTCTAAATAGTGAAGGTATCTGAGCTTGATTAAACATATTTTCAGAAAGTTCACAACTTATGAAACATACGTTATATCAACGCACACATGTATTTGAATCAGAGTGAGCTTGCGGAATATCAGCGTGTAGGTTCACAACCTCTTTTCTTAGAAACCTTATAACTTCTGAACACATCACAATGTCAGAGCATAAATAACTTTCAAGAGAATTAGAATATCAAAATAAGAATAGTTTTATACAATTCACAACTTCTAAACAATAACATCTTTTATAACAGAAGTTTTTAGCTCATCAGAGAAACTTCCATTCATCCTTGATCTTGATTTCGTCTACTGACGCCAATAGCTTGATCTTGTCTTCCGGCGTTAATCTTCTTAGGATCTTCTGATGCCAGATGGTCTTATACCAAATGATGATTTTCTGATAGCTTAGCCAGAATACCTGTCTATGAAAACCAGTGAACTTTTGCAAAGTTCTTGAATCAAACATCAAACATGGGTTAGTAGCAAAAGCATGTTTAACATGTTTGGGTTTGAGCATGAGATTAGGTATCATCAAAATTATTTCTTTTTATTCCCCTTTGTCATTATCAGAAAGGCTTTTAAGGACAAGGAAAATATCCATTTGGAAGATAAAGATACAGCTTATCATCAAGATATAATGTCAACTTAAGTGTAAGGCATGTTTTTTCATTTTAGAAGATGATTATCCATTAACGACACAGATGCTATTTGACAAATAATACTGCATAAATTTGAACTGAGAAATTATAGGCTTAGTATTAACTGCTTGGGTTTGTTTTGTGAAAATAACAAATTATGATTCTTAGCATGATTGTTCCAAAGACATAAAAATGATCATTAACCAGACAAAGAACAAGACTTCATTAAGAAAAGGAAAGGATTACAATGAGGCAAGAAAAAAATAGGAAAGAAAAGAAAAAATAAATCACTCGATATATTCAAACATTTCACATCATTCAACACCCAGAACATCCACAAACCCTCCATTCGTGACCCTATTAATTATCCCTGCTATGCTGAAAACGTCATATAGCACTCTTCCATATGGGATGAGAAAGGTTATCTGGTTTCTCGAAGCAATTATAGTTTCCTTGAGATAGTCAAAGATAGTCTTAGCAAGATTGATGCGGTTTTTGTAGGAGAGAAAAAGCAGAAACTGTTTGTCTTCATTCTTAAGAACTTCCGTTTCTGTTTTCATGGGACGAAATTTGTCAGAAGTACTTGAAACCACACTCTTAAGGTAGGACGAAGAATCAAAGGAGATGAGGACCCCCGAGCTTGATTAATCATTTCCAGAAAATGGTGGATGTGATTTCCATCAAAGTCATAATTAAACAGGTAATCATCCACAGAAGCGCCAACATTTTGACACTCAATAGCTTCAGTTATTGCGGTCTTAGTGATTCTTATAGGATGTCATAACACAAATGAGCGAATATCATTTCCTTCAAAAGGAACGAAGGCATTCAACCAGAATTCTCTTACAAGATTTGGGAAGATAGGTTTGTCTAGAATGGAAAAATAATTATGCCATCCCTGTGCTCTAACTTGCCTTAAAAGATTGTAAACTCTGGACCTCAGTTCTCTAAATTTAACCCTCTATTCATTGATAACAAACAACATTTGTTCATCACCTTGGAATGTTCTTATGGTCATGATGAATTTTGAAGAAGATAGAGAGAGAATGAACTAATTTGAGCATAGGTGGATGAAAAAGATGACATGAAACAAGGGGTATAAATAGAGATAAGGAACCGTGGCTGGAATGAGAATGGTTCGATTAACAAGATGGATCAAACTTGAGACTCATAAAATAATTATTGACTGAAGAATGAGCATTAGTTACTACGACTTTTTATGAGAAAAGTAATGATGAAGCGATATAGGCTTAGGAATCGGAATTGGATAAGACACGCTAAATATCATTATTCCCAAAAAAAAATTTACCCAAGAAGTTTTAACTAAATGACGATTAAAATTCATTTGTTAGACAATTGAATATCACTCATAGAATTACAACAATTACAGTATGAAGTGGATTCTTCAGTTTTCAAGAGACATTTCCACAGAAATATTTTGATAATGAATATTTCTAAAATATGAGAGCTTCATTATTCTAAGGCTTCATGTTCAGAAGTTGAACAAAGATGTGTACCTTACGATTTCCTTTTTCAGAAGAGTAGTGAGTTGAAGAAATATCTTTTCCAAAAATCCCATCCCTTTAAAAAAAATGGCTTGAATCCAATCTTGTTTTTGAAGCTCCTTTATAGGATATACTCTTTTTAGAAATATTGAGTTCAAAAGTAGTCTCATAGTAGGTGAGGATCCTTATTTATGCTTTAGACAACTCCTGATTAAACGCTTCCTTAGTCGTTGACTTCCTGATCCATTTCACTAGTACTACTGTCTTTTGATTCCATATGGTATGATCTTCGGACCTGTAATAGAAAAAAATAGTTTGCTTTGACTTGTTTTTAGGTTAAGCTTTTGACAGTGTTAACAAAAATTGATTCTCAAATAACGAGGGTTTCACGTTTGTGTATTCTATACTTTTTGAGAATTCATAATAGCTTAACATGTTAGCATTTAAATCTCTTAGAATTAAGTTTGCTAGCATTTGAGCTTACGATAGAGTGTATAGCTAGAAGAATGCAAGACATGTTTAGCTTCTAAGTGAATCATAATTCATATGTAATCTTACGCAGACCAAGTCTTAGAGAAGCTTGTTCTAGAGGGTAACACACTGTGTTTACAGCCACTGCCTAGAAGTGTAATGCCATATTGATTTTATTGAACAAGATCCACATAATTCCAAGAAACGATATACTCTTCTGCTATTCAATATTTGAGAGATTAGGATAGGAAAGATCATTTGAAAGTTTCTTCTCATCAAACACGTTCTTAGTGTTTGTTTTCAATTTATTCAACATATCCACTTTAAACATCTGGTATTTCTTCATAACTTTTTCAGAAAACCTTGAATTTTTACCGGCAATTTGCAAAATATCTAATATTTTTGGATTCTTTTGCAAAATATTTAGTACATTTGTAAAAAATCCAATAATTCTACATCAAAATGAATTTTTTTTACAAAATATCAGGTATCTGCATGAAATATTTGGTATTTACGAAAAGTTTAAAAAAAACCGATAATTTTTAACAAGGGAAAAACATAATCACAACCCCTTGTGGGGGTGCCAGGTTCAACTTTAGGGGTGACAGGAAGATTTCTTCTACGTACTATACCGTCTTTAGAAAGGAGGAGGGTAAAAAATTTTCAATGGCAAATTGGGTAGCATGTAGCTACTATACTATGCAAATTATAGGATAATTATTATATATAGAATATTTGTAATTATTTAGATATAGCAACATATTAATGGCCAATTGTAGATGATTATTGGCCATCATTAGCAACTATAGTTATTATGAAATTGATTCGATTCATTTCTTATTTGTAGAATTTGTGTAGTCTTCATATGTGGTAAACACCTATCAATATTATTAATTTAAACCATAATATTTGGTTACTCTTATATAGTATCAACCTTTAGCTTTACAATAATCATGATCTAGTGTTCATACTTTTTTCATCATCGTGACCATACAAGATGCTCCTAACAACACCTTTGTAGTTGACACCAACATAGTGGTTGTTCTCAGCACACACCACTCGCTCAAACTCACAAGCACCAACTATCTTGCCTAGCATAATCAGATTAACATAATGTTCATTGGATATGACCCCACCGCCTTCATCAATGACACTACAAAGTGCTTTGTCAAAACAAATCCAAAATTTTCCTATTTGGATTAAGCAAGATCAACTTATCTTGCATGCAATTATCATTTGAATTGATCCTAGTATTATCAATTCCTTAGGCAATGTGAAAACATGTCAGCAAGTATGGGAAGTCCTTTAGAAAATGTATGCAAGTAAGACTCGTGCACACATTATTCACCTAAAAGAAAGAGTCTCTAGAATCACGAAAGGAGTCAGCCTAGTTTCTAAATATCACAATAATGTCAAAGAAATTGCACACGAGTTGGCCATCATCAACTCTCCACTAGATAACATTGATATCTTCATTCACACACTCAATGGTCTCAGAACTGAATATCATGAGATTACCACCAAGAGCTGCACTCGATAAAATCCAATCAGCTTGAAAAATATTCATGAGCTACACACATATTTTGAAACCCATCTCAAAAGAGATGAAATCACGAGTAACAACCAAACACTCTCATTTATTGCCACTACCAATGCTGCATCCAAAGGCAAACAATCTCAACTAAAACATGGCAACTATCAGAGTGTTTCATATACTAGCCATAGAGGATACATATCAATCGGTCAATATCATAGTGTTATCTGTCAATATTGTGACAAAACTGGGCATACACTAAAGGTTTGATATAAATTATATGGTTACTTGATGCTCCTTAATGGTCTTATGGCTCATTTTGGATGTACAACATCTCATGTTGATGTTCATGATTGGATCATGGATTTTGGTGCCACTCACCACATCATTAATATTTTGGACAACCTTCACCTAAGCCGCCCTTATCATGGAACATATGAGTTACTCGTTGGTATTGACACAAGCTTACCCATCACACATACTGCTAAAACATTTATTAGAATTCCCTTTCACTCACTTCAATTACCAAATGTTTTATACGTGTTCCCAAAATTTTCAAGAATCTTTTATCTATTTCATCTCTCTGTCAAACTAAAGCCATCTTTGTAGAATTTTTTGATTATTTTTTTATGAAGGAGTTGAAGACAAGAGCCCCTCTAATCTAATGTTACCATAAAAAGTTCTCTACATCCTACCACGTCCAATAATCACCCCTACCAATGGGGGATAATTCATCAAACTCGAGACATTCCTTACTAATCCTGGCAAATCACATTACACTACTCTACATCATACACCTGATCTTAGTGCAATATTTGAATGCTGACATTGACACGTAGTTGAAACCATCAAAACTTTTTAATATTCATTTATTTGTGAAATTGTGAATCCGATACTTAAATCGAATTCACTATATCTTTATATATCATCAAGTTACTTTGAAGTACTTGTTGATAGTGTAAGCTTGTTGAGGCTTCATAATCAACATTGTAAGCCCGATGAGGCTAACTAAAATACATCTTGGTGTAAGAAAAGGATAAAAAAGATATTGATCATTAATAGGAAAATCTCACGAAACCTGGGGACTGGAGTAGCCAAGCTTGATGAGTCAGGATAAATCTTTATGTGTTTTTTTCTTAAACTCTTTTTTTTTAAAGCTTATTTATTTATCCATAATTCACACACTAAAAACACTTTAATGATTAATTATATTCACAATTTATTTTGATAAAGCTTGTTTCAGAAATTAAAAGCAGGATTTTAAAGGGGTCACTATTCAACCCCCCCCCTTTAGTGACATTTCTATCTACTTAAACAGGTAGCTGCAAGAAAGAAATAGAAGACTTCAAATTGAACATAATCAAGGAATTTAAGATGATTGACCTTAGAAATATCTCATATTTCCTTGTAATTGAATTTTATAAATATGGTAGAGGATTATTGATGCATGAAAGAAGATATTCTAGTGAGATACTCAAGAGATTTGAGATATAACACTGTAATTAAGCACCAACACTAGTTGAATCAAGACTAAAATTGACAAGGATTCAAATGAAGTGGACATTAATCCAACTCAACATAGGAGGCTTATTGGATCATTGATGTACCTTTGTCACACAAGGCCCGATCTTGCATATAATGTAGGTACGATGAGTAGGATCATGCAAAAGCCAAAATTGTCACACCATGCAGCCACAAAGAGGATACTAAGGTATCTTAAAGGCCCGTTGGACTATAGAATTTTGTTTCCATTTGAAGATGAAAGAATGGATTGTAGGCTTGTTAGATACATTGATTCTAGTTGGTGTGGTGATGTTGATGATAAATAGTATACAACAGACTATGTGTTTATGTTAGGTGGTGCACCAGTTGCTTGGAGTTTAATAAAGGAACATGTGGTGACTTTATCATCATGTGAAATAGAGTACATTGCAGCTTCACTTTGTGCTCGTCAAGATATATGGTTGGTGAACTTGATTGAAGGTAAATTTCCTAGAGTTATGACAATGAAGATTGACAACATATCTGCCATAAATTTGGCCAAGAACCTTGTTGCTCACGACATAAATAAGCACATAGATATGAGGTTCCACTACCTTAGAGAGAAAGTAAACAATGGAAGGTTATGCTTGGAACACTGTATAAGTGAAGATCAAATAGTAGATATCATGACTAAGGCAATGCAAGTGGAATTGTTCAAGAAGCTTAGGAGCATGAATGGTATAAATAGTTTAAGTACAATGAATTAGGTGGTGTGTTAAAGATGTATAATTCATAGTGTTAGGAGGTTACTTGATGATTAAGTAACAAGTTATTTTGTGAGAGAATTTTATTTTTAACATAATTTGTTTTTGGTAATTATGGTTTGAAAGTTAGTTAAAGTTTGTTGAGTTGCTTGGTGGTCAAGCAACCTCATTTAAATATCCTAACTTTATAAAACTTAAAAGGAAAATGCAATATATCTCACTCTTCCCTCCAATCTTCAATTTTATTCTCTCAATTCTCATTAGTGCAAAGTGTCTGAGTGAAACAACAAAGCCTTAAGCAATCCATGTGTGTACATCACTCAAGTGAAGAGTGATTGTGCAAAGTGTCTGAGTGAAACAACAAAACCTTGAGAAATCCATGTGTGTACATCACTCAAGTGAAGAGTGATTGTGTTCTTGCTCAAATGTTTTGTGCCAAAACCTGATGATAACTTTATCTTATGGGGAGTATTAGTATTAGAGGATAATTAGCATGTACATAATATTTGTAATTATTATTTAGATTGCAACATATTAATGACCATTTTGGTCATCATTATTCATTATCAATTATAGTCATTATGGAATTGATCCATTCTTCTTTAAATGTAGGATCTCTCTACTCTTTATGGACCCGCCTGTTTTGACTTTTTAAAATGATTTTTCTAGTGTTACATTTTTGTGTGTAACAAAACTAAAAAAAAAACTTTTCATAAAAGTTTTAAATAAATTTTTTTTAGATATTGAAATTTCAAAAAATCATTTAATTTTGAAGTTATTTCAAATAAATTTTCATAAAAATCATTTTAGAAATATTACTTTTTGAAAAAATTGCGATTTCGATCATGTTTTAATCTTTATATATATATATATATATATATATATATATATATATATATATATATATATATATATATAGGGGACGTATCAAATGAGAACTTTGGCTATAATGAGAACCGATAACTTTTAATAATAGCCGTATGATTTAAAATCAATGTCTCAGATTTTACTTAAATTTTAAGAAACAGTAATTAATAGATAAATTATGGTTTAAATACATATCACATTAAAGCAAATCTGAGCATTGATTTTAAATCACACGGTTATTATTAAAAGTTCTCAGTTCTCATAATAACTAAAGTTCTCATTTGATACGTCCCCTCATAATTTATATATATATATATATATATATATATATATATATATATATATATATATATATATATATATATATATATATATATATATATATATATATATATATATATTATATAGAATGTTAAAATTAGTCTTTTAATTTATAAAAAACGAATATAATTTTTTGAAATATTAAAAAAAACATTTTTATAAAAATTATTTTTAAAAATACAAAAATCTAATTTTTTAAAGTTAAAGCAAATGGCCCCTATATGTAGTAAACACCTATGAATAAGATTCATTCAAACTAGAATATTATGTTACTCTTATATGAATAACATAGGATCAAGGTTATAGAAAAATCATTTTTAAAAGTTCTTCTTTGCCTTTGAAAAAGCTAAGTTAGAATAAGAACCCATACATGTAAACTGTGTCGTTCATTTAAACTTATGAGCATTTAACGGACAAAATTTTTTCAAATAATTATATATAGAAAATAATTATATATATATATATATATATATATATATATATATAATATGTTTTTCAAATAATTATATATAGAAAATAAATAATTATTTTCTATATATAATTATTTGAAAATATATTTTCTATAATAATTTTAAAATATATTTTTCATATAATTATATACAAAAAATAAATTCCAGTAAAATTTTTAAACATAATTAAAATAAACTTTTAGTCTTTACAATTACTTTCTTCTGTCCTAGTGAATTGAAACACGTTTTTATTACTTTTTATGCAAAGAATTGACGGGATGATATATAGTTGAAATAATTATAGTAATCAATAAGCAAAGAACATTTTGCTTCACAACTCTCTCTTTAGCAACTACGACTGTAAATAGAGATACCTATTAGAGGTAAGAAAAATAAAAAGACTGTGAAGAAAGCATGTGAAAGAAAGAATGAGGCATAACATGATTAAGAAACTAATGATACAAAAACCTGGCGTGCAAGTGAAGTGAAGGACGAAATAAGAGATTTCATGATGTCGTTTTCAGACATGATATATCACATGTCAAGCTACATTAAGAAAAGAAAACAGGCTCAATCACATGAGTACACGTTAATTAGTATAACTAGTTTTTTTTAATAATATATTTTTTCTTTTTTCTTTTATGAAGATGCTGTTTTTATCATTGTGCTTAAAGTAAGGATTTGATACGGATGTAGTACTACAAATGGTTGATTAAGGAGGTTATGAGACAAAGGAATTAATCTCAGATTAGATTGGTATATGGTTGTCGGAGTGGAATTTATAAAAATAAAATTCGCATCTACATTAATCTGATTCGAGTTTGATGGGGAAATGTAAGTTAAATCAAAAGGGGTGTTGTGAACATTTGAAGACAAATTTTTTAAAAATATTTGCAAAATTAAGTGTATGTATATCACACAATTTGAGTACACTTTAAATAGAAGTAAGGTTTAGGTTAGTATGTTCAAGCTTACAATGCCATACAGAACTGGGACTAGTTATAATAAAATTGTATACATTTGACATTAAAACAAGAGAAGACTGACCATGACTTTGGAAGATTACGGCAGACTTTGATGTATCCAAATTGAGTTTGGGAAAACAGTATAGCCCAATAAGGTTAAGAAATTGTTCAAACAAAACTTGCTTAAAACCCTCAGATTTCATGTAGCATTGCGGAAAAAAAATTCAAACATGACAATATTATCCTTAAAAAACTTTGAAACAGACAACAAATTTCTTGTGATTTAGAGAACATGAAGAATGTTATCAAGAACGAAATTACTATTAGGATTGAGTTTGGAGTAAACATAGAATCATCTAACAAACCTAATTTATAAGATTTGGTAATTTCCTACATGCACTTACTATTTCCTACATATGGTTGAGTATTTATATGAAGTAAATTTCATATCCGTCCCATATCTGTACGGATATCTGCTAAACGGATAATCCGCGGATTTTAAGGTATCCGTGGATATTTAAAGATATCCATGGATAACACTAATTTTTTTAAATTATGTTTTGAAAAAAATATTTTCAATTTCTTTTAAAGACATAAGACGTTTTTATCACATGACATTCATCACTACAAGAAATACTGCAATTTGCCAGGGGTTAAACCCCTCACTAAAGGCAAAAACCCCTCACAAATGCACAATTTCACTTTCACTTAAGCATAATATACCATACATTTCATTTTTAACAAAAAAAAAAAAAAGAATGACATTATGATTGTGAGTTATGGTGGAAGAGCGGACGATGGAAGAGTAGAAAAGTTGCCATTTATTGGATGGGAAAAAAGCGGCACTGGTTGATTGGACGGTGAAATTGTTGAAGTGATGTATGAAGTATATAAGAAGATTAAATATGAAATGACCAAATAAGATTTGAATAAAATATAAATGTTTTCTTCAAAGAAAATTTTAAAAAAAAAATAATATAAATGAGAAGACTAATTTTTTAGTTTTTTAAAAGATGAAAAAGATAGAGTATAATAAACTAATAATATTTAAGTAATTTTTTTAATTATTAATGGATACGGATAACCGCGGGCATAGATAACATTAAAACCGTATCCATATCCATTAATAAACAGGTATTTAAATATTCATTTATTTTATCCGTAGATATCTATTAAACTACCCGCTCCGTGACGGATTATATCCACGAATATCCTCGGGTATGAATATTTTTGTCATCCCTAATTAGAGAATGACCATATTTTGACAGAGTTGACATGTAGTTAAATTTCCAAGTGTGTTAAAGCGGACTCTATCTCGAGAGTGGAAGAAATTGTCATGATAATTACTCAGTTCTTGACTTGCCTTATCAACGTTTCTACATACCTGATCAACGTTCTTTAAAGGCTCTATATCAAACCAATGTGAAATTTGAAACTTTCTTGATTGTCTGAAATGAAAAGCAAATGATAAATACGTTCTTCAGTAATATCATCATGACTCTCGAAGTCATGTGCAGTAGCAATATCAAACTAAATACGACGAGTATTGGGGTCCTGAGCTAAGCCTTGGCAAAACTTTGGAAATCTTAATCGATATGCTCTTATATCATTATTGAAAAAAAAAAATGAAAGACTTTAATTTTCTACACATTATTGATAGAAGTCTAGTTGCTAACAAATCTAAATCATTTTTTTTTGCACTGGCACTAAAAAACCTAACCATATTTAACAAGAAAATTTCTTTATCAACCCCCATGTCTTCTTGGTCACCTCTGGTGAAAAACCCAAACTACCCTTAACTTCGGAAATGCATTTCCGAAATGCAAGAAAAAGGTGTTTTCGGAGATGCATCTCCGAAAGCGCCTTTTTTTTTGAAAAAATTGTCTTATTTCGGAAGTTCATTTCCGAAAACAGCATTTCGGAAGTTCATTTCCGAAATACTGCGCGTTTTGCAGATTAAGCAAAACAGCCCCATCCCCCTAATCATTTACCCTAATCTTCTTCCAAACTCAACCCCAAGAGATTTTTGTGCAAACCAGTTCCAAGCTACCTCAAAGGCTCCATCCACTTGCTCTATTACATTCAAAAGTCCTCCAATCTATTCAATCGGTTAGCATTTTGATTTTAAGATCTATGATTAAAATGTATATTAGGGTGTTTACAAATAGCAAAAAATGTATTAGGTTAGGTTTATATTGATATTTAGGATGTTTAGAATGTGTAGACATAGGTTTGATGTTTGGTTTAGGGGTCTGCCATGGAAGTTGCAGAAAACTTCCTCGCAGGGGTGTTTCGGAAGTTCATTTCCGAAAACACCTCCATTCCCAGTTTCGGAAATGAACTTCCGAATTGTATCAGAAGTTCAATTTTTTTAGTTTTTCTTTTGTGTGGCATATTAATTGATTTCAATTGTTTACAGGAACATGTCAAGCAACCAACTAGCACGCATCAGACAGGGTAGGGAGACCCAGACTGCGTCGGCTAGACGCGAGCGGGCGGCGGCGCAGCTGGCGTCGACACAGGGACGGGGGCAGGGCCGGGGACGACGTGTGCGAGTTCTCGTGGGCGAGGGAGAGGGTACATCTGCTTCAGGATCTAGGAGTCGGCTGGCTCGGGTATCTTCTTCCCGCCAGCGAGAGGAGGAGGAGGATGAGGAGGAGGTGGCGGCAGTGCCCTACCACGAGCCGGAGGGGGTACCGGATGTTGACCCTCCAGCCGGGAAGGAGGATGAGCAGGAGGACAGCTATCCGGGAGGGCCCTTTGACACTTCCGTGCTGATTCACTACCACGATCATGTCGCTCGGCGTATCTGGGAGGGAGAGGTATTTTTTATAATTTAACCGTTTATTTGTCACCATTTTTTATAATTTAACCGTTTATTTGTCGCTTATTTAATATATGTCGCTTATTTGTTTTTTTTTTGTAACAGGAGAGAGAGCCGTTGAAAATGGTGAACCACGCCCGGAAGATTTTCAGTCTGTTTAAACCAGCAGCTGAGTGGTTTAACGACCATGTGCGAGGTTCAGGGCTTAGCGGGCTCTGCATGACGGGGTACACCACCATCAGCACCGGCATGCAGGGGGCATTTGTGGAGCGCTGGCACAAGGAGACGTCCTCTTTCCACTTGCCGGTTGGGGAGATGACGATCACCTTGCATGACGTGCAGTGTCTTCTCCACCTGCCGATTAGGGGGCCGCTGTTGCACCACTCCCGGATCCAGAGGGTCGAGGCCATTGAGTGGATGACGCTCTATTTGGGCATGGAGCACGAGGTTGCTCACTTTGAGTGCGTCACGACATCTGGGCCTCATGTCCGGTTCACCACACTGAGCTGCTATTTTGAGCACCACCTGGACGCGGCGGCCGAGGTTGAGGAGACGGGTGACGAGCTATTCACACACTATCACCGCGGCTGCGCTCTCCGGTGTTGGTACATGCATGTGGTAGGCGCTGCATGCTTTGTGGACAAGAGTGTAAGGTACGTCGACGTGACCTACCTCCGCTACTTCATGGACCTGGATACCGTTCACCAGTGGAACTGGGGGGCAGCTACTCTGGCATACCTCTACTAGAAGCTGAATGAGGCCTCCAACTGGAGGACGAGGCAGTTGGTCGGATCCTGCACACTACTTACGGTACGTTTTATTTTAATACATTATCGTATTTATTTATTTATTTATGTTTCGTATTTATTTTTAATACATTATCGTGTTTCTGTTTCAGAGCTGGATCATCTCCTACTTCTCCCGCATCCACGGCTTTCACATCGATCCTGCGTACGTGGACGCCATGCCCAGGGCCGCCAGATACGTTCTCCAGAGGGGGAACGATGCGATGGGACCATACCGTGGATACCTGGACCGCACGATGCACGACGACGTCACCTGGAGGCCGTTCAGCGACTACGCTCAAATTGTCCTCTTTGACGGCATATCTCTATATTCTGGTTGGTTGGCATGCGGGACTACCATCATGGTCCGGTATCTCCCTGAGCGGTGCATGCGTCAGTTCGGATTCGTGTAGCGGATACCCAGGTCACCCTTTGAGGCTGCTCCCGACACAGTGACCCGAGTGCAGCTCACTGCCATATGGGAGGACTGTCAGCATCATGTGGTACCGTAGGAGTACCGTCTCACTCGGGTCACACAGGACTGGCACAGTGAGGAGGGATACGTCACATGGTTCTATCGGGTGTCACATACTCTACTGAGACCCGACGTTTCCGGCGCTCCTAAGCCAGCACACGAGGAGATCCTGGAGAACCAGCAGGCCGAGGATGACCACGCCATTGATCTCATGCCAATCTGCCAGTGGATAGAGATGCTTGGGCGGGACGCGTTGGATCGAGGTGTCGTTCAGCAGGGCGGTCCAGAGGCAGTGGCCGTGATGGAGATGATCGTCACTGATGCGGGCCGTGCGGCGGCATACAGGCAGCAGAGGAGGTCCCAGGGAGAGAGGGTTAGGCACACCCAGTAGTGGTCGGGTTTTTTTATTTTTTGTTTTCGGATTGTATCTTTCGCACATTATTATTATTATTATTTGGATTCAGATCGGTTGTATATATTACTCTTTTTTAACATATTAGTATTTTCACCTTTATATGTCGCTTATTTTATTTTCCGGTTTCCTTTAATTAAAAATACGAAACTGTTAAGAAAAACATAAAAGAAAAATCTCTGTTTCTGCATAATTCGGAAGTGCATTTCCGAAACCCCCCAAAATCTGAACAAATGTGTTTTCGGAAGTTCATCTCCGAAGACACCCCCCATGAGGTGTTTTCGGAGATGCACTTCCGAATTATGAATTTTTTTTTAAAAAAATCAAAGCTTCGGAAGTTCATTTCCGAAGCAGGGGTAATTTGAGTTTTTCGCTGGAGGTGACCCCCATAGGGAGGTGGCTAAAGAAATTTTCATTTAACAAACTCGTAACAGCCCATAACTAACTTGGTTAGTTTGATCTATATGAAACTTGTTTTCTCTTTTGGTTTTGTCTTTAACAAGGTATATATTTTGTGTCAAGTCTTTAATCAGTGAGTCAGATATCGCTAGGTCTATATTTATGTGTTCTATCCTTCAACAACAATAATTTATAAGAAAATGAACTTTATAAAATATGTTGTTGAAATAGTATAAAATTAATTTATGTCACAACATAACTTAAATGGTCTTTCAATATCTTTTATTGTAAGCAACCAAGTGTACTTATAGTCATTTAAAATTCCCAAAATTATATACAAACATCTAAAAGATCAGAGTTAAACATATTAGCAATCTCTACACTGTTAGATCATTAGTTAGTAAGCGCATGAACTCTTTTGTAATCTTTAACAATCCACATGATTGCCTTTTTAAAACAATTCTAGTTTGAATTGCTCAAACATCTACTAAATGCTTTTATGTATTCTATTTTATGTATGAGTATAAATAAGATCATACAACAATGATTTTATGTATTCTAATGTATGAGTATAAATAAGATCATACATAAGACGCTGACAGTTAGAATAAGGAAATATTTAATATTCTAATATTCGAGAATTTCTTTTAAGCAATTATAATTAAGACCAAATAGTCTCTCATAATAATTGAAATATCTCAAGTTTATCGTACTTCATGCCAAATTTAATTTTAACTTTATTGCTATAACTCTGTTTTTCATAATTGAAAGTTATCTTGAGAATAATCTATGAGTATCATAATGCCTAATACAAAATAACTGTCTATAAGATAATTCATCATTAAACTTTTTTTAGAGATTTATTGGTTAACATAATTAGCGCTTATACCACTATTGGTTGAATAAAATAAAATCGAACATTACAATAAGAATATTTACTTCCATTGAACTTTCAATACATGAAATTCTGCCATATATATCCATCTCAAAATCGAATGAAACAATTAATTAAGTAATATTCGTCTCAAAATCAAATGAGATAATTAACATCATAATGCTCATCTCAAAACCAAGTGAGACATTTATGTTGACCCAACTCGGCCCTGTCCCACGGGATTCCTTGAAACTAGGGCAGACTTTCCTAAATTCATGTTTAGACCCGACCCAAATTTTCCAACATGGACGCAATCCCTCAAGCATGAGACTTGCAGGGGATATGTGATTTATGTGGAAACACGAGGATACACATTCCCTTATGAATGAGACATGTAGGGGAGAAATGCTTTATGTGAAAAAACAGTACAAAAAAGGGGAATCTCTTCCACTTCAAGTGCCATGATATGGATCTACTCATACATATCTTACCTGACTCACTAACCAATCTTGCTGATTAGATATACTAAAAAGTATAAAAAAAAACCTATGGCAAAGAGGAATGAATCTTACCCAAGGATCCTTCTAGAAGGATGTACTATGGTCATAGCCCAAAATATTCGTAAGGATAATCTTAAACCAATCAAAGGATCCTTAGCTTTAGAGTAAAAAATGGACACGCCTTTCCATCAGGTAGACAACAAATGAAATCCAAATAATCTACCCCTTAAAGGGGGAAGAGATGATACTAGCATTATATTTGGTAGATAAAATATCAACCAAGAGGTCAAATGAACCCAAGATAAGATGTCATCTTCACTTGGCCAAAAGTTCCAAATTAACTAACTGACCTCAAACCACCACGATGCTTTAGTTTAAAAACATTGAACCACCTAACCCAAAAGATTTTAGAATCACCATGGACCCCTTTAACACCACACTAGAGGAACTTTCGTTGAACCCTAACAATTTTCTTTCAAACATTAACATGCATATTAAAAAGACAAGAAGAATATAGGAATAACATTGAAGACAGAGTTGAGGATGATCACTCTACCTCAAAGGCTAACATAAAGATGTCTCAAAGAATTCAACCAATGATTCCCAAGTAGACTAATACTGGGGATTAGCCCCTATCGGTAGCCCAAGATATATGAAGGACAAGTATTCTTGTTTATAGTTGAGAAAATCACTAGCTAGCTCCAGAAAAATCGAATAAACATTAATCCTTATAAGATTGCTCTTATCAAAATTAATCTGAAGACCCAAAGCCAACTCAAAACCCATACGGGTGGTATCAATCACCCATATGTTTTCTACTAAATCATCTTATAGGATGATCGTATCATCTGTATAATGCATATGGGAGACATACAGATTTAGCGTGCCAACACGAAACCCTAAGAAAAGATCAAGGTCTAAAACTTGGGTAAACAAACCACTGAGGCCTTCTACCATAAGTAGGAAGAGGAATGGATCCAGGGGATCTCCTTACTTCAATCTCCTTTGGATTCTAATTTATTGGATCAAACGACCATTGACCAATACTATAGGATTATTAGAAAACAAACATGCACACATCCAAATCTCTATTTCTCATTGAAACCAAACTTATTGACCGTATAATCCAAAAAAGTCTTGCTCACTAAATCATACGTTTTTTCAAAATCTAACTTAAAATCGATGTAAGGTTTTTTTGGTTTTCTTGGCCAATTCAACCATCTCATTCATAACTACCACCATATCCACTAAAAAATTGTTTATAAGGAAGGATGATTGATTAGGATAATTAACATCATCCATAACCTCAACAAGACTATATACCAACACTTTGGAAACAAGCTTATACAAAGATCTCATCAAAGAAATCAGTTAAAATCACTTGGGTGGGTGGGTAGGAGACTCAATTTTTAGGATCAAGGTCATAAAAAACGAAGATAAATTGTGAGGTAGAGATGCAAAGCAAAAAATTGATTGAACATAATCCCCATGTCCTCCTTGAGTATTTGCCAAAAACTTTTCAAGAAAGAGAAAGTCAACCCATCAGACACCAGACTTTTATTCCCCTCACACTAAGCATTTGCCTAATCATTCTTATAGAGTTGAAATGAGGCACTACGGGTAAAACTAACTTCCTCGAAAAGATAATGGAAAGACACCTCATCCAACAAGGGACGCCCCTAAAATGATTAGAGAAGTAACTAACCACCTCATGTCAGATCTTATCCACACCCTCATTCCAACCATCACTTATCTTAAGAGTTAATATTGCATTTCTTTTGCTTCCACTCTTCATACAAGTATGGATGAAACTCGTATTAACATCTTTTGCTCTAAGCCAGTTAGTTTTATTGAAGAGTAATTCAATATTCAGAAGTTGTTGTTAATCAGAAGAAGATGCTTTCTGATGTTCTGGTGTTGCTCAGAAGTAGTAGAGCTTCTGAGGTTGATTATCTAGAAGTTGTTGTTAGTCAAAAGCAGTAAAGCTTCTGAGGTTGTTAGTCAGAAGCAGATGCTTATGATGTTCTGGAGTTGAGTTTGTTAGCGTAGTTGTTAAGTTTAGTTAGTAAGGGTACTTTAGTATTTTGTAGTACTGTATTGTTTGTACCCTAAACTTGTTCACTAAGTTTAGTCTGTTAGGGCTTAGGTGGCAATTTTTTCTTTTGTATAAATAGCCTTGTAGTAGCTATCATTTATTATCAACACAAGCAGTAGATTAATCAAAAACTTTATTCTCTCTCATTAATCTTTGCACCGTTATTCTCTTTGTCATCATCTTTATTCTTTGTGCACCAACAATTGGTATCTAGAGCTCCGGTTCCAAACACAGGGAAACACGAGTGAACGTGAGTTTATGTGACTGTGTGATTGATTTTGTTTCTGGGAAACAAAGTTGTGTTGAATCACATTTTTCTTGGTTGTTTGTGGGTTGGGAAACACTGTGTGAGTGTGAGTGAAATCTGATTTTTCTGCACAAGTTTAAAGATGAGTGGAAGCAACTTGAATACCAAACTTCCAGTTCTTGATGGTAAAAACTGGAATAGATGGATGATTCAAATGCGTGTATTATTTGGTGCTCAAGATGTTCTAGATCTTGTCACTAGAGGATATGTTCTGGTTGCAGCGGATGCAATGGAAGAACAAAGAGAAGCGCAGAGAGAGACGAAGAAGAGAGATCAAAAGGCATTGTTCTTCATCCATCAGTGTGTGGATGTGAATGTGTTTGAGAAGATTGATGATTCTATGACGTCATAGGAGGCGTGGGATATACTGGTCAGGTGCTACGGTGGTGACGTATCAGTGAAGAAGGTGAAGCTTCAATCTCTGAGAAAGCAATATGAGAATCTTAACATGAAGAACAATGAGAAAGTCTCCGAGTATATCTCTAGAGTGATTTTGATCACTAATGAGATGAAGTCTTGTGGAGAAACTCTTTCTGAACAAGTAATCATAGAGAAGATATTGAGGTCACTTACTCCTCAATTTGATTACATTGTTGTAGCCATTGAACATTCTAAAGATATGGACACCATGAGAATAGAAGAGTTGCAAAGTAGTCTAGAGGCGCAAGAGTTGCGTCTGACTGAAAGAACTTCTGAGAGGGAAGTTGAGCAGGCTCTAAAGGCTTCTTTTGTCAAAAAGGACCAGAAGCTGAAAAAACATTGTAGGTCGCAGAAGTCAGAAGTCTTCTATTCTGATGAGGAGAAACATCAGAAGGGAAAGGAGAAGTATGACAAGAGAATGGTTCAATGTTACTGTTGTAATAGGTTTGGCCACTTTGCTAAAGATTGTTGGTCAAACAAGGAAGAAGCAAAAATAGCCAGAGGAGATTCTGATGATGAACCTGTGCTATTAATGGCTTATGAATCTGATGAGGAACCTGTGAGTTTGTCGTTTTCTGATTCTGAAGGGGAAAAAGATAACTCTGAATATTCTGAAGGAGTATTTTTATATGATTCAGAATCAGAAGATGACTTTGAAGATTCTGGAGAAGAGTCAAAATCTGAGGTTTCTGAAAATAAGTCAAAGTTAGAAGATGACTCTGAAGCTGAAGACAAGTCAGAATTCAAAGGTGATTCTGAGTCTGAAGGAGAATCAGAAGATGAGTCAGAATCAGAAGAAGATTCTGCTTCTGAAGATGAGTCAGAACTTGAAAGTTATGAAGAAGAGTTAGAGTCAGAAGATGAAGAATCTTCTGGAGACTCTGAAGATGAGTCAGATGGTGAATCTGATTCTGATCCAGATTTTGATGATGATCAAGAATCTGGTGGTGGTCATGCTTCTGGAAGGGAAAACTCTGAAGACATAGGTTTTGGAGGACAAGCTTCTAAATATGCTCATGTTTCTGGTGTTAATCATGACGTTGAAGGTGGAACTTCTGAAGGCGAAGCTTCTGAAGGTAATCCATCTTCTGACGGTGGTCATGATTCTGAAAGAAAAGATTATGAAGTTGGAACTTCTGAAGGCAGAGCTTCTGAAGGCGATCCAACTTCTAAAGGTGGTGGTTTTGAACAAGACCCAGAAGTTAACAAAGGTAGAACTTCTGGTGGTAGTCAAACTTCTGAAGAAAATCCAGAAGGAGATATGGTTCCAGAATCAGAAGGAGATTCTGAACTATTGGGTATTGAAGAAGCACTCGAGAAGAAAGGTTGGCTGAATGCCATATAGGAAGAACTTGAGGCTTTAGAAGGAAACAAGACTTGGAAGTTAACTAAGCTTCCAAAGGAGAAGAAAACCATCAGCGTCAGATGGGTTTTCAAGGAGAAATCTGCATTTCTAAATGGAGTATCAGAAGTTGCACACTGTAGCAACCAGAAGAAACTTGCAGATGTTCTGATGAAGGATGTCAAGACTGAACACCTTATCCGTTTGAGGGATGGAGTTGGTGTTGTAGATTTTGGCTAGCTGAATATGAATTAATGGATGGTATTGAAGAGTAATTCAATATTCAGAAATTGTTGTTAATCAGAAGAAGATGCTTCTGATGTTCTGGTGTTGCTCAGAAGTAGTAGAGCTTCTGAGGTTGATTAGCTAGAAGTTGTTGTTAGTCAGAAGCAGTAAAGCTTCTGAGGCTGTTAGTCAGAAGCATATGCTTCTGATGTTCTGGAGTTGAGTTTGTTAGCGTAGCTGTTAAGTTTAGTTAGTAAGGGTACTTTAGTATTTTGTAGTACTGTACTGTTTGTACCTTAAACTTGTTCACTAAGTTTAGTCTGTTAGGGCTTAGGTGGCAATTTTTTCTTTTGTATAAATAGCCTTGTAGTAGCTATCATTTATTATCAACACAAGCAGTAGATTAATCAACAATTTTATTCTCTCTCATTAATCTTTGCGCCGTTATTCTCTTTGTTATCATCTTTATTCTTTGTGCACCAACAAGTTTTAGATCCCTAGAAGAATTGAAAATCTTTGATTCTAAGCGAGACTAAAGAACAACAAAAGCCATCGACCTAGTCACTACCTCATCATTCAAAAGAGCACAAAGGTCAAACCTAAAATTGAGAGAACTCACCATCTCTCTTAAAGAGTCCATTTAAAAAAAAAGTGATGATAAACAATCAAGTGAAAATAATAGTTCCAATTCTTTAGGAAGAAAAATATTAGTCCTCATTCAATAAGAGTTTATTAATTAGATATAACTTAATTGACATATATTTATTTTATTTTATCTATTAACATTATTATCATTTTATAATTTATTATTCATAATAACTAACTAAATAAGAAGTTCCTATATTTTCATTATTTTTATTCATAATTTGATTATAATTTATTAAATTAATAAGTTGTTTACTTGAAATTTATGTTTTTAATAGTTTTTAATATTTATTTAATCGTAATACAATTTATAGCATTTTTAGTTTTTTGCTTAAGGACATTTATATCATTTTATAAATGCATATATATTTTTTGTCTCATCTTTTACTTTTACTTTCTCTTTTATCAAACTATTAAATGATAAATATTTTCTCTCTTCCATTCATTTACTCTATATTTTCTTTATCAATCAAATAAAATATAAAATATAAATAAGTTTATAATATTTTAAGATGTCAAATAAGTTTGAATGTGCCACACCTGTGGCATGGTGGAATCTGCCTTGCTTCTCATAAGAAAAAGAAAAGAAAGAAAGATTTCAGTATGTCCCACCAAAAAACTACAAAAGAGGAAAAGTCAAAGGAGGCAAAATTAAATTAAATTGAAGGATAAAAACATCCTTTCCACATTTGATCTCTTGTTCTATACATGAACTACATGTGTTACTGTTATGTATGAATGGCCATAAGAAAGACTTGCTTGTGCACAATTTCAAATGTTTTGTATTTGGGCACAAACAATTTTCAACAAAAATTAAGACAAAATTAATCTCATATTATTTAATATTATTTTAACTTTTTATTTTTTAAATTTATTTATTTATTTATGTGAATATACTTAAATATAAAATATTTGAGGTTGTGTAAGATAGCATTTCTTGTATGGCGACATTAGGGATGTCAACTTGCCTCTGTTAGCGGGAATCCCTGTGGAAATTCTCCGTTTGGGGTCCTAAAAACGGGGAATTTTTCCTCCACGGTGACGGGGATGGGGAGCAAAGTCTCTCCGAAGACACTTCGGGGACGGGGTGGCATAAATATCCACTGCTCCGTGTAGTCTCCGCCCCGCCTAAAATAACATAATGTCCTTAATTTATGTATAATTTTAAATTATTATGTAAGTTTATTTTTCATTTCATATAATTAATCTTATACACAAATTTAATATATATATATATATATATATATATATATATATATATGTATGTATAAAAGAGTGTGATCTAAATGATTTTTAGTTTAAAATATATATTTATCATAAAAGAATAGTTTCTAAATATTTTGTGGTTAGATTTTGAAATTTTTACTATAAATTTGATTTAAAATAATAAATAAAAAAATTATGTTTATGGGTCTCCGCATGAATTTTGGGGATCCGTGAGGACCCGCGGGGATCCGCGGGGACGGGGATGGTGAGAAAATCCCCACGTAGCGGGGATCTGGGGATGGGGAATAAATTCGAGGTCGGGGTTATGATGAAAATATATCCCCCGCCCCCGCCCCATTGACATCCCTAGGCGACACCTATTTTACATTTGTTATCAATTAAATAATAAGATTTTTATGTTAAATTATTTTTAAAATAGCTTTTTCTTAAATGTTGTATTTAATTTTCTTTTTAATTTATTTAAAATTGGGCTAATTATTTTTTTAAAGAAAACTTTTTTAAAAAAATTATTCTCTAACACATCATTTTCCCTTAAATAAGTTTATGTTATTCAACAAATATGTTACTCCATCTTCTCCTACTTTTTATACGGTCAAACAAGAAAAGTAAAAAAAGAATTATTTTCTTTTCCTTTTAATTATCTTCTACTTGTTTTACTCTTATGTTAATTTCTTTTCTTCTATTTTCTTTCTTGTCTTTTTTTTTTCTCTACCTAAAAAGTGTAAACTTAATTCTAGTACTTTGAGCTGGTGTTCTATATGGGACCCCTTCAGAATCCACCGATTAATGTCACCTATGTTGGATCTCTCTTTGGTACTTCAACCTAATCATTTTGTTTTTCATATTGTGAGACAGTGTGTGCATTCTTGTACCAATCTTTTCTTAGATGTTATTATTAATGATGATACTTTTTGTTCGTACTGTCTTCATTTCCAATTTTCATTCATTACCCTGTGCGCAGACTATTCATGAAGGCTAGAGGGGATGAGTCTAACTAAGTAGGTTACTCCAACACGGCACAATGTGAGGTTGAATTCAATCTAAAAGATGCATTCATATTAGTCT